>NC_045439.1:6023282-6113793 GCF_002776525.5 Piliocolobus tephrosceles | reverse complement strand
CTCTCCCCTACTCTATCTCACCTCCCCTACCCTATCTACTCTCCCCTACCCCATCACACCTTCCTTATCCCATCTCACCTCCCCTACCCCATCTCATCTCCCCTACCTCATGTCCCCTCCCCTCCCCATCTCATCCCCCCTACCCCATCTCATCTCCCCTACCCCATCACACCTTCCTTACCACATCTCACCTCCCCTACCCCATCATACCTCCCTTACCCCATCATACCTCTCTTACGCCATCTCACCTCCCCTGCCCCATCTCCCCTCCCCATCTCATCCCCTCACCTATCTCATCTCCCTTACCTCATCTCCCCTCCCCTCCTCTCCCTATCTCATCCTCCCCTACCCCATCTCATGTCCCCTACTCCATCTCATCTCATCTCATCTCATCTCATCTCATCTCATCTCATCTTATCTCTTTTACCCCATCTGCTCTCCCCTATCCCATCTACTCTTTCCTACCCCATCTACTCTCCCCTATCCCATCTCATCTCCTTTACCCCATTTCATCTCCTCTACCCCATCTCATATCCCCTACTCCATCTCCTCTCCCCTACCCCATCTCATCTCCCCTGCCTTATCTGCTCTCCCCTACATGCTCCACCCTCTCTTTGGAAGAGCTGCTGCTTAGTGTTCATAGCTTTTCCCTCTAGCCTTGCCCCTCTCCCTCCCTTCCCAGGAGTGATGACCCTCCTCATGCATGTTTTTATAGCCTGGCTACAAATTCACAAATAAATGAGATCTGTTTTTTTTTTTTTTTCTTTTTTTTTGTACGTGTATTTTTAAAAACTGTGGCAGCATACACAGCATAAAATTGACCATCTTCACCATTATTGAGCATACAGGTCAGTGGCAGTAAGCACATTCACAGTGTTGTGCAGCCTGCACCCCATCTGTCCGCAGGACTCTTTATCTTGGAAAACCGAAACTCTGTCCCCATTAAACAACTCCCCATTCCCCCTCCCCCAGCCCTGGCCACCACCATTCTACTTTCTATCTATCTCTATGATTTTGACTATTCTGGGTACGTCATATAAGTGCAGTTATATAGTATTTGTCCTTATGTGTCTGGCTGATTTTACTTAGCATAATTTCTTCAAGTTTCATCCATGTTGTAGCAAGTGCCAAGGCTTCTTTCCATTCTAAGGCTGGATACTCTTCCACTGTATGGATAGAGCACACATTTACAATTCATTCATCTGTCCATAGACACTTGGATTGCTCCCCTCTTTTGGCTGTTGTTAATAATGCTGCTATGAACATGGATGTACAGTATCTTTTTGAGACCCTGGTTTCAGCTTTGTGGGCATTTACCCAGAAGTGGAATGACTGGATCATGTCGTAATTCTACATTTAATTTTTTGAGGAACCGTCATGCTGTTTTTCACAGTGGCTGCACCATCTGACATGCCCACCAGCAGTGGACAAGGGTTCCAGTTTTTCCACATCCTTGTCAATGCTTGTTTTCTATTTTTTGAAATAACAGCCATCCTAATGGGTACGAGGTGGTGTTTCATGTAAAAACTTAAATGGCATTGTACTTCATATATGCAGCTTGACTTATGTATTTAATATTAACTTTTTTACTGTTTAACCATGTGAACCCTGTAGATCTAGTTTATTTTACTATTTAAATAAAATTAAACTCATATTCGTACATATTTTTGGAAGGCAGCAGTTCCCTGTGCCCCATCTCCCTCCCATGAATTCTCACTCCACTTTGAAGTCTTCTGGCTGTGTCGTGTTTCTAAAAGTAAATACTGCTGTTTCTTGATTTTTTCAGTTTGAGACCCCAGCTATTGACCCTTAGTGAGGAAGAAAGAAACCGAGCTCTCTTCACATTTTTTGAAGGCTACTCTTGACCTTTTGTTTTCTTAAGTGTAGACATTTACATAATCCCAGGAAACAAGGTTTCAGAGCTCTGATCCTTTGCGTTCTGAGAACATTCAGGACTTGGCAGGTTGAATTTTCTCATTTTTAATGAGAAGGTTACCCCTGGGATCAGGTTTGTAGAAGTGCATGGGTGTGCTTTGTTTGGGTTTTTCTCTTATTAAAGAAAATGAAGCTTGGTTTTCCTGATGGAACAGGTCTGGAATCCACGTTCGGCCATGTGCCAGCCATTATGCCATGTGCTGTGTAGCCGTTACCTCCTCAGCCTTTACCACTGCCCTTGGGGTGATGCCCTTCTTATCCCCACTTCAGGGAGAGGGGGACTGAGGCCCAGAGAGGCAAAGCCACCAGCCAAGGCCCGAGGCCTGCCAGCAGCTGTATCAGGTGGGAGGCACTTAGTTCTGACTCCCACGTGCTGGCTGCAAGTGCTCTTCTGCTCGGGTTCAGCCTCTGAGCTACCTGGGTGGTAGGTGAGAGCATTGCCCTCATCCTGCAGTGACAAGAAGGTAGGGGACTAGCACTGCCGAGTACCTCTGTGTGTCAGGCCCTGGGCCTACCCTGACGTATTCCGAACTCTGTGGCTGTTCCCCTGGGCTGCACGGTGTATTTGGCAGCATTTGCTGGGAGAGCTGGTGGAAAGCTAAGCTCAGGGGCTCTCACATGGTGTGGCCCTGGCTCTGGGAACATGCAGTTTTATACTTGATATCTTAGATAATTTTTCAGAAGTCATTGAGTGTAACAGGGTTTTCTCCCATGAACCTCATGACCTCATATCCTCATGGAAGGCCAGGATGGGAAGGAGAGGCAGCACCTTCTCTCCCCCAACAAAAGGACAGCTGCCCCTATGGCAGATATTTGTCCTTTGACTGGTTGTAAATACGAGTGTGGCAGGTTCCTTTTTGGATCTCAGTCTTACAGCAGAACCATGAAAATAGCCTGGCCTTGGGCAGTGTCCATGGCAGGACAGATGCCAGGGCTGCAGGTGAGCCTGATAAGATGCCAGGGATGCAGGTGAGCCTGGGATAAGATGCTGGGGATGCAGGGGAGCCCAGGATAAGATGCCAGGGACGCAGGTGAACCTGCATCCCTGTGATGTGCTGAGGGCCCAGGACTCCCTCCCAGCCGCAGGGATGAAGCAGGTGGGAAGGGCTGGGTAGGTGACTGGTAGACACAGGAATGCTGTTTTCTTTTTTTCTTTTGTTTTGAGAGAGTCTCACTGTGTCACCCAGGTTGGAGTGCAGTGGTACAATCATGGTTCACTGCAACCTCTGCCTCCTGGGCTCAAGCAATTCTCCTGCCTCAGCCTCCTGAGTAGTTGGGACTACAGGCATGTGCCACTATGCCCAACTAATTTTTTGTAGAGACAGGGTTTCACCATGTTGCCTGGGCTGGTCTCGAACTCTTGAGCTCAAGCAGCCTGCCCATCTTTGCCTCTCAAAGTGCTGAGACTACAGCACTGCCGTACCCGTCCAGAATGCTGTTTTGTAAACCCCAGAAAAAATTTGGGGAAGTGATCCTCCCAACTTACCAATCCCAAGCCTTTACATTTCTGCAATGAAAAGTTTAACATCTAGATATAGATTTGATGGTAAAATAATGGGAATCTAATTCCACCGAGACCTTTTTCTTTCTACAGAGGGGTGGAGCTGAGTCCTGTAGATCAGGCCCTTGTTGTGACACCTGGTGCTGTCTGTGTTTGCCTGCAGGTATGGAACGCCGTGGACTCCGGGCACTGCCTGCAGACATACTCCCTGCACACAGAGGCAGTGCGGGCTGCCCGCTGGGCTCCCTGTGGCCGGCGCATCCTCAGCGGTGGCTTTGATTTCGCCCTGCATCTAACAGACCTTGAAACAGGTGCGTTTCTTGTATCACCACCCTGAGGTGAGCTGGTAGCTCTCTCCCTGGGGAAGGTTCTCTGGTGGGCACGCAGCCACAAGCTGTATACGGTTGTGTGGCAGAGGGAGAGGGGCCTCGGGTGGGCTCGTGCTCAGTGAGAGGGCTTCCAGACTGCTTGCCCACTGCAACTGCGACTCCCCACAGAGGGTGGGCCTCTGCCAGCCAACACAGAGGACAGAGCCCCAAGGTTGTCTGAGCCCCAAGCCATGGGGCTGGATAAAGAGGTGGCTTTTTAATCTACTTCTGACATGCAATTTGTGCTGAAATAGATTTAACTTTATCACTGTGTCCTTTGGTTGGAATCAGGTTAGAATTCCTGTCAATTCATTATCGTTGAAAGGCTGTGAGAAATGATTGCAGCTCATAAGGAAAGTCTTCAAACGAGTTTTGCTTTAATGCCCACACTGAAAAGGCACTTGGGTAAGATGGATTCGTGCTGGGTAAATCCTGAGGGGGCTCTTGACAAGCAGGGTGAGAAGGAGAGAGAAGTCAGTGGAAGGAACTTTCCTTATTGAATGCTCCTGTGCAACAGGCACTGTCAACACCCACTGCAGCCACGGCCCCCAGTGGGCCCTGTCCGGGGTTTACAGTGAAGACAGCCAGGGAGTGGCAGAGCTGGGATTCACACCTCTGCCATCTGACTCCCTTCCTCTCTTTCTCCTTTCCCCTCCCCTCCCCTCCCCATTTCTCCCCTCCCCTCCTCACCCCTCCCCTCTCCCCTCCTCTCCTTATCCCTCCCCCCTCCCCTCCCCTCCCCTCCCCTCCCCTTCTCTCCCCTCCCTGCCCCCTGTTCTCTTTCTCTCTTTCTTTTCTTCCTTTCCTTTTTAAAAATGTTTTATCCCCTTCCATAAGCAGGATCCAGCTTCTTTCAGCACCACACTTCCACCTCCCCAGAGCTCCTCCTGGGTCCTGTTTCTGCTGGGCTCCACTGCCAGGAGCCCAGGGAGAGGCCAGACTTCACACCAGTCCCTGGGGCTCCCCTTGAGCCCTCAGGCCAGCATCTTGCCTGCCTGGCCCTGCAGTGGTGGGGGCTCTGGGGCCTGCCTCTCCTAGGGTTGGCAAGACGGAGATGATAACTTGCTGGTCCAACCCCTGCTGCTCATGCCGAGCAGCCCCGAGGAGATGCAGAGGGAAAATGGAGAGGGTGGTTTGTTTCCACCTTGAATGTGGGCGGCCATGCAGCTCCTTGCATGCTTAGTAGGGGAGAGGACAATACTGATGGTCACAGAGCCCCTGCCAGGTGCTGTATAGGCTTTGCACACAGCATGTCTAATCTTCACTGCAGCTGCCGGCAGTGATTATTTCCATTTTAAAGGAGAGGAAACTGAGGCTTAGAGGGGCGAAGCAGCTTGCTCAGTGCCTCCCAGTGGTGCATAGCCAGCAGGGATTTGAAGCCATGTCTGTGCAACTGCAGATCCTGTGCCCTTCCCACCGTGCCATGTGTGTGGCGGTTTCTTCTCATGAAGCACTTCCCTGGTCTTGCTGATTCTCTTAACCCCTTGCCGAGTGGCCAGACTCAGGGAATTTAATGCCACTTGATGATGGTGATGACTGGGCTGATGATGGCAGCACTTACTACTGAGCACCGACTATGTGCTGGGCATTCTTCTGCAGCATCTATAGAGCATCTCGTTTAGGCCCCACTCACCTTTGAGACAGGCGCCATCAGAATCAGCTGTACACACGCTGGCCAGGGGCACAAACCAGCAAGTGGCAGAGCCAGGATGCATGCAGGTCTGCCAGGCCCCAAAGCCTGCTGCCTGACTGTTACACTGTTGTCTGCATGTCCCATAAGATATGCTTGATAGGGGAGACAGAGCTGAACAAGACCCAGTGCCTACCCTAGAGAAGCTCCTGTCTGCTGGGAAGACAGACGTGCAGTCAATCCCAAATTGCAGTGATGGAGAAAGACACAGGAACTACAAGAACATCTAGCTTGGAAAATCAAGGAAGACTTCCTGGAGGAAGTGAAACCTGAGCTGAGCCACACATTAAGTGGACAGAGATTTAGGATGCAGGAGGTATGGTTGATGAGGAGGAAAGTAGGTTCTTGCAGATGGAACAAGGACAGGGTTGTCACAGGAACAGGGTTCCATGTAGTATGCATGGAAACCAAAGCAGGATGTAATATGGGGTCCTGGGACTGGAGGAGATGAGTCTGAGGAGTGCAGGAGGGGAAACCCCAGCCTGTGGGTCACATGAGCACATGTGGGTAGCACACTGCTCACAGAGTGACAAGCTCACTCACTCACACTGTTAGGTTACTCAAATCAAATTCATTTGATGGCATTGATGGGTTCATAGTGGCCCTTAAGCATTATTCTCTCAATCAACAGATGTTAAACAAATGCATGCAATTGTGTGTGGGGGTGGGTATGTGTGGATGTGTCTTGACAGGGGGTTCTGAAATGTTTAGACATTCAAAGAGGGTCCTCCTGCCTGACGAGTCAGGGACCACCATAGTAGGTGACAGGCGGAGGCCATTGCTGAATTTGAAGCAGGCAAGAGTCAGGGCTCGATCTGTGCTTTGAGTAGACCTCCTTGGTAGCTCCTGCTGGTCCTGTGTGACCTGCAGCCCCTGGTGGAGAGTTGGAGGAGTGGGAGGTAGAATGCTTCGCCGAGTTGGTGATAGGACTGCATTCGGAGAACAGCTTGTCTGGCCCCAGACCCAATGTGCCCCTCTAGCTATGGTGTGTTGTGGGTAAAGAAAAGCATGGCCCTGCCCCCAGGGCATTACCGTCCAGTGCGGGAGGTGATTGAGGACTTCTTCACTCCCCCTCTGCTAGGAATGGCGCTCACCACTGGGTTCATCTGTTGAAGGCCCAGTTTCATTCACTCCGCAGTTACTTACTGTGCACCCACTGCGTGTAGGACTTGGTGCTGAGGCCACAGTGGAGAGTATAGTGGGTCCCTGCGAAAGAATGGTTGAGGGGTTTGGACCTCACCCTTGGGGAAGCTCCCCACACTCAGACAGGGCCTCTTCTGCTGAGGGTGGTTGGTTTCCATGTCCCTCTCCCTGGCTAGCACGGGAGCTCCATGAGGATGGGGGCCTGTCCCGGTGCTCTTTGTGTCTCTATCCCCTGGCCAGGGCTGGCTTGGAGCAGCTGCTCAGTGCCTGTGTGGGTAAGATGAGCTGAGTTGGTCCTTGCCAGGTCCTCCTACCTGGGCAGTGAAGCCCATCAGGGACTGCCAGGGCTCCACCTATGTCTCCCGCTATGTCTCCTACCTCGTCTCCGCACCTCCCACCTCCAGCCCGGGTTTTGGTAAGTGCTCTCTTTAGCCACTGGGGTGGGCTCTGCAGCCCCCGTGGCTTTCGTCCGGCTTGGACTTATGTTGTCCTTTCTCTTCGCTGAGTCTGATCTCCCTTTTTACTGGATCTGCCTTTTTCCGCCCTTGGTGATTTGGCTTTTTCATTTCAATCTAATTAGAACTCCCTGCCAGAAGAAAGCAGTGCAGGGCGTTCTCACCGCAGCGCTTTGGGAATTAGTCACTCGGTGCCCATTGTCGTTAATGGGAATTTGGCGCCAAGGCCATTTATCCTGGTGTCCTCAATCAATACAGTTAAAAATCTGTGGATTCTAAAATGTCAATACCCGGCCTGAAATATGGAGGGCCAGCAACATTTTATCTCATTAATTTATAGTTCTGACAGGCTGTTGGCTTATAGAACAACCATGAATCAACACTTAAATAAAACCTGCTCGCAATTATTTTTGGTGCTCTTGTTTCAGTCTGTAATCTTCCTAACAAAACGTCTGTGGCACCTTAGGCTGAGGTGGCCTCAGGGAATGCTGGCTGACTCCACCAGGGCCCTGAGTGTCGCCTGTCTTATGAGTCAGCTGTGCCACACGCCAGCTCAGCCAGTCTCCTCAGAATCCCCCGGAGAGCTTGCTCAGTTCTAAGTGGTCCTGTCATGTTTATTGCAGACTCCAGGCCCTGAGGCAGGTGTCCCAGCCTGACCCTGGAGGATGCAGCTGTAGAGGCGTGCAGGGCCTCTGTCCTTTACCTTTGTTGGCTGCAAAGGAGATTCCTCTTCCTGGAGCCCTGGGGCCCTGGCTGGGCAGGGAACCCTGTCCTCCTTCCTGTGCATGGGCCAGCTCTCCTGATTTGAGCTGGCTCTTCTGAGCCATCTGTGCAGTGCCACCTGGTTCTACCTCCCAGATCCTGGAGGCAGCATGTACAAGAGGGCACATGGACAGGGTACAGGTGTTGGCTCTTCTGCCTCCCTGAGCCAGGCCTCTTCACCTGTTTCTACCACACCACCTGGTGCTGGGGCTCTTGAAGGAAGCAGCTGTGATAACACATATAGGGCACTTTGCAGAATGCCTGGCGCGTGGTAGGTCCTCAGCAAGGAGCTCCTCTCCTCCTCTGTCACAGGCCATGAGGCCCTTGTTCTGCTAAGTTGTCCAGACGGTCCTTGTTGGTGGGCCATTTCCCCACATGGAGCCACTTTTTGATCATCATCCAGAAGCCCCTGCTCGCACCCTCAGTGAGCTTACAGATGTGCTCTTGGTCCCATGCATGGGTCTTGGGGGCAGACTGGGAGGAGGCTTTGGGCCATCATGGGTTCTCCCAGCATCTCCTCCACATTTCCCTTCCTCCTGGTGATGGAACAACACGCGCCCTTTATTAGGGCTCTCGAGTGAGTATGCAGACCCCCAGCCTGCCTGGCCTGAACCTCTCCAGAGCCCGAGGCACTCATGGCTGCAGAAGGCCTATGGCCCTCTTCCTTCAGGTGCCATTGCCTACAGCTCTGCTGTCCCCAGCTTCTGGCTGGCTCCTCCTGCCCTGGGGTCCCAGTGTCTTTTGGTGGGAGTCATGGTGTGTGGAAGTGAGCAGCCAACTGGGACTGGGCTCATAAATGACCATTTCTCCTTGCTTTCCAAGAGGTGTCTTCTGGTCTCTCCCTTGTTTTTAATCTATGACCGGGTGCTTCCATCACAGAAATGCTACAAGGAAAAAGAGAATGACAGGTTATCGAACCCTTGCTGTGGGCTGGGCCCTGGGCTGTGTGCCCTGGGTTCCAACACGCTGCCTGGCCTTTGTGGAGCTGAAATGAGTGAGTGGATGGTAGACTCTTTGCTTATGTGACATTTTAGTCTCCCCACTAGCCTGTGAGAGGAGTGTTTTTATCCCCATTTCATGGACCCAGAAACTGAGGCTTAGAGTGGTCAGTGATTTTCTTGAGGCCACCCAGCCAGAGGTGCAGAGCTGGGGTCCAGTGCTGGCCTGTGACTAGTAGAGCTCCTGCTGTTGAGGCATGGTGTGGCATGCTCTCCCCACATCTGTTTCCCTGCTGTGAACAAACAGGGAAACAACGGGGAACCCAACTTAACCTGACTCCTGGGGAGCCTGTTGGGCAGCAGCTGGCCACCTGCAGAAAATAACCTGTGGCCTCTGGGAAGAAGGAGTGCCCCAGACTGATGGGGACTGATCCCTGTAATTAAGTGGCCCACTGAAGGAAAGATGCCTCTCCAGCGATGGGTGGCCACGCTCCAGTGGGATAAAGGCTAACCCTGACGACTTCAGACCACTTGGCATGGGAAGGTTGAGAAGTGTCCAAATGAAAACCATGGCAAAGAGCCCCAAAAGCTCCTGGGCTTTGGAGAAAGGGCCAGAGAAGGAGGCTTCTTGTTGTGCTAAGCCTTTGAGGTGGTGCTGGCTTCTGCCGGTCCTTGGAAGAAGTGCCGCAGAGGGACCTGGGCTTCTCCGTTCTTTGGCTTTCTGGCACTGTGGCTGGAGTTTCCCTAGCATAGCTCAGGAGGACTTGATTAGGTATCCCTCAGGCACCCACAAACCCAGAGGAAGTAGAAGGAAGCTTGTGGGCACATTTACAGAGCATCTGATACTTATATGTACATGCGCCTTGAGTGCTAGGGATTTTTGCTACTGATCCAGAAGTGAAGGCTCAGAGGGGCTCCACAGCCTAGCGAGGTCTGAGCTGATGAGGGTTCCCTGGCTGCCACCCTTCAAGTGCCTCCTTGTCCAGTGAGCAGCCGCCTACTTTCTTGCCCACTTGTGAGTGGGTCTATTTTCTAAGGCCAGTCTCTGTTCCCACAAATATCCTTCCTTTCTCACTCTGAAAGTGCTTCTCCTCTGTCTGACTCTTGTTTCCTCTTTCTCTTTCCTTACTCCTTTGGAGTGAGAAGCTGACCCTAGTTACGGATATTAAATCAAATGTTATTAAACTTCATTGCAACACCATGCCAGCCCTTAACTGCCACTTGGGAAAGTGCCTAGCGATCCTTCACATCTCCACAAACACAGCTCACGCCAGCACTCTAGACAAAGAAAAGATGGTTTCTAATCCAAATTCTTGTTTTGTTCATGACCGTGAGTGCGCAGTGGTGATGTCTGATGTTTGTGTGTTTGGTTGCAGCTGCATCACAGTTTGGTGCCCTTGTTAGGTAAGGCTGCCATTATTGACTGACTCTGGAGCCCAAACGTGGTTATGGCATGTTTGCTATTGAATGGCAATAGCAATTCCATTTTTTTGAAACTAGTAAGTTTCAAAAAACCAACTTACTAGTAAAGCACTGGGACATACCTTGTTTGCAAGTTGAGAACTCTTATTATTTTTTAAATTTTTGAACATTTGGTCTTGTCCAGAGAATTAAAAGCAGTGGCTGACATTGGTCTGGGCAATGATTTTTCGGATAGGACTTAAAGCACAGGTAGCAAAAGCAAATATAGGCAAATAGAATTGCATCAAACTAAAAAACTTCTGCACAGCAAAGGAAACAGTTAACAGAGTGAAGAGACAGCCCATGGATTGGGAGAGAAAGTGTGCAAATCATACATCTGATGAGGGGCTAATACGGAAAATACATGAGGAACTTAAACAACTCAACAGCAAGAAGCCAAATAACCTGATTTTTAAAATGAGCAAAGGATCTGAACAGACTTTTCTCAAAGGAAAAGATATGAATGGCCAACAGATACATGAAAAAATGCTCGACATCTGTAATCATTGGGGAATTGCAAATTAAAACCACAATGACATACCACCTCAAACCTGTTGGAATGGCTATTTTCAAGAAGATAAATGCTAGCAAGTGTTGCGGATGTGGAGAAAAGGGAATCCTTGTACAATATAAATGAATACAGCTATTTTGGAAAATAGTATGGAGGTTCTTCAAAAAACTAAAAATAGAATTACCGTATGATCCTGCAATCCCACTTCTGGGTGTATCGCCAAAGGAATTGAAATTGGTGTGTGGAAGGGATCTCTGCACCCCCATGTTCATAGCAGCACTGTTCCCAGTAGCCAAGATGTGGAAGCCACCTCAGTGTCTATCAGCAGATGAGTGGATAAAGAAAATGTGGTGAGTATTCACAATGGAATACTCTACAGCCTTAAAAAAGAAGAATATTCTGTCATTTTTGACAATATGGGTGAACCTGGAAGACATTACAATAAGTGGGATAAGCGAAGGCACAGAAAGACAAATCTCACTTACATGTGGAATCTAAAAAAGTTGATTTCGTAGAAGCGTTGAGTAGAAAGGTGTTACCAGAGGCTTGGGGGTAGGGGTGGATAGGGTAAGTGGAGATGTTGATGAAAGGGGGTAAAGTTTCAATTAGATTGAAGGAATAAGTTTTAATGATCTATTGCACTGCATGATGACCACAGTTAATAATGTGTATTTCATAACTGCTAATAGACTTTTAACATCCTAAAATAATAGACTTTTAACATCCTCTCCACAAAAAAATAAATTAGTGAGGTGATAGATATGTTAATTAGCTTGATTGAATCTTTCTATAATGTATATACAGATCAAAACATCACATTGTACCACCTATATATATATATATATATAATTATTATTTATCAATTAAAACTAATTTAAAATGAAACAAAAAAGAATGGGAAGGAAAGAGCATGTGTAAGTATGTTATTAGAAGACAAATTTCCAACTTGGTTAAAATATAATGAAAAAAAAAGACAAACTTTAAAAAATGACTGCAACTACTACTATTTCTTCTGTTATTACTATTATTGCAATGCTACAGCTACTATTTATTGGGCCCTATCATTTGTCTGGGGCTTAGCTCTCCTACCTACATTATTTCTAATTCTCATAACCACCTTTTGTGGTCCTGAGGCTACAGATGAGGATACCAGGGCTGGAGAGGATTGCTGGCTGATGCAGGGCCACAGCTGATAGGGAATGTTCAGCTGTAGGCCCAGCTGGCTCTCAGGCCAGACCCTTCCCAGGCCTTTGCCCGGATTGCCAAGATGGCCCCTGTTTCTGATGCACAGAGTTTGCTTTGAAAGTTAGTAAGCTTCTTTTCTCATTAACTTTGAGTCAGGATGGTTAAATTTACAGCTGGCTGAATAATTCCCAGAGGATGAGTGTAACGATATTGATTTTAGCGAAATGAGTCATATGCCTACTGCCTGGGAACACAAGCTCAATTACCACAAGCCAACAGCATAAGCTTTCCCTTGTCAACATTTTTCCTACATGTTCATGAGTATGTGGATGTGAACAAAGCACTAGGAGAAGGAAAGGTCACGAATAACTGGCGGGGATGCAAGGTAGGGTGCCGAGACCTGGCCTTGAGATTAGACGGGGCCAGTCTCTGTCTCAGCGTGGCTGACTCATGTGGCTCTGGGCGAGTCTCTCACCTCGCTGAGCTTCCATTTCCCTGGCTGTGAGAGATAGGTTAATTACACCTACCACCCAGGTTGCCCTGTGATGCGTGCAAGCTCCAGACAGGCCTGGAGGTAACAGGCTCCTGATAAATGTCGTTCCCCCTCCTTGACTGTGAATTGCTTTGCCAGGTCTGCCTCTGAGCTCCCTGGAGAGGGGGGCATGAGCTTCTCTTTTCTCTCCTGGAGACCCATACTTGGGTTTCATGTGACCTGGATCAAATACCTATTATGTGCCAGGAACTAGACTGGGAGTCATTCATGCTGAATGGAAGAGGAGGGCCCTCACGGGCCTGGAGCCCTGCGTGATGATAGGATTCCAAGCATAGATGTTAGGGTGGACAGGTGGTGCTGCCCTGGCCACATGGGTGGCCACCTTGGGGAGCGTGATGTCTCCACCTGAGAAAGGAAGAGGGGCAGCTTGGGGGAGCCACCATTCCAGAGTTCCCAGTGCCTCATCACAGTCATGTGGGGGTGGAAGCACTGGTCATAGAGTCAGTAGAACAAATGGAATTTCTGCATTGTGTTTTAAACATGCTTTTGCTTTAATGATTTTTTTATTTGTATCATTATTGATTCAAGGAGAAAATAAGTGATTTTTCCTAGCTCCAAGAAGATCCAAACAGTTTTTATGCTGGTTGAGCTCATTATAATGAGATCAATAAAGTCAGTGCCAGTGGATTAAATATTTTAAAACTCAGTTTCCTATAATAAGGATATAGTGAATAAACAGAATTTTCTATAACAAACAGGTAAACAAGCAAGATGGTCTCAAGGTTAAAGGTTATGTAACAGCTAACCATTGCGCTGAAAGTAACATTGCCCAGGAGAGGATATGATAAACAAGCTCCTTGATTTATGAAAAGGTAGAGAGGAAGAGCCTGTCTGACAAGTTAAGACCTTCTCCTCTGGCATGGCTAGTGTTCATGTTCAAGATATTTCACTGGTGAATATTTTCCAGACTTCACTCATATCTCTTTAACAAATGTAAAGGGCAGCCCAGGGCGTTGTATTTTCAAAAGCCTCATGGGAAAAGCCCAAAAACATTAATCTGTGGAGGTTATTGCTATTTAAAAACCTGTATCCCAGCCGGGCGTGGTGGCTCATGCCTGAAATCCCAGCACTTTGGGAGGCCGAGGCGGGCAGATCACGAAATCAGGAGATTGAGACCATCCTGGCTAACACGGTGAAACCCGTCTGTACTGAAAATATAAAAAAATTAGCTGGGTGTGGTAGCAGGCGCCTGTAGTCCCAGCTACTTGGGAGGCTGAGGCAGGAGAATGGCGTGAACCTGGAAGGCGGAGCTTGCAGTGAGCTGAGATCATGCCACTGCACTCCAGCCGGAGCAACAGAGCGAGACTCCATCTCAAAAAAAAAACGAACAAACAAACCAGAAAACAAACCTGTATCCCTTGGTTTTAGTTTGTAATTGAACCAATGATGAATTCAATAATTTGGGGTTTAATTTTGTAAACTATAATAGCTCCCTTTTGTGGATTGCTGTTTGCCATGCTCTGTGGAAGGCTTCATGCACCACGTTACATTTAGCTGTCATGACGACCTTACATGTGTAAGAGTATGAGACACAGCAGTGCAAGGCCCGTCTGCTGGAAGCGACAGAGCTGGGATAGGATCTGGGTCTGCGTGGCTCTGAACTCCTCAGCTATGCCATCTCCTGCTTCCAACATTGTGCCAGATAATGAAGATAATGATGGCTATGGTCCTAATCTCTGAAACAAAGTCTTATTTGAGAACTTCTTAGTTAGCAAGATTTCTACCTTAGTGTTTTCACTAGGTATCTAGAAACTTACTAAAACATTTAAAAATCTTGTAGTTTTGAACCCTTTTAACAAAGAAAAGCAGTAAGGGCCTAGTTATTGTAAGTAAAAATAGGAAAAATGTATACACTACAGCTTATCTTCTAAATGGAAGTACTTAAAAAGACAGATTTTCAATGTCTTTAGGGAGTTGAGGAAAAATAACATTCAGATTTTTTGTTTGTTTTGGCAGAAAAAGTTCAACCATCGTCTTTTAGCAATTCAGCTTTCACGTTTTCTCTCATCTTTCTTCCCCATTGTTGGCAAAACTGTATCACTGCACTTTTGAAAAAACATATGGATAATTCACTGTCATTTCTGAAATTAAGCATATGGTTATATGCTATGGTCCAAAACCAAGGGACATTTTTTTCTCCAGGCAGATAGAGTTTATGTTTCCTTTTGGATTTAAGGGTTGGCAATGAATTCCAAGTGAGCAAGAAGCCGGCCACTGAATGTTCTCAGCAGTAAGTGCAGTTTTCCCTGTGGGGAGAAAGAGTCTGGCAGTCCTGGGCCTTCTTGGTAGTGTGGGGACTGCAGTGGCATCCATGTCCTCCTTTTCTGTCTAGGGGATGTGATGGTGGTCCCTTCCTGCAGTCTCCAGATGACCCCCAGCCACTTGGCTGAAGCGAGTGTCCTGGGGCCTCTGTGCTGCCACATTGCTGCTCTGAGTCCCTGGCATAGGCACATATAAGAGTATATTAAGATATATTTTAAAATATTGACTGTTTTATCCTTATATCATCCTTTAAAGTGCTCTATTTTTGATATTTTAATAATGTTTATAATATGTTGGTACAGAAGCACATTATACAACTTAAAACAAATATCTATATATTGGTGATGTGTGCCTTAGGTTTTTCATGGATGGGATGTACTGTCAAACTATAATAGTTTGGAGACCATGGATCTAGGCAGATTGGGTCTGTGAAAGCCTCCCGCTGTGACTGTCGTGAGTACTGATTGATGACTTTCATTTCCACACCTGGTGAGCTGGTAGAGGCCTTCACTAATGTGTGGGGGTCACAGAACACAAAGCTGGGCAACCTTTTGTGCTTTCTGAATTGAATGAGCAAGTGCTGCTTCCTGGGTTCCTGTGAGTGGAAATGATGCTTGAGACCTCGGTGTCTTCATGGTCTTCTTTGCCACCAGCTTCCCGTGTCCCTAAGTAGCCCACTGCTCAGTCCCATGGGGGAGTTTCTGTGAGTACAAGGCAGTCAAGGTTCTTCCTCCTGTGCTGTGAGAGCCCTCATGGCACCTCTGAGCGAAGCCTGCTCCACGTTTCTGACTGGATGGTGTGCGGCAGGTGCTCTGAGGGCATATACAGGGGTGGCACTCAGAGACTCCCATGGTGAGAACACCCTGCCAAGGCCGGTCTGCCTTATTGATGCAGTTTCAGATGGATGAAGTGTGGACAGACAAGAATGACAGCCAGTGCTCTGGGACACAGGGGCTGCACTGGGTAGTGGAAGGAGGACCAGCTTTGACCTGCTCCAAATGATTGATGTTTTCGAAGTTTATATAGCTTACCTCTAAAAGATCATAGTGATAAAAAAGACATTTTCCACACCGTATGTGTATATATGTACACACACAGACACTTACCATAATGCACATAAATGCTTGACAACAGTTTATGATGTATTTATAAAGGACAAGGACTGCCTCATGTCCTGTAGAGCCAGTGAGACCCCCAGTGGCCCACACCACTCTGTCCAATCTGTGCTTGGGCCACCATGATGGCCACTCTCATTCATCGCCCAGCGTCTCAGGCCACCCCACCTGCCATGCTCCATAGCAGACCATTCATCCATTATTATAAGGTGGCTGATCCTGAAAAGTATCACCTTAGAGCAATCCTGTTTCTGGTTTTTAGACTCCCAGGTAAATAATCTACTGTGTTAACTGTGGAGCCTTGGAAATGTTTCATGACGTCCCTGGGCTTGGTTTTTGGTTGTGAAGTGGGCTTAGGGTCGTTGTGTGGTTTATATGAGCTAATGCATGTCATGCTTACAGCAAATATGAAAGGTGCACTCATTGATCCACCCATCTAAGCTCAGCCCAGGTGGAGGGGATGTTCAGATAATCAAGGGTGGGCTGGCCAGAGAATCAGAGAATAAGGGCACATCTTGCTACTGCCACTGTCATATTTCCAGAAAGTCTCCGTTGGGCCACATCGGACCCAGGGAAGCTGTTTGCTATGGGCCCCATACCAGATGGCATCTTAGTTTTAAGATATTTGTTTTGTGACCTAAGTTTTCTAACCCTCTCTTCTCTTTTTGTGTTGTAGGAACCCAGCTATTTAGTGGTCGAAGTGACTTTAGAATCACTACCTTGAAATTTCATCCAAAAGACCACAACATTTTTTTATGTGGAGGCTTCAGCTCTGAAATGAAAGCTTGGGATATAAGGACTGGCAAGGTAACAGCCATCTTCCTAACTTGGCCTTTCCACAGGAGAGCTTGCTTCGACAATTTGAATAATTGGGGGCAGGTCAGAATCTATATATAGGGCCCTTGAGGTGGAATAATTACCACTTAATATTTAATCAGTGCTAAGCATAATTTTTAGATGTTTTGAAAAAACATTCTTGAGTTGTCAGACTTAAAATATCATAGGTGCGATTTTATGCAGCATATTACTAAAAAAAATTTGTTGAACACCTACTGTGCACAGATGGTTCCATATGATATAAAATGAATCTGCTAGGTTACTCAAGGGAATAATGTGTGGATACAGATAACTTTGGTACAGAGAATTGGTTTGTGTGTGTGTGTGTGTGTGTGTGTGCACTTGTATGCATGCTTGTGAGAGAGGAAGGGAGGGGGTAAGTGCTTTTAGCTTGTTGTGGGAAGGCTTCTTAGAGGAGTCACTGTTCCTGGGTCTTAAAGGCTGGTTGTGATTTCCATACCCATCCTTTACTACAACCTGCTGCACCTTTTACCATCAGCACTTACTAGATGGCAGCTCCACCCTAGTTGTTCAGGCCAAAAACATCAGAATCAGCACTGTCTCTGCTCTTTGCATCATATCCCCATATGCAAACCATTAGCAAATTCTCCAAAACTTGGACACTTTTCCCCACGTCAGCTCTTGTAGCTCTGCTATTGTCTCTCACTGAGATGGTTGGAGGAGTTTCCCATCTGATCTCTCACTTTCCCCCTTGCCCCTTGCAGGCTGTTCTCAACACAGCCACTACACTGGTCTGTTACAGTGTGACTCAGACATGTCACTCCTCTCATCAGAATCCTCCAGGCTCTGATCTTACAGTAAAAGCCAATGTCTCTGATGATCCACAAGGCCCAAATGTACCTCCCTGGCCTGGGGGCCATTAGTGCCAGCCCCACTAGGCTCCTTGCCTTCCCTGAACATACCAGCACATTCCTACCTCGGGCCCTTTGCACTTGCCACTCCCTCTGCCTGGAAGGCTCTTCTGCCTGTTTCCTAGGTAGAGGCTTGCTGCCCCCTGTCGTGGGGCTCTGCTCACATGTTACTTCTCCATGAGGTGCCCCCTGCCCACAACCCAGTAGCATCTCCTAGTCCCCTCTGCTATCTGATTTCTCTCCGTAGCATTTACCATCACCTGACGTATTACGGATTTTATGTATTCATTCATTTGCCTATTTCCCTCCTCTAGAATGTAAGCTCTTTGAAGGCAGAGAGTTTTGTTTGCCACTGACATCTAGCTTCTAAAACAGTGCCTGGCACAGAGTAGGCACTGTGTGAATCATGATTGACTGAATGAGTAAATGACGGAGGAAGAGAGTCATGCAGAGGGCAGATACAGGAGGTGGGAACACAGGATGCCTATGGGGACTTGGCTGGGCATGGGCTTCACACAGCGAGGTGGCCTGGGCAGGGAGTTTTTCAACGCTGTGTGTCTTGGTCTCAACAGTGGGGAGCCACGGGAGGTTTGTGAACATCTCCTGCCTTGGTCCTAGATAGGTGCAGCGTCCAAGCCGGTCTGTCCTGAGTAGAGGCTGTCCATGTGTTCCAGAGGGAGGAGGGTGAGACAGAGCCCTCAAGGACTAGTTTCCAAATTTGCCTTCCTGCTTCAGACTGGCTGGCACAGGAAGACCCTTTCCCGACAGGCAGTTGGAAGGGGCTGTGGGTTTTTTGAGGAGAGCCTAAATGCAGAGACTTTTCTTGACAGAGAATGGGAAGTTTTGTGTGTACATGAGATCTTGCTTAAAGTACTCACAAGTGGGAGCATAGATAGATGTGGTCTTTTAAAAAAATCACACGTTTTTCTTTTACAAAGGAACTTTCTTATAAAAATATTTGGAAAAGAGAGGAAATTACCCATAAAGAAGTGGACACAGTGGTATTTAAAAAAAAAAACCGCCGAAACACTTTATATTTAGGATACAAATACATGACAAGTGAAAGAAAACATTTGAACGTGCCTTGTGAACTGGAAACTCTTAGTCACACCATTTGAAGTGGTACCTCCTGAGCACCCAGCCACTCCTGACAACCACGTCCCTTATGGGTGCGCTTACTGTTTTTAGCCTCAAAGACCAAACACGTAAGAAATTACTCACCAAGGACGCCATCTGATTTAAGCATTTGTTAAAAATACTGGATTTTTTCCTAGGGCAGATGCCAGCTGACGAGTTCCGAAAATGCTGGGGGAGAAGCAATTAGAAGCAGATGTTGCTGTGACTGGTGTTGGCATGTTTGCGAGTCTCTCCCAAGATAGTAATGTGGCTAAGGGATCTGTGCAGTATTTGTTTTTACTTCCTTTCTACCAACAATCCTCCCCCGCCGGGTCACGGGGCTCGTTCCATTTGCATCAGTTGGGCTCAGGGGACAACACTCTTTCCTGCTTTAACAGGTGTTGCCCATGTGTCTCAAATGAACTCAGCAGGAGGACCAGGGAGGAGGCACAGCCCTTGCCCTCCCTCCGGGGGCTCCCGCCTGGGGCTGCTCCCTTCTCATCCCTATGGGCTCCTGTGGCGCTGTCCCAGGTGCTGAACCTTCTGGCTCAGCCTGGTCGTGTATGTGAACATCCAGAAGCAAGCAGCTTGACTTTTTCCAGCTGCCTTCAGGGACTGCGGTGGGAACCGCAGGTGGAAGTAGGAGGCACACAGACCTTAGCTTAAACCAAGACAGGCCTTCTCTTTTAAATACAGTGGGGAAGGAATGTTTTGTTGTAAAAGTAATATGTAATCATATGACAACACTGGAAAATTCAGATAAAGAGAGGAGGGGTAGTCCAAGCAGCCAAAGGTAAACATTAGCAACATTTTGATATTCTTCTTTCTGTTTTTTTTTTTTTCCCCTTGTGGTTTTAAAAATAATTATAAAAGCACTATTTGGTCTTATTTATATACACAATTTTGTATTTTGCTTTTCATGTGGCATTAGAAGGATATTCTTTGTTAGAGCAGACTCTCATAAGGTCTTCAGTCATATTCCTTTGACTCAGACTCACTGCCTTGAGTCTCCCCAGGACTCAAAACAATGTCTGGCCTAGGCAGGAACTCAGTAAGTATCTATGGATCAAATGAATCAGATGAATGCTTTAACATATTAAACCATTTCCCTGTGTTAGACATGTAGGATATTTCAAAAACTTTTGCCATTTAAAATTAATAGATGTGAGTATAGAGATCAGCCGTCAGCAAACTATAGCCCGAGGCTAGTCCAGCTTGCTGCCAGTTTTGTAAATAAAGGTTTACGAAACAGCCACACTCATTTATTTATGTATCATCTGTGGCTGCTTTTATACTACAGTAGCAGAGTGGAGTCGTTGCAACAGAGACCACATAGCCCACAAAACTAAAGATATTTAAGATCTGACTGACCTTGGCATAGAAAGATGTGATTCTGACATCTGTTACCCTATTGATTGTCAGGACTAATCCTCCTGAGCTGGCTGACAAGGTGGGTGTCTTGCCCCATTCTGTGTTCCTTGCAGAAACCAGGTGCTCAGAGAATGTGTTTTCCAGGTGGGAACTGTTCCTTCAGTCAGGGGTATATAAGTTGTTTCTCTCTCGTTACAATCTCTAAACAAACTATCAAGGTTGACTTTATTACACATTCCACTGTAAGAAACATCTTTGTGCATATAGCTTTTTCCACATTTGGGATTTATTTCCTTAAGCTTGAATCTCAGAATGAAAATTTCTGGGTCAAAGCCTACATTGTGAAGGTAAGGAGTAGGTTTCTGCCAGCAGAACTGAGGGCAGTGAGGCCAGACAACCTCTCCCTGGGATCTTAGGGCAACGTGAGTAGTTGGAACATGTAACTTTTTAGTTACTTTCCAGTCGTGAGGTTTTTTGATTCCCTAAACGTAGCCAAGAGATAAGTGTTAAGATTCTAGACTTCTGTAGTCTAGCCCAATTCATTACAGCAAATGGGCTGTTTGACTCCCTGTCTCCTCTTCTTGGCTGATCTCGGGTGATCTCTCCACCTCAGGTTTGATGCTTGTAGCACATTTCGTCACTGCAGTGTGCCTGACTTCATCTCCAGAGGTCGGCAGGATGTGTTCTGCACAAGCCAGCTGTGTGTACTTACTCGAAGCTGGCTTCCTGCTGCTGCTGCGGCATCCTCTGACCCCTCTCCTCCCAGCAGTCTGCTTGAACATGGGTGTGGTCTGGAACCCAGGATGCCTGTGGTCTGACCTTTACGGTATTGTGAGGGTCAATTTCTGCAGAAGCCCCCTGAGCCTCTAGTGTCATTGGCCTGAGCTGCAGGAGACCTGGGCTCATGTCCTCCCTCTGTTACTCGCTTGGCTGGGTGATTTTGGGCACATTCCTTAAGCAAAATCCTCTCTGATCCACAGTTTTTAAATTGGTATCATAAAGTGGCACCTCCAAAGTAGAGTTTCTCAAACTCACACGTGTAGGAGAGCACCTGGGCTTTTGTTAGGATGCAGATTCTGTTTCAGCAGGTCTGGGTTGGGATGAGACCCTGCATTTCTAACAAGCTCCCAGGAAATTAAGGGGAGGATAGTATATGGACAACATTCTGAGAAGCTAAGGACCAAAGGGCCTCTGAACTTAGAAGTCCCTTGCTTATTTCATTTGAACCTTATCTTCAATTAGTCTGTACCGTCTGTGACCTATCTCAGGGACAGTGATCACTTTTGATCTGTGGGCGCTTTTATCCACGGGTGTTTATTTACAGCCGCCTGGTGTGGGAGCCTGAGTCACCTCTGTGCCTGGCATCCCCGACAGGGCCTGGACCAGAGGAGGTGTTCAGGATAACCTGGAGTGAGCTGATCGGGTCAGCCGCCACTGTCATTGTGATAGAGACCTGCACCACCTGCCCACAACCTCAGGGGCAGTAGCCACCCTGGGATCTACATAGAAGGCATGGACCCTCTGACAAATGGGGTATGAAGGCTAGCTGGAATTCAGCTGCAATGAGTCATTCCAGAAGTGTGCACAGAGGCAGGAGGACTTGGGAGACCCTGTGTTAGATGAGATATGGTGTGGCCATCGAGGCACTGTAGTTCTCCACTAAGGCTGAGCTCCTCTGCTCTCCAGTGTTTGGTGGATAACAGAGTTATGAGTCTCTTGCATTTCCAGCTTTGCGGTGCTGTGGCTCTGTGCCCAGCACAGAATGGAAGCTGTAGAATTGCAAGGGAAGCCCAAGACACGGACTCAGCTGTACTGGGCCCTCTAGCAGTGTGGGGAATGTTCCAAGGTAGCCACCTTCAAGTTCACTTTAAGATGACTATGTATTTTGAACCAAAAGTTAGGATAAATAATAAAAAGAAATTCTCCTTTTGTAACATGAATCAGATTTGTTAAGAAAGCTTATGCAGCAAATTTGGTGAATCACCTTTTTTGCAGGACTACATTATGGAACCCCAATCTCAACAAATTACCTCTCAGTTAAGGCAAGATTGAATACTGGAAATTGGAGCAGCCCTGGAAAATCTAGGACATGTGGTTCCTGCAGCTGGTAGCCTGGACTCTGCCCTAGTTCCTTCTCTCTTTCTGTGTGCAGGGTGACATTGGGCAGGCTAGTGGTCCAGTGGTTCTTTTGTTGTCTAGCTCCTTCTCTGCGCCTGAGGAAAAGAGTTGCAGGTGCGTTCGGATCTGCCAACTTTGCTCCTCCGGGGAAGGCTGCACACCTCTAAAACCCCAATTCCCTGCTCGCTCTGGGACTCTCATGATAAAACCAGCTCTGACAAGCCAGCTCACTTTCTCCAGCACACCCTGGTGTCACATTGACACCAATCGTGAATATTTCATGCTTGTTCTACATCTTTTCTCCCTACTTTTATTATTATTTTTAAATTTGTAAAGGGACATCTTGACTTCCAGATCTTGACTTGGTTTCTTGACCTTCTTCTCTAACTTTGTCCCACACCCTCTACAGGCACGTGTCCTAACGTGCAGATGACAGAGGAGTGGGTGGCTCACCCTTGGGCCTGTGTGGATCCTCAGCTCAGCTTCCTATGAGCCCAGCCCATCACTAGTATGCTGTAGTGTTTTGGGGGCATGTGGACTCCCTGAGGGAAAGAGTTGTGCCTCATTTACCATGGTATTCCCAGCATCCACCATAGTGCTAAGCACATAGTAGGGAGGGAGGGGAGGCGCAGACTGTCGCATGAATGACTGATAGCTCTAATCAAGACCAATTCTTAAAATCACAAGTAATTAACCCAGCCAGTTGAATGGAGGCTGAGCCGCTGTCATTAATTTGCTTATCTCCTTCCCCTCCTGTGGGCATCCTTCCTTGGATGGGAGTAATCTCAGGATGGTAGTAATAGGAGCTGGTAAAGCAGCAGGTGGTGGCTGGGCCGGCCTGGCCTGACTGATCTAGGGCACGGGCCAGAGCTACCCAGGGAGCATTAGAAACTCTTGCTGCCCAGGGTGGCCTAGGCATCGAGGTTTTTGAAAACTCTGCAGGTGATTCTAATGTATAGCCAGAGTTGGGAGCCATGGTGTAGGTGGTTTCTGTGGGGCTTCTGCCCCAGTGGGTGAGACCATCTTTGAGATTTGCACTCCTGTGATGGTGGCCATCCAAGAGACAGCTTCACCTACTTAGCTCAAAGTGCCATCAGTTTTGTGGCATTGTAGGCAGGTTGCTTATTTGCCCTAATGAGATTTTGATTACTCTCCATTTGTCTCTTTCATCTGTTTTATATTAAAACAGCTTTTTATTTGGACTTTTTGTGCTTTCCACAGTCCTGACTAAGCTTTGCTGCAAGCTAAACTTTGTATGCAGATGAGAGTAGGAGCCTAATGGTGGCAAAGACATAGGACCCAAGGCTGTTCCTTGTCTTTCCTGGCTCCCGTTTCCTCATCTGTCAACTGGGGCATGGTGGGACGCCTGATGATCTCAAGAGCCCCTTTCAGCAGCCAGTGCTGGCCACAGTGCACCTCCTGCGGGCATCACGCTGTGCATGCTGTGTGTGCGGTGGCTCGTTTCCTTGTGGCCTCCTGGGAGGTGGACTGGGTGCTGCCGCCATCCCCTTCCTCTGTCAGGGCCCTGAGGCTTGGAAGGACTCAGTTATGCACCACAAGCACACGGCCAGTTTATAGGGGGGTAAGACTGTGAAGTGGGGTGGTTTGATGCCTAAACCCTTACAGATCCTCTTGTTCACAGTGTGAATTAAGCTTTGGTCTTGAATGAACATACAGTCAGGCACCACATAATGACGTTTCGGTCAATGTCAGACCACATATAGGACAGTGGTCCTGTAAGATTATAGTGAAGCTGAAAAATTCCTGTCACCTAGTAATCACCTGCAGTGTTCAGTACAGTGACAAGCCATCCAGATGTATAGCCTAGGAGCCATAGGCTAGACCACTAGCTTAGGTGTATCACAGGCTATACCGTCGAGGTTTGTGTAAGTGCATGATGTTCACGCAATGACAAAATCACCTAATGACGCATTTCCCAGACTGTATCCCTGTCGTTAAGCATCACATGACTGAATCTTTATCAGTGAGGACTGTGCATTTTGTTCTTGGAGAAGCCTGCATGGATAGCCCTGGCATTCACATGCTCACTGAGCACTGCTGTGTGCAGCTCCGCACCTGCTGTCAGGACCTGGCCATGGATGGGACAGTGGTGGGTTTTGTTCTGAGGGACCACAGCCCTGTAACCTCAGGCCTGAAAACAGAACTCAACATGTCTGTGAGAGCAGCCTTCCTACCCCCACAGTATTGGCAAGGAAACTGGTTCTGAAAGGTTCAGCTGTCGGTGCAGGGTAGGCAGCCATTGAGGGGATTGGATCTGAACCCAGGTCTTCCTCTATTTTCTGCTTTTCCTTATTGCAGGAAAAGGACACATTTCATTTATCCATGTCACAAACATTTTCTGAGCCCCCACCAGAAACCAGGCATTGTCCCAGGGCATGGGGCAACAAAATCCAGTTAGACAGTCCATGTTTTAAAGCTGTAGAAGGGACTGCTGAGAACATCTGTTTCTTTCAATATTCAGTGGATCTACCAGCTTCACTGACTGCCTTCACACAGTTGGCTGGGGAGTCCCTGTGCGTCCCCTGGGTTGTCTAAAGTCTTAGGCAGAAGTGGGCAATTGGTTCCCAGAATCTGGAACCTCAGAGACCTGCCCTGCAAGCCAGTCCTCCTCTTCAGCCTCCCTCTGCACCACTTTCACTGGGACTGGGTAAGAAGACCCCTGTTTAAAACCCACACATGAGCTGCCAGCAAGCTCAGTGGATGACAGTGGGAGGTCCATGGCACTCAAGAGGGCGATGTTCCAAGACTTTAATTAACACCCATCCCATTTGATAACTTTTGCCCTTAAAAATGCAGCAGGCAATTTCAGAAAATATAAAGCAGGTTCTTTGGACCTGTGCTGAATCTATAAATATGATGTTTCTGTAATTCTAATTTATAAATCTTCTATAATACATGTGGCCACTAAAATAATCTCTGTGCTGCACTGAACAGGCTTCTGCTTAAGATTGTTAAAAATTTATTTTTTTTGCTATTGATTTACAATTCTTTTACTTGAAAACTTATTTTAGCCTTGCCCTAACTAATAGCGTCCAAAAAATCATGGACTTGATGCCCTAGTTATTTTTTGTCTTAATATACTTTAATTAAAAAAAAAGTTTTTAGAGTCATGGTCTCGTTCTGTCACCCAGGCTGGAGTACAGTGGCGTGATCATATCTCACTGCAGCCTTGAACTCCTGGGCTCAAGGGATCCTCCAGCCTCAGCTTCTCTAGTAGCTGGGAATACAGGCGCCTGCCACCATGCCTGGCTAATTTTTAAATTTTCTGTAGAAAAGGGGTCTCACATGTTGTGCAGGCCGGTCTTAAACTCCTGGCCTCAGGTGATTCTCCTGCGTTAGCCCAAAGTGCTGGGATTACAAGTGTGAGCCACCACATTGGGCCAAAAGTAAATACTCATTAAATGTTTTCTGGTAACAGCTTTATTCTGTGTTGTACAACTCACTCATTCACTCATTCACTCAGTTCCTGGTATGTTTGCAGAGTAATGCAGCCACAGCAGTTGAGAACATTTTCATCACCCCAAAAAGAAACCATGTTTTTTAGCAGCCACGCCTGTCCCCCACAATTCCCCAGCCCCTGGCAACCATGAATCTACTCTGTCTGTATAGATTTGTCTGTTATGGGCATTTTATATAAGTGGTCTTTTGTAACTGGCTTCCTTCACTTAACATAATGCTTTCAAGATTCATTCACATTGTAGCCTATATCAGGACTTCACTCCTTTATTTTATGTTTGTTTTTTTTTTTTTAATTAGACTTTATTTTTTAGAGGAGTTTTATGTTCACAGAAAAGATTTTGCAGAAGGGATAGAGATTTCCTGCTTACCCTCTGCTCGTGCTTAGGCACAACCTCCCCGTAATCATTCTGCATCAGAGTGGTCCATCTGTTACAGGTGGTGAACCCACAGTGACACATCATTGTTACTCAGAGTTTGTAGTTTACATTAGGGTTCACTTTTGTTGTTTTACATTCTATGAGTTTGGACAAATGTTTAATGACATGTACAATACAAACTGAATGTTTGTGTCCTCTCCAAAATTCATATGTTGAGACACTAATCCCTGATGTGATGATATTAGGAGGTGGAGTTGTTGGGTCGAAGGGTGGTAATTAGGACATGAGGTGGAGCCCATAGGACTGGGGATAGTGCTCCTATAAGTAGAGACACGAGAGAGATGAATCTCTCCACCGTGTGAAGATACAGTGAGAAGACAGATGACTGTTGGCAAACCTGCAAGAGTGCCTTCACCAGGCACCCGATCTGTTTCTGTTGAGATATCCTCAAGCTCAAAGATTCTTTCCTCAGCTGTATCCCTGCTACTAAACTCATAAAAAAGCATTCAGTTTTTATTTCTTATTTTTGGAGACAGGGTCTCGCACTCTCTCCCAGGCTGGAATGCAATGCTGTGATCACAGCTCACTGCAGCCTCAAAGTCCTGGGCTCAGGGGATCCTCCCACCTTGGCCTCCTAAAAGTGTTAGGATTATAGGTGTGAGCCCCTGCACCCAGCAGTGCATGTTCTTTATCTTTGTTACAGTGTTTTTGATCTCAAGCAGTTATTTTTGGTCTTTTCTTAGAATTTCTGTCTGTCTGCTTACAGTGCCCTTCTGTTCTTTGTGTTGTCTACTTTTCCATTAGAGCCCTTAGCATGTTGATCATAGTTGTTGTAAATTTTCAGCCTGATTAATTCCATCATCACTGCCATATCTGAGTCTAGTTCTGGTACTTGCTCTTCAAGCTATGTTTTTTGCCTGTTAGTATGCCTTTTAATTCTTTCTTGCTAGTCAGACAAGATGAGCTAGGTAAAAGGGAGTGCTATAAAAAGGACTTAAGTAATGTGGGGTAGTGTTGGGGGGTGGGGGAAGCGTCTTGCGACTAGGTTAGTCTTTTAGCGTCTGCTTCTGGACTGTGAGCTCACATGTACTTCTTAGTCCCCTCTCCCCTTTAGATAGGACAGGACAGCTAGAATGGGCTGGAGCTGGTTGTTTTCCTCCACCTAGAAGGCTACAGGGGCAGGAATTGGGTTTTTCCCTTCTCCCATGTGAAAGGCAGGAGCCAGTGGGGGTTGGGTATTCCCCTTCCCCCAGATCAGCTAGGCTGTGATAAACCCAGCAGGTTAGACTCTAGCTAAGTAATTTCTCTGCAGGACAGACCTCATTAAGAGCAGAATGCATTTTGGGAGGCCGAGGCAAGAGGATTGCTTGAGACCAGGAGTTAGAGAGCAGCCTGGGCAACGTAGCGAGATCTTGACTCTACAAAAACAAACAAACAACATAGCAAGATCCTGACTCTACAAAAATAAATGCATAAAAGAAGAACAGAATGCTCTGTTATATTTCAAAGTAGTTATGGCTGGGCGCGGTGGCTCACGCCTATAATCCCAGCACTTTGGGAGGCTGAGGTAGGCAGATCATAAGGTCAGGAGTTTGAGACCAGCCGGCCAGTATAGTGAAACCCCATCTCTACTAAAAATACAAAAATTAGCTGGGCGTGGTGGCAGGCGCCTATAATCCTGGCTACTTGGGAGGCTGAGGCAGGAGAATCGTTTGAACCCTGAAAGTGGAGGTTGCAGTGAGCTGAGACCGTGCCATTGCACTCCAGTCTGGGTGACAGGGTGAGACTCCGTCTCAAAAACAAAAACAAAAACAAAACAAAGTAGTTCCTTTTCTCCTTCTGCTGGAAACATAAGGGGATTTTCTCCAGTCGTCACTGGAGAACCTGGTAGCTCCTGGAGGTAAAATGCACAAAATTTTGGGGGCCACTGATGACTAGGTCTTCCAGAGTTTTTAATCTGTCCAACTTGTCCACAATGAGCCTCTAGCAATTTGTCAATTATTCAGTTTCCTGGTCCTGGTTCCTGTGGAAATTTCTGCTCCAATATGTTGTGATTGTTTATTCACCTGTCTGTGTCTCCAATTCTGGGGGCAGTGGTTTGCCCTGCGATCTCATTTCTTTTATGCATCTGAGAAGAATTTTACAGTTTGTTCTTTTTACTTGTTAGGACAGAGTTTTGATTTATAAGCTCCTTACATGCCAGACCATTAACAGAAAGTCACTTTGCTTCTCCATTCTCTAGGTGATGGACATTTGCATTGCTTCCATTTTTGGACATTTGTTTGTAAGTTTTTGTGTGCACATATGTTTTCATTTCTCGTGGTTCTTCCTAGAAGTGGAATTGCAAACTCATATGGTTGGTAGCTGTATGTGTAACCTTTTGAGAAACTGCCAGACTGTTTTCCAAAGTGGTTGCACCATTTTATATTTCCATCAACAATGTATGAGGGTTCTGATTTTTCCATATCCTCACCAACACTTGTTCTTACTTGTCCCATCCTAGTGGGTACAAAGTGGTATCTTGTTTGATCTCTTTGAGGTTTGATATAAAACTATTCAGATTGTACATATCTTCATGAGTGAGACTTGGTAGTTGCATGCCTCAAATAATTGGTTCATTTCATCTAAGTTGTAAAACTTAATGTACATAAACTGATTTGTAATATTCTCTTTTTCTTTTGATATTTTTAGAGCTTGTAGTGATATCTCCTCTTTCATTCCTGATAATGGTATTTGTGTCTTTTTACCTAGTCATTGTGACTAGAGATTTATCAATCTTATTAATCATTTCAAAGAAATACTGATTTTCTCTATTGTTTTTCCACTTCCTTAATTTCTGTTCTAATTTTTATTTTCTTCTGTCTGCTTGCTTTGGATTTAATTTGCCCTTTTTCTGATTTCTTAAGGAGGCAAGTTAGGCCATTGATTTGAGATCTTTTTTAATGCTACACATTTTCCTCTCAGCACTGCTTTATCTATATCCCACAAATTTTAATCATAATATGCTGGCTGTATTTTAATTTTAATCCAATTACAAATACTTTCTAATTTTCTTTAGACTTTCTTTTTGACATATGGGCTGTTTAGAAGTGTATTATTCAATTTCCAAGCATGTAGAAACGTGGAGATTTGCCAGGTTTTTCTTTTTTTCTTTTTTTTTTTTTTTGAGACAGAGTCTTGCTCTGTCCCATAGGCTGGAGTGCAGTGGCGCGATTTTGACTCACTGCAAACTCCGCCTCCTGGATTCAAGCAATTCTCATGCCTCAGTCTCCAGAATAGCCGGGACTATGGCATGTGCCAGCACGCCCAGCTAATTTTTGTGTTTAGTAGAGACGCGGTTTCACTGTGTTGGTCAGGCTGGAAGATAGCTGTCTATCATTAATTTCTAGTTTAATCCTGTTATAGTCAGGAAACACACTTTGTTTTGCAGTTCTTCTAAATTGGTTAAGGTTAGCTTTATGGCCCAGAATGTAGCCTGCTGTGTTGAACGTTTCATATGCTCCATGCATTTTGCTGCTGTTGGGTGGAGTGTTCTATAAATGGCAGTTTGGTCAATTGGTTGATGATGGTGTCTGTTCTTTTACATCCTTGCTGTTTTTTTTTTTTTTTTTTTAATCTACTTATTCTTTCAGTGACTGAGAGAGGAGTGTTGACATCTCAAGCTATGGTTGTGAATTTGTGTATTTTCCTCTTCAGTTCTGTGATTTTTTACTTCATATAAGCTGCCAGCACAACTCCACTAGAGTCCTCCTCTCGGGTCAAAGCTGTTAGAGAAAATAAGAAAAAAGAAACAAACAAAAAAGAAAAGAAAAGAAATCGGGCTCCCACCTGCGTACTAGTCACTTCTCTAAGTTTCTCTCTCTCTCACACAAGCCACCTGCTCTTGTTTACTTTTCGAGTCCTCAGGGGGTTGCTTTTTGTATTTTGTCCAGAATTTCAGTTTTCGTCAGTGGAGAGGTGGGCTGCAGGAGGTGTGCTCCCGTTTAGCCTCAGGTCGATTTTGAATATATTTTTCTTTTTCCCTGGAATTTCCCTTCTTTTTGACTAGACACCACCTGTCCTCCAAGTCTCCAGTGATACCTTCCCTCCAGGAAATTTTCCCAAGCCCGGCTGTATTGGGTGTCCCCTGCCCCTGCCAGGTGGTGTTGCTTCCACAGCCTGATAGCCTGGGTTGTAGCCCCTGGTTGTCCCCCACTGGGATGCAAGCCCTGTGAGGACTGGGAGACATGATGGTCTCTTCCAACCTGGTATCCCCAGACCTTGTGTGTGCTGGCACCTGGTCAGCAGTTCAGTCACTGTTTCTTGAATAAGTGATTGTACCAACCTCCATGGACCTGCAGTATAACTCTGCAAAGATTGTATGACTTTAGGAAAGTTCGTGTAATTCAATTTGTGCCCCAACAAATAGATTCCCAGTTTTAGGAGGGTGTGGATGGCTATGTGGTTTTAAGCACACGGATGTTCCATGTACTCTGTCAGTGGGCAGGCTTTCCTGGCAGCCACAGCCTTTTCTCATACCCCTGAAGGAAGACTGCTTGGTGCTTCTCTTCAAATCCGGCGCGGAGGCTGTGGAGAGAGATGGATGTGCTGAGAGGAGACCGAGGGCCACGTCCCGTAACGAGCGGGCCATCGCCACGCCCAGTTCAGAAGGGAGATGAGGAGTGGATAGCTCTCCTTACCCTCTGCATGCCCCCTTTCCACCAAACAGATTTCTTGGTTTTGAATTACAGTCTTTGTCTTGATTTTTTTTTTTTTTTTCCAAAAAGGTCTGGTTTTCTGGCTCGCCTCACTCATTTGCTCCTTGAACACTGTTTAGAGGATTCAGAGAAGCTGCAGGAAATGTCTCTTGCCCTGCTGCTGGCACCACCTCCACCCAGTTGCTGGCCCAGCCAGAAACCTCTGCAGCAGCTTTAGGGTCTCCCTTCTCCATCACCCCAGTCCCTGTGTCTTCTTCTTCTGGGGTCAACATGTGCAGGCTGTCCAGTGCAGAGAGGCTCCTTGCTGAGGGGTAGGTGGGGTCTGGATTCTATTCCAAGCCCTGCTGGCCAGGCCATGCCCCTGATTTGGGATGGTTTCTACTTGAAGGAGTATCTTTCTCTAATAGGAACCAAGGTGCCATGTGGGCCACTGGCAGCCCTGTCCCTCCCCTTCTGTCTCTTACTTGGCCTGAGTGGGGCTGTGAGCTGATGAGAGGGTTTGTCGTGGCGACCCCTGTGACTTGGGTGCAAGCAGGATGTAGGGGTAAAGGCTAAAAAGACCCTGGAGACCCAAGTGCTGCGCACGACTTCAGAATGGAGGGTGAGGTGGTACTTCTCTAGTTGTTCGTTTTGATTAGAAAAGGAGTATATGGTCTTTGTTGGCTACTTGGGAAACGAAAACAATGTAAAGAAGATAACCCATTAAACTTCAACCCAGCCATAACCACCATTGACAATTTGTATCCTTCATTCAATTGTTTTATGCATATATATTTACATTTTTATATCATTGTCCTTCAGCTTATCATAAAATCATTAGCATTTCCCATATTGTTTAACGGTTTTTGGATGCATAATTTTTAATAATTACCCAATATATTATACCAAGTTGTATTTAACCAGCTCTCTATTGTTGGGTGTTTATAGGATTTCCAGTGGCTCCCTTATTACAACACTAAGGCAAACGTCTCTGCACGTAAATTCCTAAATGCAGAATTAATCGAAGGGTAAGCATGGTTTTTAGGTTCTGGAAACCACTGCCTGCTTCCTTCCAGAAGTAGCTGCCAGCTAACCCTGAAGAATGGGGTTCATTTGTTAGTTTGCTTGTTTTCAGCATAGGTGAGACTTAACGCATGTTCACCTCCATCCTGGAGGAAGGCACTGGTGCAGAGAGATGGGCTGGAGGTGAGGTGGTGGCTGAGGGTGGGTGTAGGGAAGAAAGCCACCTCCTTCTCAAGGCAGGAAGGAAGTGGGGCTGGCAGAGAGGGCAGATGGGCCACAGGAGGCCTCCTTCCTTCCAGAACTCCTGTCCTGGGCTGTGGAATGGGCCCCCGGGGGTGAAGTTCGCTGTGTTCTGCTTTGCCCCCAGTCCTGGCTAATCAGCCCAGCCAAGCATCTCAGAACTCAAAGGAGTGACCAGGATTCACTGCACACCTGGTGAATGTAGAATGCAGTGTTTGGAGTCAGGTGGGATACAAGGACTGGAAATTGACGGTTGGTGGGGAGACAGAGCTGTCCTCGAGATGGGGGATGGTACAAGCGTTGGGAAATGGGGTCCTGCTGCCTGCCTGGCCCCACTCCACCCAGAGGTTCCCTGGGATCTGGTTGCTGTCTTCCCAGAGGTGCCACAACCCTCCTCCCCTACTTCTCTCTTATGTGCTGCATCCTCTCTGCGCACCAAGGAGGAGGGCGAGCCTGACTGGATGGAGCAGCTCCCTCCTAGTGCATTGTGTGTGCTCCTGGTGTGGACACTGGAGGGGCCTGAGAGTACGGTGGCTTGCTCGCCCTCACTTCTCTCCTGCTGTGGTTCTGTGTGGTTCAGGGCCTGTGGGGGTCCTGGGGGGGGGGGCTGCCCTAATTCAGTGGCCTGGAGGCAGGCCAGCTCACCTCTTCTGCTCCTTCTTCCAGGCACCTGAGGAGGGTGAAGTGGCTCTGGCTGTGGAGGGTGGAGATGGTCATATGGAGGCATGCTGGGCACGGGGCATTCTCTGTGGCCCAGCCCAAGGCCAGTGCACCACAAAGTGGCCTTTTTTGGTCCCTGTTGACCCTGTGCCTCATCAGAGAGATAGACCCCTCCCTTTAGTGCCCTAGTTAGTTTCTCTGGGGCTAGGCAGGGCCTGGGGTTTTGGGGCCCCCTACAGTTTTGACGCTGGCTCAGCCAAGCGAGCCTCACCATCTCCATCTCTGTTCAGAGTAGGCCTGAGCCTCTGTCCATTGTCCTATGTGGCTTTTTGGGGGTTGATGGTGCGGGGAGGAGGCAGCTGCAGATGGTGCTGCAAGGCAGGGGCCTGGGCTTTCCAGAGTTGGGCTGCCCTTGGGGGTGGCTGCATTGTTAGAGCCCACTTTTAATTCGTGGCTCCGCTATAAACTGACGAAAACCAATTTTTCACTTGAGAGGATCAGCGCACAGATACATGTGTAATTGTCTATTTCTGCTTTTCTTCCTTTCCCTTGTGTTTTGTATCTGTAATTTAAAATTTCAGTCTTCAACATGACAATTTCTCTGTGGGTATGTTTAGATTCATTTCAAATTTAGCAAACACTAATTGAGCAGCTACTGTGTGCACCGGGCGACCTGGTGTAGTGCATGGTACAGAGGGGTCCGGCTCGAATGTCAGGCCACAGAGTTGGTATGGCAGTGGCTCTGCCTCCACCTCGCTTCATGATCGTGGGCAAGGCACTTCACCTCTCTGACCTCAGTGTCCTCCACTGTACAGTGCAGGTGGCGAGCCCAACTTCCCAACGTGGTCACAAGGATTAAGGAGGTCACATGTAAGGCACCTAACAAGATGCATGGCACTTAGAGTGTTCAATAAATGCTCCTGGCTATCTTGATGTCTTCAGATGATGATCACAACAGGGTTGTGCCCTCCATGAGCTCATGATAATTGGCCATCATGAGCCATCTTCAGTTTTGCTAAAAGTGGAGCAGAGATTGTACCTTCCCCCAAGCCGGGCAGCATACCTGGCTAAAATGTCAAGGGCCTGTGCTTTTGGCTGAAGATGTTCTAACCCAGTGCGATAACACCGGTCATCTCAGGCTGATCAGAAGCTCAGATACACATTCTCCCCTGTCTTTGATTAGTTTTTTAAAGGGAGAAGTGAATTAATTATTGCTGAATAAGGATGCTCAGGATGTGGGGGAAAGAACCTAAAATGGGAACTTAGGAGCTGTCACTGTGGGAACCCCTGCCTAAGGCACCCCAGGAGCTATCAGAGGCCCTGTGATTCCCACATGGCAAGAAGCCAGTAGATACCCTCCAAGACAGAGGAAGGTACAGCTCAGCCCTTCCTGACAGATGGAGAACCTGAGGACCAGAGAATGGGGACACTGCATGTGGGGGCTCATAAGGGCCATTTGGGCCTTTTCCTTGGGGGAGGATGCTGGGAAACAGTCCCTTAGGCAACGCAGAGGGGAGGACTGTGCAGTCTGCCTGGAGCTGTGCAGCCGACAAGGGCCAGCTTCATCTCACTCTCCAGGAGCCCCAGGGAGCCCTCCTCCCCTGCCCCTCCTACCACCCTTTGGCGGATCCTGCTCCCCATCCCTCCCCTGGTCCAGGCCCCGTGACCTGTCCCCAGACAGCTCTTTGGGCTGTTTGATGGGGCTAACCCCTAGGAAGGCTGTCCTTGGAGGACATGTTCTGCTTCTGCTTGGAAGTGCCTCAGGCACGGCCCCTTGATAGTTGTGGGAGGTGCAAGCAGAGCCCCCCACTGTGCTGGCCCTTGCCCTCCCACTCAGCTCTGAGCCTAGTGTCATCCGCCTCTCTACATTGTCCGAGGGACAGTTTCACAGCCTCCCTGCTTAAGGGGAAAGGCCCTAGGGCTCTCATGAGCTCCCCACATTCAGTGCTCTCATTCCCTGGTCCTCACTTTCCCCATCTGCCAGGAATAGGCCAAACTCCATGACCTAACCTGTGTAGAGCACAACCCCTGGTTGTTAGCTGGGAATGACTCTGACAAGGCCTTCCTGCTGCCAGTAGTCAGCTAGCTCTCCTGGAGTCGGGGGAGCTGGGGGACCCAAGACACTCACAGGCTGCTCCCCACCTGCCAGCTCCAGTTCCACCAGTGTCCTGGAGCTGCTCACTTTAGATTTCTTCATTAAGAGTCCTATGGACACTTGCTGAATTAACTGCCGCATGGCCAAATGGCCACAGCGTGGGGGAACATGAGGCCCCTCCCTGCATGGCGAGGAGAGGAGCCAGTCTCCAGAGTGCATCGTGGTGGGAACGGCTGTGGGGGCTGATAAAGACTGACAGCTAATGATTTTGCTTGCCACGTTGGGAGGCTTGGCTGGCAGAGGGTTTCAAAGGATACATAGGAGTTTTCTAGGCAGCAAGTCAAGGTAAGCTATTTTAGGCATAAGGAATGTGTAAAGGCACATAGGCACTAAAGGGCACAACGCATGAGGGAATGGTGAGGGTTTTTTGTCGCTGGAGAACACGCAGTGTGTATCTGTGAGTGTGTGTGTCTGTATGTATGTGTGTCCGTGCATGTGTGTGTGTCCATCCATGCATGTGTGTGTCTCTGTCTGTGTGTCTGTGTGTGTGTGTGTGTGCGCGCGTGTGCGTGCACACATGCACATTCAGAGGCGAGTTAGGAAACAAGGTCAGCTTGGCTGCCCATAGCGGCCAGTGCAGGGCCTCCACCCTAGCCATTTTTTGGTTGTGACCCAGAGCTGAACACCCCAAGGGAGGCTTTAGAGATAAGGGAGACCTCCCCAGACATGCCATGCATGCTGTCACCATTGCCTTTAAAGCGTGTCCCCAGGGAGCCTGAGCCAGCTCATCAGTTACACCTGAATGTAAAAGGGAAAGGTGTCCTCCCCCTGCCCCCCGCATGTGGTTATTAAAGCACGCCATCTTTAAGCCTCATTAAAGAGTGTTAAATGCTAATGAATTTAGACAGAGGGGTGTCTTGAGGCCTCTGTTTCCTTGGAAACATTTGAAAGCAGGTGCTTTATAATGAGCTGTACCTATTTAAAAGTGAGCTGTGAGGGCCACTTTGATAGGCTGGATCTCAGATGCTGATGGGCAAGTGTGAACAAAGCCAGTGGAGGCCAGTGGAGATGCTTTGTGCTCTGCGAAATATCATTTCTCTGGTGGTTTCTATAGAAACCTAGGTAGGAGAATTGCTGGGCTCCCCGGCTTCACTTACACAACACAGCCTTGTCCCCAGCCCCAGCCGCCTCAGCCCCAGTCCCCGAAGACTGCTATATTCCCCTTGGCAGAGGGGTTGGGTTCTGGACAGATGGGACAGATGCGCTACCACAGGTGTAATTGGCTTTAATTGTGTCTGTTCTGTGCCCACTGCTTGATTCCAGTTGGTCCCAACTCTGCTTATTATTTCAGGCCCAGCTGATAAGAAGAACTAACATTTGTGGAGCTAATTCCTCCCCTCAGAGCACTTTAAAAAAACTTTTTATTATTGAAAAATCTAAACATATACCAAAGTAGAAAGACTAATTAATGAACCTTTATGCAACCAGCATCTTGTTTTAACAATTATTAAATTATGGCCATGCTTATTTTATCCATAATCCTACCCATTTCCTAACGGTCTCTACCCTCCTCACCCTCAGCACTGATTATTTTGAAGCAAATCCCAGACATCCTGTCATTTTATTTGTAAATACTTTTGTTTCTTTAGAAGGTGTGGGCTTAAAAAACTATTATTCCACCTAGTAATTTACCAATAATTCCTTAATATCATCAACTCTCTAATCCATGTTCAGATTTCCCTGGTTGTCTCATAATTTGCTTTAGACAATGCCTTGTTCAAATCAGGACCCTAACATTTGATTGCTAAGTCTCTTAAGTCTATATATTTGTTTCCTGCTTTCTTTTTCTTATAACTTATTTATTGGATAACAAATCAATTCTTTGTCCTATATCTTTCTGACTGTATCCCTCTGGTGTAATTTAACACATTCCTCTGTTCCTTCTGTATGTATTATGAACTGGTAGTTTCATCGTAAAGCAAGTCACTGGGGGAGCTTGTGAGTCTGCTGCTGCTTCCAAGCCTCATCCCTATTGTATGTATCAGCATTCCTTGTTGCTGAGTCATAGTCCGTTGTATGGACATACCACAGTTTGTTTATCCAGTCACCTGTGGGTGGACGTTTTGAATTGTCTCCAGTTTTTGGCTGTTATGAGTAAAGCTGCTGTGAACATTCATGAACAGGTCTGTATGTGAATATACATTTTCATTTATTTGGGTAAATAACTGAGAGTGGAATTGCTAAGTGGTGTAGTATATATATATTTAAATTTTTAATAAGTCACCAAACTGTTTCCAAAGTGCTTGTACCATTTTGCATTTCCATCAGCAGAGTGGGGAAGTGTCAGTTGCCTCACATTCTCGCCAACACTTGGTGTTGTCAGTCTTTTTCATTTTAGTTATTTTAGTGGGTATGCAGTGGTATCTGATTGTGGCTTTAATTTCTTCTCCCTGATGACTAATGATGGTGATCATCTGTTTGTGGGGCTTATTGACCAGTTGAATGTCTTCTTTTGTGAAGGATCTGTTCAAATTTTTTAGCCTACATAAATTTATTATTATTGAGTTCTAAGAGTCTTTATATATTCTGATATTATTTTCTCCTATTACATAGATTTTTGTGTCCTAAGAAATCTTTACCTATCCTAAGGTTGCAAAGATTTTCTCCTGTGTCTTCTTCTAGATGTTTCATAGTTTTTGCTGTACATTTATTTAGGGCTATGGTATATTTTCAGTTAATTTTTGTTTATGGTGTGAGGTAAGGTTGATGGTTATTATTTCTTTTGCTATGTGGGATACCCAGTTGTTTTGGCACCATTCGTTGAAATGACATTATTTTCCTCATTAGATTGTTTTTGGAGCCTTCGTGGAAAATCAGTTTGCCACATAAGGATCTCTTTCTGGCTTGTCAATTCTGTTCCATCGATTGATGTGTCTATCATTTTACCAATGCCATACTCTTTTGGTTACTGTAGCTTTATAATAATTTTTGAAATTGAGAAGTTTAAGTCTCAAACTTTGTTTTTCTTTTTCAAGATTTTTCTGGCTATTCTAGGTTCTTTACATTCCTATTTCAGTTTTACAATCAATTCATCTTTTTCTACAAAGATATTGATTGTGTCCAATCTATAGATCAATTTGGGGATAATTGACATCTTAATAATTTTGAATCTTCTTATCCATGAACGTAGTACATCTCTTCATTTATTTAGCTCTTCTTTAGTTTCTCTCAGCAGTGTTTTGTAGTTTTCAGTGTTTGATGTTACACATGTTGTATTAATTTATTCCTCAGTTTCTCATGTTTTTAGATACTAATTTGAGTGGAATTTTATTTTTTATTTCATATTCCAGTTGTTTGGTGTTAGTATATAGAAATACTATTAACCTGTTAAAAAAATAATTTCAACTTTTATTTCAGATTCAGGGGATACACGTGCAGGTTTGTTTCCTGGGTATAATGCATGATGTTGAGATTTTGGGTATGATTGATCCCTTCACCCAGGTACTGAGTATAGTACTCAGTAGTTAGCTTTTCAACCCTTTCCCCCTCCCTCCCTCCACCCTCTAGACAACAGTGTCTATTGTGCCATCTTTATTTCCATGAGTACCCAAAGTTTAGCTTCGACTTATAAGTGAGAACATGGAGTATTTTTGTTTTCTGTTCCTGCATTAATTTGCTTAGGAAAATGGCCTCCAACTTCATCCATGTTTCTGCAAAGTACATGATTTCATCCTTTTTTATGGCTGCATAGTATTCCATGGTGTATATTTGCCACATTTTCTGTATCCAGTCTACTGTTGATGGGCACCTAGATTGATTCCATGTCTTTGCTATTGTGAATAGTGCTGTGATGAACATGTGAGTGCATGTGTCTCTTTGGTGGAATAATATTTTCTTTTGGATGTATACCCAGTAATGGGATTGCTGGGTTGAATGGTAGTTCTGTTTTAAGTTCTTTGAGAAACCTCCAAACTGCTTTCCACAATGGCTGAAATAACTTACATTCCCACCAACAGAGCATAGTGTTCTCTTTTCTCTGCAGCCTTGCTAGCACCTGTTATTTTTTGACTTTATAATAATAGCCATGCTGTCTGGTGTGAGAAGTTATCTCTTTGTGATTTTGATTTGTATTTCTCTGCTGATTAGTGATGTTGAACATTTTTTCATATTTGGGGGCTGCCTGTATGTCTTCTTTTGAGAAGTGTCTGGTTCATGTCTTTGGCCTATTTTTTAATGGGGTTGTTTTTTTGCTTGTTCAATTGTTTAAGTTTCTTACAGATTCTGGATATTAGACCTTTGTCAGATGCCTAGTTTGCAAATATTTTCTCCCATGCTGTAGGTTGTCTGTTTACTCTCTGGATAGTTTCTTTTGCTGTGCAGAAGCTCTTTGGTTTAATTAGGTCCCACTTGTTAATTTTTGTTTTTATTGCAGTTGCTTTTGAGGGCTTAGCAATAAATTATTTCCTAAGGCTGATGTCCAAAATGATGTTTCCTGGGTTTTATTTTTATAGGATTATTAAAGTTTGAGGTCTTACATTTAAATGTTGAGTTAATTTTTGTATATGGTAAAAGGCAGGGGCCAGTTTCATTTTTCTGTATATGGCTAGCCATCTATCCTAGCACCATTTATTGCATAGGGAATCCTTTCCCCATTGCTTATTTTGGTTGACTTTGTTGAAGATCAGATGGCTGCAGGTGTGCAGCTTTATTCTGGGTTCTCTATTCTGTTTGATTGGGCTATGTGTCTGTGTTTGTACAGTACCATGTTGATTTGGTTACTGTAGCCTCGTAGTATAGTTTGAGGTCAGGTAATATGATGCCTCCAGCTTTGTTCTTTTTGCTTAAGATTGGTTTGGCTATTTGGGCTCTTTTTGGGTTTCATATGAATTTTAGAGCAGTTTTTTTCTAGTTCTGTGAAAAATGACATTGGTAGTTTGATAGGAATAGCATCGGATCTGTAGAGTGCTTTGGGCAGTATGGTCATTTTAATGATATTGATTCTTCCAATCTTATGAGCATGGAATGGTTTTCCATTTGTTTGTGTTGTTTATGATTTATTTCAGCAGTATTTTGTAGTTCTTGTAGAGATCTTTCACCTTCTTGGTTAGATGTATTCCTAGGTATTTGTGTGTTTTTTTAAATGGCTATTGCACATGGGATTGTATTCTTGATTTGTTTGCAGCCTGAATGTTATTGGTATATAGAAATGCCACAGATTTTTACACATCAATTTTTTTATCTTGAAACTTTACTGAAGTCATTTATTAGTTCCAGGAGCCTTTTGGCACAGTCTTTAGGGTTTTCTAGATATTGAATAATAGTATCTGCGAAGAGAGATAGTTTGATTTCTTTTTTTCCTATCTCGATGCGCTTTATTTTTCTTGCCTGACTCATTCTACAAAGCCAACATCTCATACCAAAACTTGGCAAGAAAAAAGAAAACTACAGGCCAGTATCCCTGATGAACATAGATGCAGAAATCCTCAACAAAATACTAGTAAACCAAATCCAGCAGCACATGAAAAAGTTAATTCACCAGGATCAAGTAGGCTTCATTCCTGGGATGCAAAGTTGGTTCAATATATGCGAATCAATAAATGTGATTCACTACATAAACAGAATTAAAAACAAAAACCATATGATTATCTCAATAAACACAGAAAAAGCTTTCAATAAAATCCAACATCCTTTCATGATAAAAACCGTCAAGAAACTAGGCCTTGAAGGAACATACCTTAAAATAAAAAGAGCCGTCTATGACAAACGCACAGCCAACTTCATATTGAATGGGCAAAAACTGGAAGCTTTCCCCTTAAGAACTGAAATAAGACAAGGGTGCCTACTCTCACCATTCCTAATTCAACATAGTACTGGAAGTTCCAACCAGAACAATCAGGCAAGATACAGGACTTTTTAAATATGGACTGTGTATCATGTGACCTTACTAAAATTTGCTTCTTAGTCCTTGTAGCTTTTTCATAGATTACTTAGAAATTTTAATTTACATGATCATGTTGCCTGTACTATTTTACAGCTTTCTTTCTAATGCATGTGCAATTGTTTATTTTTCTTGCTGTATTACAATAACTAGAACCTTCAGTACAATACTGAATAGAAATTGTGAGAATGGACATCCTTGTCTTGTTTCTCATTTTGTAGGGAAAACAATCAGTCTTTTACCATTAGGTATGATGTTAGATGTTGGTTTTTCATAGATACCTTAAGTCAGTTTAAGAAAGTTACCTTCTATTCTTAGTTTTCTGAATTTTTTTTTTTTTTTTTTTTTTGAGACGGAGTCTCGCTCTGTCGCCCAGGCTGGAGTGCAGTGGCCAGATCTCAGCTCACTGCAAGCTCCGCCTCCCGGGTTTACGCCATTCTCCTGCCTCAGCCTCCCGAGTAGCTGGGACTACAGGCGCTGCCACCTCGCCCGGCTAGTTTTTGTATTTTTAGTAGAGACGGGGTTTCACCGTGTTACCCAGGATGGTCTCGATCTCCTGACCTCGTGATCCGCCCGTCTCGGCCTCCCAAAGTGCTGGGATTACAGGCTTGAGCCACCGCGCCCGGCCCAGTTTTCTGAATTTTTAAAAAATAATATATTGGTGTTGAATTTTGTCAAAAATGATTTTACTACATCTATATGTTTTCCTATATTCTGTTAATATGTTGAATTACAATGATTTGTTTTAAAAGTTAAATCATATCTTTCCTATTTGGTTTTATGATATATTGTCCTCGTATGGAGTTTAATTTAAGTTGCTAATAATTTGTTAAGGATTTTTAAAATCTATGTTGATGAGGATTATTGAGCTATACATTTTTTCCTATATTCTGTGTCTCGTTTTGATGTGAGATTAATATTGACCTCAGAAAAGTGAATTGAGAAATGTTCTCTACTTATGTTTTTGAATGTTTGTGTAAGGTTGGTATTATTTCTTCCTTAAATGATAGAATTCAGCAGTGAAGACATCTGGACACAAGACTTTCTTTGTAGGTAGATATTGAATCACAAAAAAAATTAAGTATATATAACATGAGCCATTCAGGTGTCCTATTTCTCCTTTAGTTGTTTTTGTTATCTTTTATCTTCTAAGGAGTTTTTCCATTTTGTCTAAATTGTTGAATTTGTTGCCCTACAATTGTTTTTAACTTTATTTTATTTATTTATTTTGAGACGGAGTCTCTCGCTCTGTCGCCCAGGCTGGAGTGCAGTGGCCGGATCTCGGCTCACTGCAAGCTCCGCCTCCCGGGTTTACGCCATTCTCCTGCCTCAGCCTCCCGAGCAGCTGGGACCACAGGCGCCCGCCACCTCCGAGACGGGGTTTCACCGTGTTAGCCAGGATAGTCTCGATCTCCTGACCTCGCGATCCGCCCTTCTTGGCCTCCCAAAGTGCTGGGATTACAGGCTTGAGCCAAACTTTATTTTTTAATGGCTATAGTGTCTTCATGTCTTCTTGTTGATCTGAGTGCCAATCTGGTATCATTACGCCCTAGGCTGCAGAACTTCCTTTAGCATTTCTTATAGCACAGGTTTGTGGTGGGGAATTCTCTGTTTTTGTTTATCAAAAATGTCTTTGTTTTTCCTTCATTTTTGCCAGGTCCTGCCCTTTTTATACTTTTATGGAAATATGATCGACATACAGTAAGCTGCACATATTCAAAACATACAGTTTAAGTTTTGACATATGTACACATCCATGAAATAGTCACCACAATCAAGATAAACAATGCATCCATTACCTTCAGAAGTTTTTGTGCTGTGTTTACTTCTAGAAGTTGTATAGTTTTAGGCTTCATATTAAAGTCTGTGATCTATTTAGTATTAATTTTTTTGTGTATGGTACAGCTGTGGATGTAGTTTCATGTTTTTGCCTATGGATAATCAAATTTCTGCAGCATTTGTTGAAAACAATATCCGTGCCTTTACATCTCTGTGGGAAATAAATTCGCTAGATAGATGTAGGTCTATTGTTGTACTCTCTCTTCTGTTCCATTGATTTCTTTTTTTTTTTTAATTAAAAAAATTTTTTTTGTAGGCTGGTTACAGTGGTTCACACCTGTAACCCCAGCACTTTGGGAGGCTGAGGTGGATGGATCACTTGAAGTCAGGAGTTTGAGACCAGCCTGGCCAGCATGGTAAAACCTGTCTCTACTAAAAGTACACAAAATAGCTGGGCGTGGTGGTGCGTGTCTGTAGTCCTAGCTACTTGGGAGACTGAGGCAAGAGAATTGCTTGAACCCGGGAGGTGGAGGTTTCAGTGAGCTGAGATTGCACCACTGCACTCCAGCCTGGGAGGCAGAACGAGACTCCGTTTAGAGACAGGGTTTTGCTGTGTTATCCAGGCAGTGGCACGATCATGGCTCCTGCAGCCTCGAACTTCTGGGCTCAAGCTATCCTTCTGCCTCAGTCTCCTGAGTAGCTAGCACTATAGGTGTGCACCACCACATTCGGCTAATTAAAAAAAAAAATTCTTTTGGCCAGGCACAGTGGTTCACACCTGTAATTCCAGCACTTTGGGAGGTCAAGGTGGGTCGATCACCTGAGGTCAGGAGTTCAAGACCAGCCTGGCCAACATGGTGAAACCCCGTCTCTACTAAAAATACAAAAATTAGCTGGGCATGATGGCGGGTGCCTGTAATCCCAGCTACTCGGGAGGCTGAGGCAGGAGAATCACTTGAACCTGGGAGCCGGAGGCAGTGAGCCAAGATTGCACCATTGCACTCCAGCCTGGGTGACAGAGCGAGACAATATCTCAAAAAAAAATATATATATAATAATAATAATAATAATTTTTTATTATTTATTTATTTTTTATTTTATTTTTATTTTTATTTATTTATTTTTTTGAGGCGGAGTCTCGCTCTGTCGCCCGGACTGGAGTGCAGTGGCCGGATCTCAGCTCACTGCAAGCTCCACCTCCCGGGTTTACGCCATTCTCCTGCCTCAGCCTCCCGAGTAGCTGGGACTACAGGCGCTGCCACCTCGCCCGGCTAGTTTTTGTATTTTTAGTAGAGACGGGGTTTCACCGTGTTAGCCAGGATGGTCTCCATCTCCTGACCTCGTGATCCGCCCATCTCGGCCTCCCAAAGTGCTGGGATTACAGGCTTGAGCCACCGTGCCTGGCCTATTTTTTTATTTTTTTAGAGACAGGGTCTCGCCGTTTTGCCCAGGCTGGTCTCAAACTCCTGACTTCAAGTGATCCTCTTGCCTTGACCTCCCAAAGTGCTGGGATTACTGGTGTGAGCCACTGCACTGACCCCATTGATTTATTTGTCTATCTTTATACTGTTGTTTTCATCATTGTAATATTATAATGAGTCTTGAAATCAGCTACTATAAGTCTTTCACCTTTGTTCTTTTTCAAAGTTGTTTTGACTACTCTAGGTTCTTTGCATTTACATTTCAATTTTATAATTGCTTTGCCAATTTATGCAAAAGAAACTGGCTTGAACTTTAAATGATATTGCATCTCATCTGCAGAGCAATTTGGGAAGGAATTGTACTGTTAACAATTTTGTTTCTTTCAACCCATAAGCATAGTATACTTCTCTATTTACTTAAATCTTTGATTTTTCTCACCAATGTTTTATAGTTTTCATAGTGTAGGTCTTTCACATTGTTTTGTCAGATTTATCCCCAAGTATTTATATTCTGATGCTATTGTAAGTGGTATTTTAAAATTTCAACTTCTGGTTGCTCCTGGTTAGTATATAGAAAAATTGTGGCTATGTGAATATTCACCTTGAATTCTGTTACTCTTCTAAACTCATTTATTAGTTCTGGTTGTTTCTTTGTAGATTCTGTTGGATTTTCTATATAGATAATTATGTTGTCTGTTAATAAAGTCAGGTTTAGTTATTCTTTTCCAATCTGGACACTATCTGTCTATCCATATCCTTTCTCTCTCATCTATTTTCTCTCTTCATCCCTCCCTTCCTTCCTCCTTTTCTCCTTCCCTTCCTTCCTTCCTTTCTTGTTTCTTTATTGCACTGGCTCATACCTCTAGAACAATGTTGTCTAGAAGTGGTGAGAGTGTGCATCCTTGCCTTGTTTCTGATGTTAGAGGGAAATATTCTTTTTCAGTTAACATATGATGTTAACTAGTTGTTTTTTACATGTCCCTATCAGTTTGAATACACTCCCTTTTATTCATAGTTTGCTGAGAGTTTTTTAAAAATCATGAATGAATGTTAGATTTTGTCAAATGCCTTTTCCCATTTATTTCAATGATCACATGTGGTTTTTTTTTTTATTCTGCTAATATGGTGGATTTTGTCAATTCAGTTTCAAATATTAGAACAACCTTGCATTCCTGGGATAAACTTCACTTGATCATAATATATTATTCCATTGATATAATTTGGAATTATATCAGCTAAAGTTGTGTTAGGAATTTTTGCATCTATGTTTATGAGGGTTATTGATCTGAACTTTTTTATTGTAATATCTTTGTCTGGGTTTGCTATCAGGGTAATTCTGGCTTCATAGAATGAATTGGGAAATGTTCATTTCTCATCCATTTTTTGGAGGAGTTTGTTTAAAAATTGACATTATTTATTCCTTAAATGTTTGCTAGAATTGACTAGTGAAGCCACCTCGGCCTGAAATTTTCTTTGTGGGAAGATTTGAAATTTTAAATAAAATCTACTGAGTAAATATAGAACTATTCTGATTTTCTGTTTATTTTTGAGTGACTTTTGGTAGCTTGTGCCTTTCAAGAAATTTGTCCATTTCATCAAAGTTGTCCAATTTTTTTGGCATAAAGTTTTTTATAATGTTATTTTAAAAAATCGGTATAATCTGTAGTGATATCACCTCATTTATCTCATTGCTGATATTGTTGATTTTTGTCTTCTTTTTTACTCTGATCAGTCTAGCTAGAGGCTTATAAATTTTATTGATCACGTATCAGATTTTGGTTCTATTGTCTTTTACTCTTTTTCTTTGCTTTTTACAGAAGTCATTAATTTCTTTTGCTATCTTATTTCCTTTCTTTCACAAAAACCTTGAATTTAGTTTTATTTTCTTTTTCTAGTTTCTTAAAGTAGAAGTTGAAGTCATGGTTTTGAGACTTATTCTTTTCTAATATAGATGTTCAATACTACTGATTTTTCTCTAGGCATTTCAGCTGCACGACCCAAGCTATTGATATATTGCATTTTCATTTTCATTCAGTTCAAAATACTTTCTAATTTCCTTTTGATTTCTTCCTGATCCGTGATTTATTTAGAAGTGTGCTTGTTAGGTTCCATACACTTGGGAACTTTTCAGATGCCTCTTTGTTGTTTTTTCTAATTCAATTCCATTGTGGTCGCAGTACATACATTGTATATTTGAATTCTTTTAAATTTATTTAGATTTGTTTGATATTTTAAAATATGGTCTATCTTGGTAAGTGTTCTGTGTGCACTGAAAAGAATGTGTGTTCTGCGGTTGTTGGGTGCAGTGTTCTATGAATGTCAATTACATCATGTTGGTTGATAGTGTTATTTAAATTTTCTATATCCTTTCTGATTTTTCTGTCTGTTCTACAGGAGCTATGCTGTACTTTGAATGTATGTATCCCTCCAGAATTTATATGTTGGAACTTAAACCCCAAAGGGATGGTATTAGGGGGTGGGACACGTACAGGGGTGATTATGTCATGAGGGCTCCACATTTGTTAGTGCAGTTAATGCCTTTATAAAAGGGCTGGAGGGAACAAGGTGGGCCCTTTTTGCTCCTCCATCTCTTCTGCCATGTGAGGACAAGCAAGAAGGTGCAAGCCCTCACCAGATACTGAATCTGCTGGCACCTCAATCTTGGACTTCCCAGCATCCAGAAATGGGAGAAGTAAATTTCTGTTATTTATAAATTGCTCAGTCTAAGGTATTTTGTCCTAGCAGCAGGAATGCACTAAGACAAGGCTTGCAATTTGTGTCTATAAGAGTGAATTTGTCTACTTCCTTTTTAAGTTCTGTTAGTTTTCCTGCGTTTGTTTTGAAGCTGTTACTAGGTGCATACACAATTAGGATTATTATGTTCTCCTAATGAATTGATTCTTTTATCATTGTGAAGGGACCCTCTTTTTTTTTTTTTTTTCTTGTTTTTGAGACAGAGTCTCACTATGTTGCCCAGGCTGGTCTCGAATTCCTGAGCTCAAGTGATCCTCCCACCTCGGCCTCCCAAAGTGCTAGGACTACAGGCATGAGCCACTGCACCCAGCCATGAAAAGACCCTCTTTATCCCTTTATTCTTTACTTTGAAATCTGTTTCGGTATTAATATAGACATTCCTGACTTATCTTAATTATTGTTAGCACAGCATATCTTTTTTACTTTTAACCTATTTGTATCTTTATATTTAAAGTGTGTTTCTTTTAGGCAGCATATAGCTGGATCTTATTTTAAACCTGTCTAACAATCTCTTCTTTCGAACTAGGGTATTTGTCCTGTTTTAATTTATTGTGATTATTGATATGGTTGGGTTAAAATCTACCACCTTGCTATGTTTTTTTATTTGTTCCATCTCTTCTCCCCCAACCTTTTTTTTCCCTTGGATTAACTTAGTATTTTTGTGATTTCATCTTAATTTTTTTGGTTGCTTTGTCATCTGTGGCTTTGTGTTGTGGGGTTTGTTTTTTTTAAAATGATTTTCTGCCTTTAAGTCATATTATATCTCTTTTTCTGTAAGAACGTTATAGCAATATACAGATTCTCAATTTCTCCCCTCAGGGTCTTTGTGCTGTTGCTGGCATACATTTTTAACTCTTACATATGTTACAATCTCCGTGATACGTTGTTATTATTTTTGCTGGAAGTAGCCAATAATTTTAAAATATTTTAATAATAAAAAGGTATTATCTATTTTCCTACATATGTATTATTTCCATTGCTTTTCATTTTTTTTTTGGGTGTAAATTTAGATCTGGTATCATTTTCTTTGTGCCTTAAGAATTTCCTTTAACATTTCCTGTATTTTTGATCTGCTAGTGATAAATTATTTCTGCTTTTATTTGCCCAGAAAAGTCTTTAGTTTGTCTTTTGTCTAAGACATATTTATGCTAGGTAAAAAATTTGGGGTGGATGATTTTTTTTCTCTTCCAGTACTTTAACATGTCACTCAATTGTCACTAGCTTGCTCTGTTTCCAATGAGAAGTCTGCTGTATTTCTCATCTTTGCTTTTCTGTACGTAATGCATCTTTTCTCTGTCTGCTTTTTAAGATTTTTCTCTTTACCATTGGCTTCAAGCAATTTAAACAATGGGCCTTGGTGTAATTTTCTCTATGTTTCTTAGGCTTTGTTTAGTTTCTTTTTTTTTTTTAAGATGGAGTCTTGCTCTGTTGCCCAGGCTGGAGTGCAGTGGCCGGATCTCAGCTCACTGCAAGCTCCGCCTCCCAGGTTCACGCCATTCTCCTGCCTCAGCCTCCCGAGTAGCTGGGACTACAGGCGCCCACCACCTCGCCCGGCTAGTTTTTTTTTTTTGTATTTTTTAGTAGAGACGTGGTTTCACCGTGTTAGCCAGGATGGTCTTGATCTTGTGACCTCGTGATCCATCCGTCTCGGCCTCCCAAAGTGCTGGGATTACAGGCTTGAGCCACTGTGCCCGGCCTTGTTTAGTTTCTTTTATCTATGTGTTTATAGTTTTAATCAATGTATTGTAGTCTTTTATCTGTGGGTTTATAGTTTAATCAAATTTGGAAAATTTTTGTTCATTTTTTTTCAATTTTGTTTGTCCCTGAAACCCCACCCCTCATCCCCCTGTCTCACTTATATTCATATTCAGGTTTTTTGGATTTATTCCATTGCTCACTAGTCCTCTGTTCTTCTATATCTTCAAATTTAGTAATCATATATTAGGCAATTTCTAATCTATTAGTAGCAGACATTGTTTTATATCACTTCTACATGTTTGATTTGGGCCTTTAAAAGATGTCTTTCATGTGTATTATCCTTAACCTTCTCATACTATATTCTGCCTTCTTGATCATACAGTATATAGTTATAACTGATTTATTGTTCTTTTCTATTTATTATTATTATTATTTTCGAGACTGAGTCTCACTCTGTCACCCAGGCTGGAGTGCAGTGGCCTAATCTTGGCTCACTGCAACCTCTGCCTCCTGGGTTCAAGCAGTTCTGCCTCAGCCTCCTGAGTAGCTGGGATTACAGGCACATGCCACCACACCTGGGTTTTTTTTTTTTTTTTTTTTTTTTTTTTTTTGTATTTTTAGTAGAGATGGGGCTTCATCATGTTTGCCAGGCTGGTCTCGAGCTTCTGACCTGAGGTGATCCACCTGCCTCAGCCTCCCAAAGTTCCAGGATTACAGACGTAAGCCGCCATGTCTGACCTCTTTTCTATTTATTCTATCATTTGTGTCACTCATGGGTCTGTTTCTATTGACAGATTTTTTTTTTCATTATGGGAAGCATTTTCTTACCTCTTTCCAGATCTGGTAACTTTTGATTGGATGCCAGACATTGTGAATTTTACTTGTTGGGTACTCAATATTTTGTTGTCCTTTACATAATTTGAGAGATTTTTTGGATGCAGTTGTATTGCTTGATAACGGTTTGATTTTTCTGAGGCTTGCTGTTAGGCTTTGTTTGGTGGAACCAAAACAACCTTTAGACTAGGGTTAATTTTGCCTCATTTCTGAGGTAATACTCTTGTGAGTACTCTATTCAATGCCCTGTGTATTTCAAGGTTTTCTCCCTGTAACTGGTGGGAAAATGAAAGATTCCTAGCTCTGTGTGAAACTTGGCAGTTGTTTTGCTTATTCTCTTTTGGTGGTTCCTTTCCTGATTTGTGTAGTTTCCTTACATGAATGCACTGATTAATATTTGTGTTATTTATTATAAAGAAAGGAGTGTTAATATCTCCAGGTAATATTGTGGACTTGTATGGTTTCTCCTTTCAGTTCTATCAGTTTTTGCTTCATATATTTTGAAAGTCTGTTATTAGGTATATACATATTTAGGGTTGTTATGTCTGCTAGATGAATTGACACTTTTACATTTTCGTTGTATTCCTCTTATTCCTGGCAGTTTTACTTGTTCTGAAGTCTACTTTGCCTGCTATAAATATGGTCATGTCAGCCTTCATTTGGTTATTTTTAATATGGAATATTTTTTCATCCTTTTACCTATAAGCTATGTATTTTATTATATTTAAGGTGGCTGCCTTGTAGATTAGATACAGTTGGATCTTTTGAAATGTTAATTTGAAAGCCAATTGGACAATCTGTCTTTTAGTTGGAGATTTTAGACAATTTATGTTTAATGTAATTATTGCTATGGTTGAATTTGGCCTGTCATTTTATTATTTGTCTCCTCTGTTTTTTTTTTTTTTTTTTTTAAGGAGACGGGATCTCGCTCTGTCACCCAGGCTGAAGTGCAGTTGTATGATCATAGATCACTGTAGCCTTGACCTACTGGGCTCAAGCAGTCCTCCCACTTCAGCTTCCCAAGTAGCTGGGACCACAGGCATGAGCCTCTGCACCTGACATATCTCCTCTGTTTTTATTCTACTTCCTCTTTTCCTGCCTTCTTTGGATTATTTTGACATTTTTATTATATCATATTTTATCTATTAGCTTTTGGGCTATGTCTCTTTGTATTATACCTTTAAATTGTTGCTGTAAGGACTACAATATACATGCCTAATTTTTCACAATTCTACTTATTGTTAATATTTTACCACTTCAAGTAAAACATACGATTCTTTTAGGCCAGGTGCGGTGGCTCATGCCTGTAATCCTAGCACTTTGGGAGGCTGAGGCAGGCGGATCACCTGAGGTCAGGAGTTGGAGAGCAGCCTGACCAACATGGAGAAACCCCGCCTCTACTAAAAATACAAAAATTAGCCAGGCATGGTGGCATGCACCTGTAGTCCCAGCTACTCCTGGGGCTGAGGCAGGAGAATCACTTGGATCCAGGAAGGGGCGGTTGCAGTGAGCTGAGATTGCACCACTGCACTCCAGCCTGGGCAGCAGAGCGAGACTCCGTCTCAAACAAAGTAACAAACAAACAAACAAACAAACAAGCAAACAAAACAAACATATGATTCTTCTAACCAGATAAGCCTTTTTACCCCTTACCCTGTATGTTAAAATTGTGATATGGGTTACATCTACATACGTTGAAGATCCCCTTCCCAGACAATGCTATATATATATTTTTCAAGAGTCATACATATTTCATATAACAAGTGGAAAAAAAGTGGTTTTTTATGTTTACCTAATCATTTACCATTTTTTGTTGCTGTTCCTTCATCCCTGAAGCTCCGTTTTCCTCTGGCATTATTTCCTGTCAACCTGAGGAACTTCCTTTAGCATTTGTTTTAGATAGATTAGGTCTGTTCATGACAAATTCACTTAGTTCTTCTTCATTTGTAAAGAAAGGTCTTCATTTTATCTTTATTCTTGAAAGATATTTTTGCTGTCTGAACAATTTTGGGTTGACACTAATTTACCACTTTCAGTATATTCCACTGTTTTCTGGTCTCCATAGTTTCTAATGAGAAATTTATGGTATTTCAAATTGTTCTCCTCTGTATAATTCTTCATTGTTTTTCCCCTGGGCACTGTCAATGTTTTTTCTTTGAGGTTTTTAGCAGTTTGATTGGGATCTGCAGAACTTGGTTTGTATTGTGTTTTTTCTTTTTAATTTATCCTCTTTGTGGTTGCAGAGCCTCTTGACTTCGTAAATTTGTGCCTTTAACCAAATTTGGGAACAGTTCACTCAATACTTCCTTAAATATTCTTTCTTTTGGGTACTGCTGTGTTTGCCTTCTCCTTTAAGAACTCTGTTGATGGCCAGCCACGGTGACTCACACCTGTAATCCTAGCACTTTGGGAGGCCGAGGCGGGCGGATTGTCTGAGCTCAGGAGTTCGAGACCAGCCTGGGCAACATGGTGAAACCCTGTGTCTACTAAAATACAAAAAATTAGCTGGGCATGGCAGCATGCGCCTGTAGTCCCAGCTACTCAGGAGGCTGAGGCAGGAGAATCGCTTGAACCCGGGAGGCAGAAGTTGCAGTGAGCCAAGACCGTGCCACTACACTCCAGCCTGGGGGACAGAGCGAGACTCCATCTCCAAAAAAAAAAAAAAGGAAAAAGAACTCTGTTGACAAAAATATTTAAGCTTTTGATATTATCCATAGATCCCCATAGCTCTGTTTATTTTTTCTTCAGATTGATCATTTGGGCAGAATGATGGATTTATTTCAGAATGTTTGCTGTCCATGCCCACTATGTACTGCCTTAATCCAGTCAGTCTTTGGGTCAACATCAGGAGTTAAAACACAAAAGTGAATACCAACTAGGAACCTCATCTGCCATACTGGTCTTTATTCAAATTTTGACTTCCCTTCCCAACCCACCTGCTATTATTGACTTTTCAAAGTCTTTAGGTAGATGCTTTTAAAATTTTGTCCAAAGTTTATTTTTGTAATTTATAGGAGAGAGAGAGAGAGAGAAAGAGAGGCATAGTGGGTTTACTCCATTTCAGGTTTATATTAGATTTGTTCATTTTAAAATTTAGATTTTTTTTCTATCTGGTACATGTTGCATAATTTTTTTTTTTTTTTTTTTTTTTTTTGAGACGGTGTCTCACTCTGTCACCCAGGCTGGAGTGCAGTGGCCGGATCTCAGCTCACTGCAAGCTCCGCCTCCCGGGTTCACGCCATTCGCCTACCTCAGCCTCCCGAGTAGCTGGGACTACAGGCGCCGCCACCTCGCCCGGCTAGTTTTTTGTATTTTTAGTAGAGACGTGGTTTCACCGTGTTAGCCAGGATGGTCTCGATCTCCTGACCTCGTGATCCGCCCGTCTCGGCCTCCCAAAGTGCTGGGATTACAGGCTTGAGCCACCGCGCCCGGCCACATGTTGCATAATTTTAATTGCTATATCTTCTAGTTTACTAATGGTTTCTTTTGCAGTGTCTCATCTGCTGTTAATCCCATCTAATGTATTTTTCATCTCAAATATTGCATACTTCATCTCTAGAAGTGTGATTTGGATCATATATGTATATATGATTCATTAAAAGTTATTATAACTCCATAACATATGTTTAAGAAGGTACAGGAGGGCCGGGCACGGTGGCTCAAGCCTGTAATCCCAGCACTTTGGGAGGCCGAGACGGGCGGATCACGAGGTCAGGAGATGGAGACCATCCTGGCTAACACGGTGAAACCCCGTCTCTACTAAAAAAATACAAAAAACTAGCCGGGCACAGTGGCAGGCACCTGTAGTCCCAGCTACCCGGAGGCTGAGGCAGGAGAATGGCGTAAACCCAGGAGGCGGAGCTTGCAGTGAGCTGAGATGCGGCCACTGCACACTCCAGCCTGGGCGACAGAGTGAGACTCCGCCTCAAAAAAAAAAAAAAAGAAGGTAAAGACTGACCATGGTAGTAGAGATATGGAAAACTACCTCTATATCTACATATAGTCTTTGTATCATTTATGTAGTCTATATATATACATATAGTCTCTCTCTATAAAATATATATAATCATATATCCAAAGACTACATATATATGTGTGTGTATATATATACACAAGTGTGTGTATATATATACATTCTCTTCCATTCTCTACTTACCATGGTCACTCTCTCCTCTACCTTCTTAAACATATGTTATGGAGTTATGATAACTTTTCATGTCTTGGTCTATTATCTATGTCACTTCTGCTCAGTTTAGCTGGGCTTAGGGACTATAATCCAGGTACAGAGTTTGCTGATTGTTTCCACACTCCTTCTGTGGACAGAGCTGGGAAATATTTTCGTTGTGAAGACAAAATATATTATTATTTATACTGATTTTTCCAATTCAAATTTAGGATTACAGAATTTTCTTTACTTTTTGTTTTTATATTTTTAAAATCTCTTTTATGCTAAAAATTTTAAATTTCCATCTGCCTTAACACATTTCTTTTATATATATTGACACTAACAACGAAACGACTGAAAACACTTTAAGATTTCTTGCAGTTCTCTTTGTTCACAATGTGTATCTAATTAGGCTTTACCACCATATTGCTGTTTTCTATTAATAATGTATATTCAACTAAGGATTTACCATTAAATTACTGTGCTTCAGGTCTTTTAAAAGAAATCTTATTTGTGCAGTTAAGCTACCAAATCAATATGTGGTTAATTTTGTTTGCCTAATTTTGCTTTCACATTTTAGAGATTGCTTTTTAAGTTAATTTTGTTGCATAATTTAATAAAATGTGTACGTGGGTCCAGAGAAAGGATTGGCAAACTATGGTTGATGGGACTTATCTGGCCTGTGACCTGTTTTTATATGGTCTTTGAGCTAAGAATGGTTTTTACATTTTTAACCAGCTCCAACAAACACACAGACACACACACACATACAGAGAGAGAGAGAGAGAGAAAGAGAAGTATATATAACAGTGACTATATATGGCCTACAAAACCCAAAATATTTACTGACTGGCTCTTTACAGAATTCTAGAGTCAAATCTGCAAAACAAGGTACATTTTGAGAAATCATCCATGTTCCACCTGTAACTCTGTCTACCCCAGTCTGCTCCCCTCCCTTCCTCTTAAGGCAATCTTATTTATTTACTTATTTTAGTTTCTCATTTGTCTTCTTATTGCTTCTTAGTGGAATCAAACACACACACATGTTCATATCACCTCTTCTTGCTTTACACACTTTTTTTCCTCCCACTTTGGATTTTTTTTACTGAACAGTGTGTCCTGGAGATCACTCCATAGCAGGATAGGTTCCTCATTCTTTTTTACAACAGCATAGTGGTCCAGAGTATTAGTGTACTGAAATTTATTCAGCCAGTCCTTTCTCAGTGAACATTGGGTTGTTCCCTGTTTTTTATTTTTACAAATAGTGCTGCTTTCAGTGGCATTGTGCTTATATCTCTTTGGGATTTTGCCAGTGTGTTTAGGATTAGTTCTTAGAAGTGGGGTTGCTGGGTCATGCGTATTGCTGAGTAACGATGCATATGTTATTTTGCTCAAAGTTGTGTAAATCCTTTCTGCACAGGGCTTATACCATTTGCATTTCTGGCAGCCATATGTAGATACCTAACACCCCCAGAGCCACATAACAAGGGTGTTGCAAAACTTTTGGATTTTGTTAATTTGATAGGCAAGTAATGGTATCTCTATGTGATTTAAATTTGCATTGCATTTGTTATGAGCAAAGTGGAAGGACCATTTCCTTTTTTCTGAGCTCTGTTTACTTGCCTGTTTTTCTGTAGAGCTATTGGTCTTTTTCGTCTATTTTTAGGGACCATCTGTATATTACAGATAGTGACCTTTGCCTGTAATAGAAGTTGTAAATATTTCTCCTACTTGTCTTTTTTGCTTTCCTTATTTATTATTTATTTATTTACTTACTTGCTTGCTTTCTGCCATCCCAAAGTATTTTTTTTTTTTTTTTTTTTTTTGAGACGGAGTCTTGCTCTGTTACCCAGGCTGGAGTGCAGTGGCCAGATCTCAGCTCACTGCAAGCTCCTCCTCTCGGGTTCATGCCATTCTCCTGCCTCAGCCTCCCGAGTAGCTGGGACTACAGGTGCCCGCCACCTCGCCCAGCTAGTTTTTTGTATTTTTTAGTAGAGACGGGGTTTCACCGTGTTAGCCAGGATGGTCTCCATCTCCTGACCTCGTGATCCGCCCGTCTCGGCCTCCCAAAGTGCTGGGATTACAGGCTTGAGCCACCGCACCCGGCCCCAAAGTATTTTTTAAAAAAATTATTATTGTTTTTATATAGTCCAATTTATTCAACTTTTCTCTTATTGCTTCTGGCATTGGAGTCATAGCTGGGAAAGTTTTCCCTAGTCCCAGGTTGTAGAGAAATTCAGCCATGCTTTTTCTCCTAGTTATGGTTTCCTTTGTTCAATGTAAATGTCAGTTGCTTTTGATAGCCACCATCCTATGTGATCGGCAGCCTCTGCGTTTGCGAGTTTAGACCGAAGCAGTGGGTTTACCCTGTGCTGCCTTTCCACTTTGCCTTGCGTCTGGGCACTGGAAGAAGACAATACATCTGTTATTGAGAGTTGCCCAAGAACTCACAGTTCCATCCTAGGGACTCTAGCTCTGGCTGGCTGGGGAGGAGAAGGTTTACAAGCATCAGGCTCATATGTGTTGGGCATTTAGCTGGGCACATCACCCTTACTTCCTCAGCTGGAGGTCCTGTTGTTACCCCTACTTTACAGGTATGGAGACTGAAGAGCAGAGACGGAAGTTACTTGCCCCAAATGATGCAGCCAGTAATAGGCTGCCGGGCTCAGGTCCCCCGGGTGTCTGCTTAAACTTGGGCCCTCCCACTTGGCATCTCACCCCTGCTCATCCAAGGGCCAGGAGAGGCCCCACCCACCTCTGGGCTCTTGTGAGGCTGCAGCATGGAGCACAGTCCAGCTGTGCTCCCATCTCCCACCAAGGTCTTGGAGCAGCTTTCCTTTGTCTCCAAGTCTGAGGGGCAGGGCAGGGGCTGGCTCAGTCAGGGCCATGGGAAGGACCTGTGAGTGAAGACCATCTCACCTGGGGGTCCTGGGAGAGCCAGTGGCAAAGGCTTTTGTGTGTTGCCTTAGCCCTGCGTGCTAGGATGTTGCTGGGAGCCAGAGGACCCTGGATTGCTTCTTTTAAAGTAGTTGACCTTTTATTCATTCACTCATTCATTTATGCATCCACTCACTTATCCAGCATCAATTTGACACACCTTACTGATGCCTGCAGGGGGCAGACCCAGTGCTAGCCAAGGGTGACCCAGAAATGCGGGCAGCAGGGCATCTGTGCCAGGAGCTCACAGTCCTGTGGCTTAGGCAGGTGGCTGAAGTGGGCAGCTAAAGGAGCACAGGGCTGCGTGTGAGCCCAGAGCAATGCCTCCCCACCTCCTGTCCTTCAGATCTGCATGCAGAGGACTGGCAGCATGGGGTGAGGGATAGCTGGGTGCATCCGCCAGTCCTTTCTGAGGACCAGGAGTACTTAGAGGCTCAGAGGTGCGGTCGGGCCCCTCGTGTTGATGACTCAAAAACTAGGCCCAGGGAAGGAATGAGCCTTCCCCAGGCACATAGTAAATCTTAGTGGGCCAAGATTGGAGCCCAGTGACCATCCCCAACTGCGTGCACCCTGGAAGTGGCAGGAACCCAAGATTGCTCTGGACGAGTCGGCAGCAGCCCAGCGTCACCTAGGTTTGCTGGCAGGCCAAGCAGTGGGCAGATTGTAGGGACATAACCCCTGCATGTGTCATGATCGATCTTCTGCTTTCCCCAAGACCATGTCCCTGCTTCTCCACCAGGGGCCTGCAGTTGCCAGAAGAGTCTGAGTGAGGCTCCCTTTTGGATCCAGCTCGTTAGGCTCGGGTAGCACCTCCCATGCCAGCTGTTGGTGTAATTAAGGTTGCCATAAAACCCACCAGCTAGACACACAAATGGCCCCTTTGCTCTTTCCTGGGGCACGGGCAGTTGTGAAGGCGAGTAAATCATGTTCGGCGGCGATCACTTCAAAGGCCAGCCTTCCACTTGCAGCCACATTATTGGCAGGGATCGCCCATAACACGGCTTGTTTCCCAGCCATTCACTTTTATGACACTCTAATGAATTGGGCCATTTCCATCCATTCTCAGAAAATGTACGGAACAACTGTTTTGGTTCTCCTCAAAAACTTTGTCTTGGGAGGCAGGTGGTGCATTGGCAGGGGCATGCAGGTGGTTCTTGGCTCCTGGGCAGGTTGCCTGTCTCTGAGACTTCATGCCCATCGAGAGAAGCTACCTGTGGGGCTCTTGTCATGAGATAACTTATGTGAACCCCCAGCCAGGGGCCAGCACCTAACGGGCACTCAGCGAGTGGCAGGGAGGGCCGTCATCTTCCTCATTCTTTTCCTGGGTCCGCCTCTTAGATATCGAAGTGTTGAGGCTGGTGGGGGCGGTGATATCAAGGCCACGTGGGAGGATAGAGCAGGCACAGGCATGCAGAATCCAGTGCGTGGAGGAAGGCAGGCAGCTGTGCCGTGAGGGGCAGGTTGTCGCCCTGTCCTGCATTCAGAAAACTGTTTTTCCACCCCTGGATCGTTGCTTAGGCTTCAGGGGGCCCTCTCTGAAATCTCCCTAGTTGAGGGTTGCTTTGGAAGAGGCTCAAGAGAAGAACAGTCATCTGTTGCCCACTCTCCCCGAGGAATTACAGAGGCAGGAATTGGCCAGCAGGAGAATGAACTGTGGGTCCCAGGGAAGCCGTGGGGGGCGGAAGAGGCTCCACCATGTCCCGGCCATGTGACCTTGAGCACATCCCTGCCTCTTTCTGGGCCTCAGTGAACCTCATCCAGAGAATGGGTCTCAACCTCCTCCTCCTCTAACCTAAACTGAAATTATGGAGTGCCACATTTAATGTGAATTTAACGTATACATTTTAAGGAGGATGATAGAAAATATGTCTGCAAAATTTGAAAGGTGTGAACTCCAATTAAAAAGTCAAGATGGCTTATTTTTGAGCTGGTGGGGCCCAGGGACTGAACTGTTTATGCTGCAGCCACATGGTGGCGCCCCAGGAACTGGTAAAGGGACCAGCTGGCCCCTGTGACCAACTTGAGACCTTGCTGCGCTTCCGTGGTGGTGAGTGGGTACCCAGCATGTTATTTCTATATTGTAATTAAAGTCCTGTGCTCTGTGAGTTTGTTAAGTGGAGCTACTTGCTAGTCCTGGTACTGGGACCCTTCTCCATCCCCCCACCAGAGCTGGATATTTGAGAGCAGAGGCTGAATGTGATAAAATCCTCTAAGAAAGGAAAAACAACTGCTCAACACTTAATAAAGTCAGTTTATGAGACAGGAGACTGTGAAGTATCGGTGATGATGCTAAAACAATACAAAGTGTCGTTAAAGCTAAAATATGTCCTGTGATTCTGGCTTTATGGTCTGTCCCTAAGCACACTTGTTCCTGCATTACTATGGCTCCTCCAGGGACAACAATCTGGGACTTTGCAAGCTGTGAGTTATGTGACATCTTCAGAAGCAAGACCCACTCAAAACATGACCCCGGTGTTGATGAATGTCAATATGCTCTCGAGGTGCCCTTGGCGAGTGACGGGCCTTCCCTTAGCACTTTCCCTGGGATCCTGCTGCTCTCAAGGGGTGGGAGGAATGCCTTTCTGGGCCCATGTGGCAACAGAGCAGGGGGGCTGAGAAGTTGACAGACACTAGCCTGGGTGTGGGGCGGGAGGGTCCATGATTCCACATATGGCTTGGGGATGCTGCTCAGCCTGGGTGTGTGTGACCCAGCATAGACTTCACTAAACCTGCCTGCCTGCTGAGTCCTTGGCCTTCCCTGGGCAGGAGCCCTTCCGTGCTCCCAGGCCTGCCAGCATGACTGGTGTCCACTCTTGCAGGTGATGAGAAGCTACAAGGCGACCATCCAGCAGACCTTGGACATCCTGTTCCTCCGGGAAGGCTCCGAGTTCCTGAGCAGCACAGATGCTTCCACCCGTGACTCGGCTGACCGCACCATTATTGCCTGGGATTTCCGGACCTCTGCCAAAATCTCCAACCAGATTTTTCACGTAAGAAATCCCATTTGGCATTGCTGTCAGTTTCAGCCACAGAATGTATCCGTGTAATTCTGATCTGTCTGAGGTCCCAGATCCCTTCTATGGGAGGAGACTCACTTGACTGAAATCTCCAGGATGGGGGTAGGCAGGTCTCGGCCTGCCGCACACATGGAGAGCTTGCTGTGGGCTCCCAGATGCAAAATCTCCTTCTGCTGTTCTGGTGCCAGCACAGCCGCCCCACAGTGTAAGGGTCAGGGCAGGGGGCAGTTCAGTCCAGATCAATGGGGAACGGGGCAGTGCAACCTGAGAAACCCCGCCCCACTGCCACCACAACCAGCTACTCAGAAGGGGTTTCTGGCCCTCAGTGGCACTGGCAGGTGATGTAGGCCAGGAGTTCAGAGCAGGGGCCCCACAGGTAGAATACCTGCATTAAGGTTCTGGATTCACTAGGACCTTCTAAGGCGGAGAGCCCTGGACCTGCTATTTAGCCTCTTTGATTCTAACTTTTTTATTAGAAAATAGTTTTGAGAATTAAGAGAGAGAGAGAGAATGCTTGTAAAGGGTATATATAGCACAGTGCCAGGCACAGGGAGTGCTTCTGTACTTTAACTGTCATTACCACCACCACCATCAACATCACTGCCACCATCGTCACCACCAGTACCACCATTAGCATCACTGTCTCTATACCCACCACCACCGTCATCATTGTCACTACCACCACTCCTGTCATCACCACCATCATCACCACCATTATCACCAGCACCATCAGCATCACTGTCTCCATACCCACCACCAGTGTCATCACTGCCACCATCAACAGTATCACCGTCTCTATACCCACCACCACGGTCATCATTGTCACCACCACCACTCCTGTCATCACCGTCACCACCATTATCACCAGCACCATCAGCATCACCATCACCATCTCTATACTCATCACCATGATTGTCACCACCACACCACCATCACCGCCACCACTATTAGCACTAGCACTGCCACCATCAGCATCAGCATCACCATGTGTATACCCACCACCATCACCACCATCCTCTTTATCTCCCGTACCACCATCCTCATCACTGTCACCATCACCACTCTCATTCTCACCACCACACCATTTCTATCACCACTGCCATCACCATCCCCACTGCCACCTCTGTCACCTTCACTGTCACCAGCATCTCTATTGCTGCACCACCACCATCTCTGTCACCACCACCAATTGTATCGCTACCACCACGATCACTGCCATTACACCACATCTCTGTCACCACTACCATCTCTTATCAGTACCACCACCACCACCACCACCACACTATCTCTATCACCACCGTCACCAGCATGTCTGCCACCACCACCACCATTACCTCTGTCACACCACCGTCACCACCATGATTGTCACCACCACCATCTCTGTTATACCATCATCACCACCGCCACCGCTACCATCATCGTCACCACTAACACCGCCACCATCATGATCGTCATCTTGAGATTTCAACTAATCCATGACTAATCTCCGAATTTAAAACTATATGTCATGTATATGATATATGTGGGTGTACATGAAATATCTATCCTGTATACACCTTCTTTTCCTCCCTGCCTTTTCCTTGTTCTCAATGGGTTCTAAGTGGCCCTGAGCAAACCTGCTTCTAGACATCCACTGCAGGGTGTCCCAGGGCAACCCACTGGGCAGGACAGGCCCTGGTGGGGAGCTGGAGGGGCACATCTGACCTCTGAGGGTGTCCTGCCTCCAGGAGCCCAGGGGAGGTGAGGCAGAGGAAGGTGCCTTGTGCCCGAACTATAGTTACACTGCACGCTGTCTGTGCGGAGGGAGCAGGTGCTCGGCCTGGCACCGTCACACTGGCAGCTCGTTGTCTGACCATGGCAGCCTCTGTGCCTCTGATGGGCACATCAGCCTGCAGCTGTGCTTCCTGCTGCTCCCCACTTTGCCCTCTGAGTTTGGGCTCACTTAGAGAGTGTGGCCTAGGGAGAATAGTTAGAATAATGTAAAGCCAGCTCGAGGGGGCAGTTTAGGGGTGCTTTCTGTGGGACCATGTCAATGAAGCAGTGAGATCTCGTGCCCCCTGTGTTTTGAGGTTTGTGCCTGCATTTCTTTTCTCATTTGGCCACTTACCTCCTCACTTACTGTGCATTTTGGCTCTGTGGGTCCCTAAGCTGGGCTGGGCTGTCCCTGAGGACTCACTGTGGAGGGGAGGAGATGGGCATGTAGATTCCTTGTCTTTTTTTTTTTTTCTTTTTCTTTTTTTTTTTTTTTGACGGAGTCTCGCTCTGTCGCCCAGGGTGGAGTGCAGTGGCCGGATCTCAGCTCACTACAAGCTCCGCCTTCCGGGTTTACGCCATTCTCCTGCCTCAGCCTCCTGAGTAGCTGGGACTACAGGCGCCCGCCACCTCGCCCAGCTAGAGTTTTTGTATTTTTTAGTAGAAACAGGGTTTCACCGCGTTAGCCAGGATGGTCTCGATCTCCTGACCTCGTGATCCGCCCGTCTCGGCCTCCCAAAGTGCTGGGATTACAGGCTTGAGCCACCGCGCCCGGCGTAGATTCCTTTTCTATCCTTGTGTGACAAATTACACAAACTTGGTGGCTGGAAGAACACAAAGTTATTCCCTCACAGTTCTGGAGGGCTGAAGTTCATAATCAATATTAAGTTTGATTGGGCTGAAATCAAGTTGTTGGCAGGGTGTGCTCCCTCTGGAGTGTCAAGGCAGAATCCCTCCTGGCCTCTTCTGGCTTTTGGTGACAGCCGGCATTCCTGGCTTGTGTCTGCATCTCTCCAGCCCTCCAAGCCAGCGTCTTCACACCACCTTCACTGTGTGTCACATCTCTGCGCCTTCTCTTTGTTTCTTTTTTTTTTTTTTTCTTTTGTAGAGATGGGGGTTTTGCTGTGTTGCCCAGGCTGGTGTCGAACTCCTGGGCTCAAGAGATCCGCCCGTCTCAGCATCCCAAAGTGCTGGGATACAGGCGTGAGCCACCACGGCCAGCCTTGGCTTCCTTTCTATAAGGCTGCACGTGACTGCATGTAGCGTAACATAGGATCATCTCCTTATCTCAGAATCCTTAATTATGTCTGCAGAGACCCTTGGTTTTGACCCTGTAAGGTAACATTCACAGGTTTCAGGAATTAGAACATGGGTATATTTTGGGGGGCTTTTTCCTGCCTGCCACAGGGACACAGGCAGGTTGTAGAAGCTGGGAAACATGGAGGAAATTTGTGTCCCCTCTAGCCTCCAGAAAGAAGTGCAGCCCCGCCAACATCCTGAGTTCAGCCCAGCGAAGCCTCTTTCAGACTTCTGACTTGCAGAACTGTGTGATGTGAAATGTGTGTGTCTTGAGCCACCAAGCTTGTGGCGATTTGTCATGGCAGCAATAGGAAACCAATGGAGACACCCAGCAAGGGTCTGGGAGCAGGCCCCAGGTCTACAGCACCTACTGTGTGCCTGTCTGTGGGAGGGGAAGCTGGAGCTGAGCTTCCCCTCAGAGCGGAGTGCCAGGTAGGGGGTGTCTTCTCCGACCCATTTGTGGCTCTGCTTTTCTCAGGAGAGGTTTACCTGCCCCAGCCTCACCTTGCACCCGAGAGAGCCCGTGTTCCTGGCACAGACCAATGGCAACTACCTGGCCCTTTTCTCCACCGTGTGGCCCTACCGGATGAGCAGACGGCGGCGCTATGAAGGGCACAAGGTACTTCTGTCCTTGTCTCCCAGGCGAATGCTGAGCCCCAGCCCCAAGCCTCCTGGCAGTCCTGGATATGGGCCCTGGGGTGCATGGAGCCTCTGTCTGGGCGGATCCTGCTTTCTGTTTCCTGGGTGAGTGCATGCCATGTGGCCTGCTGTCTCTTCAAGTCCCTGAGCCACATCTGGTCCTCACCCCAGGGCCCAGGTACTGGGCAGGAAGCAGTAGTTGGCTCACACAGACAGGTCTCAGAGGTGGGGGGTGGGAACAGGACAGAATGGTCATGGTGTCATTTCTGCACCCTCACCTTTCCGCAGTGAGGCCAGCCTTGATGGGGTGAGAGGGGTGGGGCTGGGTGACTGTCCCTGAGGCCAGACCCCTCAGCTGGGCTGGAGCTGATCCCCCTGGATTTGCTGAACTGGCCTTGGGATGTGAGCCCGCTTTAGGGCTCTACAGCCTCATGGGCGGGACTTGGGCTTTGACCTCAGGGAATGGGGTGTGAAGCCCAGCTCTGCTCTGTCAGCTCGGGGCTTTGGCCTGTTCCTCTGTAGAATGGGCGTACTCACCCCAGCTTGACAGGTGCAGCCTACTCACCCTCTGTGTCCCTCTCTGCAGGTGGAGGGCTACTCAGTGGGCTGTGACTGCTCCCCAGGCGGTGACCTGCTGGTGACGGGCAGCGCCGATGGCCGGGTCCTGATGTACAGCTTCCGCACGGCCAGCCGGGCATGCACGCTGCAGGGGCACACGCAGGCCTGTGTCGGCACCATCTACCACCCCGTGCTGCCCTCCGTCCTCGCCACCTGCTCCTGGGGAGGGGACATGAAGATCTGGCACTGAGCTTTGTGTCACTGAACCTTCCCGTTGCCAGCTGGGCTCTGGGACTCTCCTCTTCCTCAAGGGTGTATGAGAGGAATGAGCACAGAGGTTGGCTGTGGGTCCTGGGTACCACCCTCTGAGCCTCAGTTTCCTCATCTGTAAAGTGGGGACAAAAGTCTGTTTGCCTCAGGAGTGTGAGGACTACAATAGTGAAAGCGCCTGGCAGGCGGCCGGTGATGCCTAATAAATGTGTGCTTTGCTATTTGTTACGTGTTTTCAGCAATAAGTTTGCATTAGTGGCTTCTTCTCACCTCCCTCCTACCAGGCCTGCTGGAGCTCTGGAGACAGAGAGAACTGTGCGAACTTGAGATGGGGTCACCCCGCTCTGGGAGTCCCAGCAAGGGAGTCCTGAAGTGGGGGTAGTCTGGGTCTTTGGTCTGCCCTCAGGGATTCTGTTGGAGCTCAGTGCCCCACCAGCCTCACAGGCCCCAGCCGCTTGCACTCCCCAGGACTGTGGCCAGCTGGGCCCCTGGTTGGCCCAAGCCCTGGGCCCCTTGGGCCGCCTCTTGCCCCACCAGTGTGTGTGCTGCACACGCAGGTGTGCTCACCTGCTGAGGGAGCCTCGTGGAGAAGTGAGGGACCCCTGAGGAGCCTGGAGGAGCTGGGCTGGGAGGAGGCCTGGCTCCCCAGGTGCCTGCACAGGCTGACTAGATGGAAACCCCGACAGAACTGGAACTGAGGGGCCACTCCAGGAGCCCAGGGATCTGCTGACAGGTGAGGGTGGGGCCCACCAGTACCTTGGAAGGCTTCCTGGAGGAGGCAGACCTCAGCTTGGTGAAGATGATGTCCCTGGCAGGGGAGTCAGTGGAGAAAGGCAGAGAATGTGAAGAGGCGGCCCGTGGGCCAGAGCAGTGGGGGACGCAGGAAGAGGTGGGCACTTGGCTTCCCCTCCCCTTGATTCTGTCCCCGCTCCACTGTCGCCATAGCAGAGGCAAGGCAAGGCAAGGCACCGCTCCTCTCCCAGGTTCATCTCCGCATCTGTGAAGGGGGGCATGGGAAGAGCCAGGCCTGCAGGCTCACAGCTAGGGTCAGAGAAGGTCAAGTCTGTTGGGGGTGTCCCAGGACGGGGCTAAAGCTGGCCTGGAGCCGGTGGGTGAAGACCTGTGTGTCAGTGTGTCCACGGGGTCCTTGGGATCCCTGGGCTCCACTGGAGGAGTATCCCAGATGAGGGAGGAGCAGTGCAAAGGCCCTGAGGTGGGGCTTCTGAGGGCTGAGCCCTCCTGCCCCACAGTCACCACAGAGCCTGACACATGGCAGGCATCCGGGTCTACAGCACCTACTGTGTGCCTGTCTGCGGGAGAGGAAGCTGGAGCTGAGCACTGGGGGTGCTGAGGGCATGGCCCCATGTCCCCCTACTGTGCCTTGAGGACAGGGTGAGTGGGATCTCCTGGCCCATGTGGGGGCAGCATCCTCATGACCCACAGTGGGAGCACCTTCTGTGTGTTTCTTTTAGGCTCAAGAACGGCTGTTTTGGTGAAAAGAGTTGCACCCTGTGCCCGGCGAGCTTGGTCACCGGCGAAAGTGAAGATTGCCACTGGCCTGAGCAAGGCGGTTGGGGGTGGCGGTGCTGAGGCTGGTGTGGGAGATGGGTCGTCTCTGCCCTCTGCCCCATGTGGCTGCTGGGGCCTCCCTCTTGTCACGCCTCTGGCGTTTGCCCTTTCTCCTCCTGCTCTGAGAGGGGAGCTCCTGTGACCTGTGGGGCCCATCCCATCACCCCCACCCGGCAGGCTGATGGTGCCTCAGGGCCTTTGGGCCCACCATCCCCCTCTCCCAGCCTCCTTCCCTCAGTACTTGCTTGGGTGGTGTCTTCATGAAAGCTTCCCTCACCCACAGCCCCCTTTCCCCACAGAGCCCCCAGCCCCGCTGATGCCCTCCACCTGCATTTGCAGTGGAGCACATGCCCCAGGCTGGGGTTCCTGCTCCTTCCTGGTGCCTGAGCCCGGCACGGAGTGGGCCTTCCACAGGGACGTGGGCCTGTCAGTGTCCTTCATCGCTGTGTGACTTTGGGCAAGCTGCCTGGCTCCCAGTGCCTTCTGTGAAACAAGAACACATAATGTCCATCTCGTGGGGATCGTGAGACTGTGTCTGTGTGTTTCCTGGTAGGGCCCGTGTGTCATAGGCGCTCAGGAAGTGGTGCTGGGACTTAGTGTCAGGCTGACCACTTGACGCAGGAGTTGAGCCAGTTTAGGGTAGAGGGCGGATGTGGCTCCCTTCTCAGACCTCGCCACAGTGGACCATGGGGTGGTGGGCCCTTGTTCCTACCCTTGCTGTCCCTGTCACTCTCTGGGCATTGGCCTTGTCCAGGTTCAATCTAACGGCAGAAGCCACCAACTGCGGCTGCCGCCCTCATTCATTCCCACTGGACGAGTCCAGGGAAGGACTCAGATTGGTTGACTTCTGTCACACCTATGCTCCACACCCAGGCTCCTTGGGCAGGTGTGGTGGGAACTGTGATTTGTAGCAGGGAAAGTGATCTCCCCAAGTGCAGGGCCCTCCTACAAGTATTTTCATGAGGGTGTGTCTCCCCAGCTGCAGGCCCGAGCAGGCCTCAGCACGTGTTTGTGGAATGAATGGATGCTGTGCGAATGAACCCGGACACGTGGGGAGGGAAAGCTGCAGTGGTCGGGGTGGAGGGAGGCCTGGGCTTCTCAGGCTGCTTCTCATTTGCCTTTCCCATCCCCACACCTCACTGCCAGCCCCAGACCTTGGAGTCTAGATGCTCTGCTTCCTGACCCAGTGCAAACCCCAGTGGTTTTCCACCTTCCTGATGATGATTTTGTGATTGAGAATTTCATCGCAGCATTTGGTGATTGTTCCCTACCGTTGTATGTTCACGTTGCCACTGATTTAGTGTGAGCATCAGTCACAGATGACACTGCATCAGGCATCTGAGGGCTGGGATACAGCTGCTGAAAGGCCTCCTGTCTACCTGGGCTCCTGGCCCCGCTCCTGTGCTGGGCACACACCACTGCCTGCCACCTGTGGGACTCGGAGCCAGGAGACCAGCTCACGTCCCAGGGCCATTTCCTGCTGGTCTGAGACCTTTGCAGGGGCCTTGCTTATCTGAGCCTTGTTTTCTCATCTGTAAAGTGGGCCTGTGGGGATGAGGAGAGACACGGCAAAGGAAAGAACTTTGCAGATTGTCACCCAACTTCACTTGGGACCAACACCTTCCACTTCTGTGCACCTGAAGTCCATTTATTTTCCAAGCTGGTGGCCTTGAACCAACCCAAAGCTCTGACCCTTCTGGGGCCACGGGGCCACCCAGGGCTTCGCAGAAAACCCACTGTGGTGGTTTCTTAGCTCCGCCCTCCGTGGGTTTGATTTCTCAACACAAGCCGCTGTGGGTGCCAGCTGGCTGCCAGCCCCTTCCCTTTTTAGGTCATTTTATTGGGAAGAATGGCAGGTGTGCACCATGCTTTTATCTATTTCTTTTTCCAAATACTTTCTTCCAAAGAACATTCTTAAAGACTGACTTTGATCCTCGGCAAGGTGTCAGGGAGTTCACTGTTTGCAGTTTTAAAATAAGAAAGCTAAATTTAGAAAATGTGGAGCAGGAATGAAAAAGGAGTGTGGTCTCTTCCCTCCACCCACCTTCCTGGGGCTGAGTGTTCACCTTCATCCTCTCCTAGAAAATCTGAGATGCCAGATCCAAAGCCATCGTGGGGAAAAACGGCTTCACCTCCAGGTGCCGTGCAGACTGTGTGTGCTGGCTGCACATGCTGGCCGCACTGCTGTGTGCCAGGCGTGGCCGTGACTTTTTTTGAGTGCAGCTGGTGCTCGCAGCTCCTGACAGGGTGTCCATGATCCCCACTGTCCAGCAGAGGAAACTGCTGCCCTGAGGGCAGGGAGCCGTGCCCAGGGCCCTCTGACCCCAAGCCTGTGCTCTTTTTTGCACCTGGGATCCCTTCCCAAATGGCCTCCTGTGGGCACCACCTCCACCTCAGTTTGGCTTTCTGTACGGTGGGAGACCCAGCTACCTAGAGGGTCCCTGGAAATTGCATTTATGAATGTCCTCAGGCTCCATAAAGGGAAGCAGGCCAGGTGGGCCTGGGTCTTGCCCAAGGTGACACTATCAACTGGTGGCAGAGCCCAACCAACCCTGCCCTGCTCTACTGAGAGCTGAGGTGAAACATACATGGATGTGTGGGCGGGTGGTGGATGCGCACACAGGGCCTCCCTGAAGGCAAGGCAGGATCTCAGTGCAGGGAGAGGTCAGGGGTGGAGCAGGGAACCCCGTGCCATGGCCAGCTGCCTGGGTAGATGGGGACTGCCCAGGACTTCCCGTCCAGCTGTGGGGACAGTCCAAGTGCAGAATGTCAAAGGGCAGGTCCAGAGGGAAACTGCCAGCTCCAGAGCTCAGCCCCTTGGGAGCCTCACGGGAGCACTGAACAGTTTCTGGAACTCTCCAGCTGTCACAGATCTGTGTCTTTTCATGGCCCTGTTCCATTTGCCTAAAATACCTGTTGAACTCCTATTCATCTTTCAGCACCCAGTGTGATCCTCTCCTCTGACCCATTTCATTCATCCCCCTGGAGCATGAGGGCCCTCCCTTCTCAGATACCCACAGGCCCTGTGTTCTGGAAGCCCTGAGCTGAGTGTTATACTGTCTGCCTTCCTCCCCTACCTCTGAGTTCCTTGTGGGCAGAGCCAGGTCCCTGAGGCCATCATGAGGCTGCCAGCTGACAACAGCACCAGGGAGAGGAGCGGGGCACTGAGACCCAGCCCGAGGGATCCTGCGAGAGAAGTCACCAGTCAGAGCCATTGGTGCTCCTAAGTCTCAGGGCCCTGCTGAGCCAGCTTTGAGCCATGAGAATTGGGGGTGGTGAACCAAGGTTCCCCAGCCTCAGCACCACAAGGAGCAGTGTCCTGACTACCCCCGACGCTGGGGGTGTCAGCCTGACCCTGCTGCTGCAAGCCGTGTGGACCCTCTCCTTCCTCTTCTCTCCTGAGCCGGAAGGCTGCCTGGCTCTGCAGCCAAAGTCACTGTCCCTACCCAGTCCTAGGCAAGGGTCTAATAGTGCCGGCTGCTCTGGGAACAGGACACCTTGCAGGCCTGGCTGTGGCAGGCATTGCAGCCCAGGCAGGAGAGCCCTGTGAGGTGCGCTCTGAGGTGGCGATGTGGGGGCCAACAGCCTGAATCTAGCCCTCCAGATCTGGGCCAAGGCTGCCCAGACCTACCAGGGCAGGTACGTCTGATTCGGTAGCCCCCAGGAGAGCTGGGCAGGGCCTTTGTCACCTAGCGGTGGGAGAGCCAGAGCGCCCCTCTTTCTGACCTCAGCTTTCCCATGTCTGAGTGACAGAAATCTTGCAGCTAACACTGGGGCAGCTGAGGCTTGGGTTCCCCTCTGGGGATGCCTCTGCCCACCGGGTGCCAGTTATTTCTCTCTCCTGCCCTCCTGGCTGCCCCCAGCTCAGTGAGGACTGTGGCTCCTGTTCTGTCCACGGCCCCAGAGAGGAGACCAGAATCCCAAACCTCTCCAAGCTTCCTCTGGCTCAGGGATGCTGCTTCCTGGGGCGGCACTTATGGCTGGAGAAGACACAGCCAGGCTGGTTCTGGCTGCTTCTGCAGAGGAAGCAGAAGGGCAAGGATGCAGGGAGCCACGGCTGGTGCCCACTCTCCTTGGAGTCGTCTGACCGGAGACAGAGCAACGCTAGAGCTACACACAAAGCCAGGTGTGCCAGGGAACCTCCAGGCATGAACCCGGGCTGAGGTGCTCCCCACTGGGACGTGCCCCCAGGCACCTACAGGGACAGCCATAAAGGCCCCCTTGGAGAGGGGCCTCCATCCTCAGCCTTGAACCCACACATGCACATCTTCAAGGGCAGGGATGAGTGTGTGTCCAAGATGAGCAGGCTGCGTCCAGAGAAACAGGGCTGCCGGAGCAGGAACCATGAGGAGGCCTGCACAGACCACACGGTCCAGTCCCAGACCAGCTTGTGAAATGGTTGTGCCCACCATGTTGACGGAAATAAGAGACGAGCTGGAAAATATCTCCAGGGAATGGGAAGCTAAGAAAGTGGCACTGTGGATTTGTAGAACCACCAAGTAGAAACTCCAGAAATGAAAAACATGAGTAACTGAAATGAAAACCTCAGTGGCTGTGTGTGGTGGCTGAATAGACACAGGAGGGGATTAGTGAGTTGGAAGACAGATGATGCACAGTGTAGCAGGGAGAGTGCAGCAGCCACAGAGGGTGTGGGGAGGGGCGGCAGGGCATGCTGCAGGCCGGGGGTGGCACAGGATGTGGGAAGGGGTGGCAGGGACCGTTGCAGGCCTGGGGTGGCACAGGGTGGGGGAGGGGTGACAGGGCCCATTGTGGGCCTGAGGTGGCATAGGGTGTGGGGAGGGGTGGCAGGGCCTGTTGCAGGCCTGAGGTGGCACAGGGTGTGGGGAAGGGTGACAGGGACCGCTGCAGGCCTGGGGTGGCACAGGGCACAGTGGGGGTGGTGACAGGGCCACTACAGGCCTGAGGTAGCACAGGTCTGGGAAACAAACCCGGAGGGAGAAAACAGAATGGGCAGAGAAATGTTTTACAAAAATAATAGTTGAGAATTTTTCAGAACTGGTGAAGTACACCAATCCACAGATGTGAGGCTCCCTGAGGATCCTGCGAAGGATTCCTAAGAAGGAACTCCATACCCAGACACACCTCAGGGAAACCGCAGAAAGCCAAAGTCAAAGAGAAAATCTTAAAGAGCTGGAGAAAAGAAAGCAATTTTTTTTTTTCTAACCAAAGGAGCGTTTCCTGGACTGACAGCCAGTTCCCAATACCAGCAGGAAGGCAGAGCAGAGTGGCAGCATCCCGTGTGCCCAGGGAAAGGCTGCCTGCTGACGTTCCGTCTGCACCCCCGGTACCTCTCCAGGAGCAGAAGCCAGGAGACACGAGGATTAGGGGCCAGGAAATCGGTGGGGCAGCGCACAGGAGCATGAGATGAAAGAGCTGTCGTATCCGGTGGGTTGGGAAAAGCAGGAGAATCCACACCCTCGATAGGAACTTGGATGCCGGGGTGGGGACCGGGTGTTATGGGGATGGGGTGTGAAGTGGGGTTAAGGGGCCCAACTTGGCTGGGGAGGGGGACACCAGGGGCTCCAGGTTCCCGAGACCAAAAGGCAGGAGGTGGAGAAACAGCCCAACCCAGATTCTTTCCACCAGCGTCTTTTATTAATGAATGCAAAATACAGTGCTAACTGACAGGGCATGCATCAGAGACGACAGGAATGCAAGCTACAGAAACCAGGAGTGGAGGGCCTCATCATGTCTGAGGTAGAGTAGACGTGTCAGGGGGCGGACCCGGGGGGCGGAGGTGAGCACCGGCCGCACTGGGGCATCATCCCAGCCCTCCAGGGACTATGGGCCGTGGGAGGGCTCAGGGCGGTGTGGTGGCCACACTGCGAAAAATGGATTTTAAAACACTTCATAGCCCCGAATTCGTTTCAGCTCCCTCTTCATGGACACAGCTTCAGGGTTCCCTTGTCACTGGCTGGCGGGGGTGGTCTCGCCACTTCCTACTTGCAGAGTCTGGTCTCCACAGGACACCGTCCTTCCCTTCCCTTCCAAGGGGCAGGCCCCACGCACCCTCACCCAAAAAATAAAGGAGCTTTGTGTTGAAAACGCCAAGGCAGCTGTCCAGGGAGCTGGAGGCCAAGTGCGTTAAGAAAGACCCTTTTTCTCTATAAAAATAGTTTCGCTTTATAAAAGGGGGGATGCTCCTCTCACATGGGGGAAGGACGTGTGAAAAACGTTCTAAGTGGAGTTCCACGGGGCGGGGCTGGGTGGACGCCGCGGTGTGGGGGATCCTCCTCTCAGGCCTACAGGGTTGGGGAGGAGAGGAGGTGCTGGGAGGAACAGACTCCTCGCTGGCAGGGGCAGGGGAACAGCGGGGGCTGGGGAGAGGTGGGGCCGGCCCTCTGGGGCCCCGTGGGCTGGCGGGGAGGGGCCCACGGCCAGGCCTGCACGCAGGCGCTCAGTTGAGCAAGGTTCCGTAGAGCTGGGCCTTGGTGAGGCTGTCCTTGCGGCTCAGCCCCGTGCCACCAGTCCGCGGAAAGGCCTGCTGGGGGCTGAGGCGGGCTGCAGGGTGCATTTCCGGGGAGGCCTCCATGGAGCTTGGCTCCAAGGAGTCCCTGGAACCCTGCTCGGGCTCAGGGCTGCTGGCGGCCCCACACAGCTGCACCCCGAGCCTGTCCCCGTCCCCCCCCTCGCTGGGTGCGTAGCCGGGCAGTGGGTCAGCCGAGCGGCCCGGGCTGAGGCTCAGGTCGCCGCCCGCCCGCAGGAAGCAGGGCTCTGCCAGGTGGCCCTGGGAGAGGTCGTCCCCCTCCGAGAAGCTGTCGGCCTTGTAGCTGGCATAGAGCGGGCTGGCGCGGCCCTCGGCCTTCTTGCCCGGGCTGCCCCCGGCCCCGCCGTAGTAGCGTTCAGAGAAGCTGCAGGGTGAGGCACGGCCGGCAGCGCTCACTGGGTAGGAGTAGGCGCCAATGTCCTCCACACTCAGGGGCCGCCACTGGCTCCTCATGTCCTCCCCGGGGAGCCGGGCGGTCCCCGGCTTGGCCCGCAGGCTCCACAGGTTTGGGGGCATCAGGGCCTGCTGGGGACCCGGAGAGGCCGGGAAGCGGAAGGTCTCGGCCGGGTACGGTGACATGGTCCGCCCGAAGCCCGGAGCCACTTCGGCCTCCAGCGGGGCCGCCACCGCGGCCGTGGCCTTGGCAAAGCGAGGGCTGCCCTCATAGGTGGCGGCGGGTGGCTTGCGGTCGAAGAGCTCGTCGCGGCTGTTCAGGTAGATGGCCTGCTGCGAGGCGGTCAGCGTGCCGGCCTGCGCGTGCTCCTTCTCCTCCGACGTGGCGCTGAAGCTGGAGTAGGAGCTGGACGTGGGCAGTGAGCCCGCGTAGCTGGGGAAGGCCTCGTGCTGGAAGCCCGCCGGGAAGGCCGCCGCCTCGGCCTCCTCCTCCTCCTCGGCCGCGCTGTCGGTGGAGTTCTGGGTCCGCAGGAAGCCCACGTCGGTCACGGGCGCGTCCACGCTGGGCCGCCGGTCGCGCCGCCGCTCCTCCGGGCAGTAGAGGGCTGTGTCACTGCAGTAGATGTCTCCCTTGTAGGGGGGCCGCGGGCCTGGTTTCTCCACCCCGTCGCAGAAGGCCAGGTCGCGGGCCGAGGCATCCGACAGGCGCGAGGACAGGCTGGTGGGGTCCGGCTTCTCCAGCACCTTGGCAATGACGCAGGTGGGGACGCTGTCGGCGTAGGCCGGGTGGCAGAGCGGGGATGGCAGGCTGCAGCCGTGCTTCTCCATGTGCAGGCTCACGCGCTCCTGGAAGTCCGAGGGCAGCTGGAACGGGTGGGAGGAGCGGGAGGGCAGGGACAGGGTCACCGTCAGCACGGCGGCCCAGCCCTGGCCCCGAAGCTGAGGACTGATGTTAGCCATGACCGACAGGCAGACAGACAGACGAACGGGGCCTCCCGGCTTCTCAAATCACACCACGGGGAGCCTGGATCCAGGATGCGGTACTGAACAAGCGCCCAGGGGTGTGGGTGCTGTGAGTGCCTGGGATCCTGGGTCATCTCTCCCCACCCCACTCCGATTGCACCCAGGACAGCCCAGAAGCTGCAGTCGCCTGGAGAAGCCAGAACCCAGGTCTGATTCAGGTCCCACTCAAGGCTGCACCCACTCCCAGCGCCACCCCACCCATTTTGTGCCCAGCAAGGGGTTGACTTGCTCTCCCAGGCCCATGGGTTTATGGGTTCTACTGGGGGCGTGACCCGCTCCCCAGCCCCCCAGTCATGCTGCTGGAGCATTCCTGAAGAAGACAGACTCAGAAACAGATGCAACAAAGATTGAGGGCCAGGGCTGAGAGTGCCTGGTGCCATGTGGGGGTGTCCCGCTACTGTTTGATCTATTTTGTGAGTGTCTCAGGCATGGCCCAGGACCAGGGGAAAGGAACACAGGCCTGGCTGGGAGATTGCATGTGAGGGGAGGGTTGGGGGGCGGGCTGCGCAGGGTGCAGTGGCCATAGGCAGGCCGGTGTGGGCCACTGGCCCATCTGCCCTGGGCATCGGGCAGGCCTGGTTCTGGGTCCTGGCTCTGCTACCTGCCTGCCGTGTGGCCTCAGTCCCGCCCTCTTTCCTGAACATTTTCTTTCTGAAATAGGCACCGTCAGTCATCGTGCCCAGCCACAGGCTCCTGCAAAGTTCCGCAAAGGTCACTCTGCCGTGTCAGTGCTCAGTGGAAGCAAGGACCTGGAGCAGCCTTCAAAGGGAACAGAGGGCAACCAGCAGCTGGGGTGGGCCAGAGGGACTCTGGTGAGGGCCAGGGGCTGCCCGGCTGTGTGAGGTGGGGTGTCTCTGGCATCCCCTCCACCATCAGGAATGTCATGGCCCCACAGGAGCGAGGGGGACAGAGGAGGCTCAGGCTCAGCCGGCATCTTCCTCCTCAAAGATAATTTGGGGAATGGCCTTGGGGTGGCACTGGCACAAAAGGAGCCCGGTGGTCCCGGGGCAGGGTGGGCCTGGCTGTGGGGCCACGTTACCTCAGACACCTTGTGGACCCTGCCGTAGGTCTGGCTGCACTGCAGCAGCTGGGCCGCTAGATTGCAGTCCTTCCTATAGAGCTCCTAAAAGACAAGAGAAGGCGTTCGGCGCCACTCACCCCAGCCAAGGCCCCGGCGCCCTGACCAGCGCCGAGTGGCCAGCGGGGGCAGTGGGATTCACAGGGCCTGCTGTGCGCCTGGCAGGACAGGGACCCACTGCTGGCTCTGGCCCTCTCTGGGTTCCACACTCTTGCCTGCAAAATGAGGGCCTCATTCTGACCTGGGGCTGCCAGAGCATGGAGGGCCCTGCCGCTGCCCTAGCTGGTGCCCTGGGGACCCTGCCAAGATGGGAACCTCCCATAAGGTGGGGGGCAGTGGTAGAAGAAGGAGCCCTAATGGCCCTGAGCTCCTGGGGGCCCCCCGGGCTCATAGAGCAGGCCTGGTCTCCCTCTACCTGTCCCTCAGGCTCCCAGAGTCCTTCCAAAGATGATTGGGAGGGAGTGCCAGGCAGGAATGGGAGGCAGGATGAGCCCCCAGCACCTTCCACCCTGTACTTCAAACTTCCTGCTCGCACCCCCCTTCCCAAAGTGTGGCCTGGAAACAGTATGGCTGCAGGGCTGGGCAGGGACCGGGCAGGTGTGTGACCCCAGGCCCAGGCGGGCACTGGCTCAGCCTCCTGAGCTGAAAACAGATGCAAACAGTAGGACTCAAGGGGTGTGGCTTCGCCACTGAGAATCTCTGTTGCATGTGCCTGTGTTTGGGGCTTGCATTCCCGCCCCACAGGGGTCCCCACTGCGAGGGCTCTGACAGCTAGCCCTGGGGTGGCCCGGAGGCCCTGTGACCCACCTGAGCTGCCCCATGGCTGCTCCTGGCAAGGCTGGCCACAGTCCCAACCCAACCAGCACCAGGCGTCCTGCTGTCCAGGGAAGGCTGTCTCTGACACAGGCACTTTTCTGTCCCCTGACCACGGCCCTGGAGCCTCCCTCACTGAAGGCTGGTACCCCTAACTTGGCCTACACGGTGGAAGGAATTGGAGTCACCAGGCCCCTGTCAGTGCCCTCCTGGGCCTCCTAGGAACAGAACAGCATGACTGCCTGAGAGCTGAGAACTGGCCCCTTGTGTGACCCCAGTCGATCAGCTGCCCCTGGCACCAGAGGACTGCAGGCACTGCCCAGCCAGCCCAGGTCTGCCATTGAGCCCCACCAGCCACAACCAGGAGAGGCTGCCGCTGGGAAGCCGGTGCCATGTCCATAGCCCCTGGCGCACCTGGCTGAGTACCCAAGCGCCTGGGCTATTCATGTCTGAGGTGGCCATCTCTGGGACAGCTGGGAGCCTTTCCTGAGCAGCTGCAGCTGCTGGCTTGGGGAGGAAATGCTCATGGGACACTCGGGCAGAGCAAGCAGGTGGAGGCAAGTGCTCTGGCCGCCCAGGGCCCAGGGCTGCTGGAGTCAGAGTCCCGAGGTTGAGTTCTGGCCCCGTCTGTGAGCGACCACCTGGGTTACCTGGGAAACCACTGAAGCTGGCCATGCCTTAGTTTCCTCATGTGCACCATCCCTGCACAGAGGCCCCCGGGACTAGTGCCCACTTACGTAAGGGGCCTGGCCTTGTCACGTTAAGAAGCACCTCCTGTCCCGAGCCCATGTCGTCCTGTCCTCCTCCTGTTAGAGCCACACTCCTTAGAAGGGTGGCCTGTGCCGGGAACCACTGCTCCACTCCACCACCGACCTCCAGTTCCCCAAATCCCAATGCCTCTTCTTGGCCCTCTGACCTGGTCTCTCAGTAGCTGGCAAGTCAGCCGGCCAGGGCATTGACTGCAGCCCCCTTCTCAAGTGGCTGTCGGGGCACCATACTTGCCTGGTGTCCCCCAGCCTGCTGGCCACTCCCTCCCAGGCATCCTTGCTGGTCCCTACTCCGTCCTGGGGCCTCCCTGCTTCTCATCTGCATGCTGCCTCGGCAGTCTCCACTGGCCTGCTGGCCTTCACGCTCAACTCCAGACCCGGACCTCCTGCTGCCCTGGTGACATCTCCCCTCGAAGGGCTCCTATGCATCTCCCACCCAGCTCCTGCCCCTCCCCAGCTATCCCCAGCCAGGAAATGGCAGGCAACTCCTTTTGTTTGGGCTCCGAACCCTGTAGCTGGGTTGGACCCAGCTCTTCTTCTAACAACCCACATCCTAAATCTTGGTTAGTCCTGTTGATTCTATTTTCAAAACACAACCAGAATCTCAGCCCTCTGCCCAGTTCCACTATTGCCTGAGCCACCAACATCCTTTGGACTATGGCCCTGGCCTCCTTCTGATCGTTCTGGTCCTGCCCTCGTCCTAGGGTCTTTCTGATCTCAGACCCTGGCTCCCCCTCCCCCTGGGCACTCTTTGGCCTCTTTGGGGTCCTCCAAGTTAACCACGTTCAGCTGCACACCACAGTTTTCTTCTGCCTGGAAGCAACGCTCTTCCCACGGATGTCTGCATGGCTGGCTCCTTCACTCCCTCAGGTCTTGGCCCAGCAGCCCCTTCCAGAAGCACCCTCTTAAAATCTGCAGGCCCCGCAGCTGGCGGCTCCCTGGTACCGTTCCTCACTTTCTGTTTCTCTACAGCATTTCACACGTCTAACATACTCCAGTTTGCCCCACTCAGATGTGAACTCCACGTGGGCAGAGATGTTTTTTTTTTTTTTTTTTTTTTTGCCTGTGTTGTTCACACCATCATCTTGGAGCCTAGTAGGGTCTGGCAAGGAGTAGAAGCTAATTCGTGAATTCAGAGGCAGCTGTCCGGGGTCTGTGGGGGGCAGCTGGGCCCATCTCACAGGGTACCTGAAATTAGGCCCCATGGGCAGCCACACAGCTGTGATGCGACCCTGGAACAGGCCAAGGGCAGGAGTCTTGAGTGGCCGTGACCCCGCCCTGGGGTCAGGAAGCTTTGCCTTGAATGGGATAATATGGCCCCGCATCCCCTAGCTCAAGTCCTTACAGACTTAAACAGAGGATCTGTTTAAGGACGCCCTTGGCGTCCTCAGCGAGGCAGCCCCATCCTTCCCCAACTGCACTAGGTCCTTCTCCAAGCCCTGACCGGCCTGTCCATCCTGTACCCTGTGCCAACCCCTTGAGGCTGGGGTTGAAGCAGCTGAGCTCAGTCCCCTTCAGAGTCAGACTGTGACTCCCAGTGCATCCTGGGAAGCCCTCGCCTGGGCCCACCAGCTGCCCTCCACGGGCCAAGTGTGCGCGGCACTCACGTTGTCTTCCGACAGCTTGTCGATGGTCACCTTGGCTTCCAGCAGGTGGCTGTTGAGGGCAACAATCTCGTGGCTCAGTGCACGCTTCTCCTCCTCATAGTGCTGGCCCTGGGGGTGGGACAGTGGGAGGAGGAAGTCTGTGGTTGGCTCCTGGTGGGCCAGCCCAGTCACTCAACCGCACCCCCTGTGTTGCCCCTTGTCGCCATGAATGACAAGACACTTGAAGGGCCAAGGGTGCGGGGTTAACGAGCACAGACAGACCCTAGTTCAGTTCCTGGGTCCAACACTGCCAATCCAGACAGCCTTGGGGACGTCACTGCCACCCTGAGCCTCAGTTTCGCAGGTGCAACACAGGTGACAGCGTCCTGCCTCAGCAGCTGGGAGTGGGGACGGAGGACAGACGACTTGTGCCTGGCATAGAGCCCAGCCCACCTCACTAGACAGACTGAGAAACTGAGGCTCAGAAAGGAAAGGGCCTGTGCAGGGACCCAGGCAGAGCCATGCGCAGTCCCCAGGCCTGCCACCCCGCCCCTCTGACAGCACCACAAAGGGAGGCAGGTTGTTGCTTTCAAAAACAAAATGAGCCGGTCACCGAAGTAGAAAGAAAGGAAATCTCTTCATCCTAGTGTGGGAGTGGCACCAGAAACCCACACCCTGTCCCTCTTGGACATGTCCCAGCGGTGCAGTCACAGAGAAAATGGCAACCCCACTGAGGTCATTTGCAGGTGGTGTGAGGGTCCCCATGAGAGTGGAGTTGGGACTCAAACCTGCCTCTGGCTTACCCAGGGCCTGAGTTCGGCCTCTCTATCCTCCTGGGCCCAGGTCCTTGGACTGGCAGGCTGAGCTGGGAGGCCGGTTCCCAGTTTATGTCCTCTGTCCACAGCCCCTCTTACACACCCCCAGGCTGGAGTGCTCCCACCCGCCGCTCAGGCAGCACGGGGGAGCCCTGGACCCAAGTATGCCCTTAGCCGGAGAGCATCCACCCGGCTCCACATGTTCCGTGGAGAAAGGGGTGGGACCAGCAAGACCTGGGTCCCAGCTCCTGAGTGGGCCAGGGGTGTCAGCTGGGTGGCTCCCCCAGGGAAGGAGGTGCGGGGTGGGGGAGTGGGTGCTGCTTGGCGGCCTCACCATGCGGTACAGCTTGTCCTCCAGCTCCTGGTTGATCCTCTGCAGTGCCATGTAGTTGCTCTGAATCCTGGCGCAGGAGGCAATGGGGTCACTGTCATGCCAGGCCTGGCCCTCCCACGACCCTCATGGCTGCACAGCCTGCTGAGCAGGGTGGCGCTGAATTTGGACTTCCTGAGCTCACCCCACCAGCCTCACCCTGGTGGAATCTGTGCCCCTCTGCACAGAGCAGAAAACATCCCATTAAAGCAAACTTCGGTAGAAGCCTTTCCTAGGCCAGGGCCCAGGACTATGTTTCCCCCTCCACCCCAGAACCCCCTGAAGATGAGAAGCGAAGGCTTGTCATTCACAAGAGACTCTGTCCCATCTGCACGTGGAGCCAGTTTACTCACATTTGACCCACAATTCTTACAAATCTGTTATGGGGTTGACAGTTCAAATGCAAAATGAGCAGGGAAGAGACTTAACATTGACTATGTGAAAGGCCCTGGGGTAAGGCTGGAGACCCCACAGTGAACAAGACTCGGTTCTGCCAGGATGGAGGAGTGGAGCCGAGTGTCAGGCGGGAATCAGGTGTTTGGAGATTCCATTGTTGGTGGGAGGGGCTTGGGGATGGTGTCCTGCCTCAGACAACCTATGTGTTGTGTTATGGCCCCTGTCTTGCCAATAGGGAAACTGAGGTGAAACTTTAATTACTTAAAGCAGTAACGGGCAGGGCCCAGACTTTAACTGAGGTCTGACTGCACTGCCCAGACTTGGTTTCCGTATGAATGGAGGGTGACATCCAAAACACCCAGGAAATGGGGCTGTTCGGAGAGGAGCAAACCCTATCCCTATGGCAAGTCCTCCCTGGGGGCAACAGGGAGGCAAATAAAGCCAACAGCAAAGGTTGCATGCTTCTTTCATGTTCTGTTTAAGAAGATGGGAAAGTGCATATTACATTTCAGAAAAACATCCATTTTAAATGTGCGCAAGAAAACTGCTTTTAGAAAACTGTGGTGTTTGAGGGAGTCTGGCACACCTTGATCGACACTTCACTAGCCCGCACGCGCTCAAGGGAATGGTCCCTAAACTGGTTCATCTCCGGGCTAGACACAGCTTTTCCCATCAGGACCCAGCAGACCATGGCTGGGCCCCGGGTGGACCAGTCTGGGTCTGGACATCTGCCGGGTTCAAATCCTGGCTCGGCTGCTCCAAAGTGTGACTTTGGAGGAAGAGCTTCCCCTGCCAGAACCTCTGGACTCCGCATCTGAGTGGGGTCAACAGCCAGGCTGGGAGGGGAACACCACGTGCGACTTCCCGGGCCTCGCCCCCTGCCGCGGCCCTCGCGCCCCGCCCCGGCCCGGCCCGGCTCTTGCCCCGCCCCGGCCCGGCCCTCGCCCCACCCCTCACCTGCGTAGCTTCTCCGTGACCTTCTCCAGCTCCTCCTGCGCGCGCCGCAGCTCGATCTCCAGGTAGTGGCGCGTGGAGTCGAACTCGGTCTCGAGCTTCTCGAGCTTGTGTGTGGTGTAGGACAGCCGCTTGCGCAGCTCGCCCTTCTGCTCCTGCAGCGCGCTGCAACGACATGGCGGCGGCGGGCGGGGCCGCGGCGCTGAGCGGGGGAAACTGAGGCCGGCGGGCCAGCCGGGGCGTGCCGCACTAACACGCGAGTACCCGCGCGCGCGCGCACACACACCCACCCCCCCCCCACACACACACACAGCCTCCCAGGCGTCACTGGAGACCACGGCGCCCCAGAGTTAGGGACTCTGACCCTGAGCCAGTCTGGCCCGGGCGGTTCCTCAGACTCCACCAGTGCCTCTCTCAGGTAAATCCCAGGTGGTGGCTGGAGGAGTCCTTGACCCCAGAACCTGGCCAGTGTGTTGGGGGTGGTTTAAAGGACCCCGGTATAAGAGTGCCTATCAGCACCCAGGCTGTCGATCACGGAGCTGGCCCTTGGTGGCGCAGGTGACCAGGGCCCTCACTCCTGCCCCTCCACAGGGCTAGGGTGGGAGGGCTGAGGCCCAGAGTCAGCAGTGCCACGCCCAAGACCAGACCTGCTTTCCCCAAAATGGTTGTGTGGCCCCGGGACCCTGGGTCACTTCTCTGGGCCAGAGAGAGGTTTGGTGGCAATGACCCATGCCCAGGCAGTGTCCACCACCATGGCCAGTGAGGCTGCATGCAGCACGGGAAACCTGGCAAGGTCCCGGCCTGTTCAAGTTCCCCTTCCTCCAGGAAGCCTTCCAGAAACCCACACAGCTCTTGAGGTGCTATTTTCTTCCCCCAGAATGGGGTCTCCTAGGGGGTAGGACCCCAGGATGCAGAGCCCCACATGCTCAGGAAACAGAGACCCACCGTGACCCACTCTTCCGAACCACCTGCCAACGATTCACCTGAACTAAAGCTGTGCAAAGGCAGGAGGATAGTGTGGGGGCCTCCAACAGGGCCGGCTCTGAGCTCCCCGAGGCAGGGGCTACACTTCCTTTTGGCTGGGCCAGAGCGGGGTCGCAGCCAGCAGTTCTTTCCTTGCGATGGGTGCACAGCCCAGGGGCTATCCGGGACCAACATCTTTTGGATGGTGTTGCTGTGAGATGGGGGCGGGACAAGACAGAAGTCCCGGGTGTCATGCAGGAAACCTGAGGTGTGGGAGAGGGCCTGGAACCCTGACTCTGTCTGGATGTGCTGTGGGACCTTGGGCAACAGCCCGAGTTCTTACAACATTCCCGACCCAAATCCAAGTGCGGGGAGTAGAGGGCAGGCAGGAGGCTCCCAGTCCTCCTGGGGCCACCACTCCCCCAGCCCCGAGCAGAGGCATTTTCTGTTTGGGCCCTGTGAGTAAACCACATGTGGCACCACGGGCACACACCCAGCAAGCCTCCAGGAAGCACTCTTGGATTCCTGCCCAGGACTATATTTTTAAAAATAAATAAAAATAAAGACTTGCTTACGTTTTTGAGAAAATCAGAGAAGGGCAGGGCGGGTCTTCCCGAGTCAGTCCCCACAAGAGGATGCAGAGTAACAAGCAAAGAGGGAATCCCTGAGGCAAAGTGCCCCAGCTGCCCACACGGGTCTGCCTCCAGGAGCTTTCTCTGGGACAGTGCTCAGGCTTCCTTCCACCTCCTCCAGGCAGCCTTCCGTGGCCACCCCACTTCTACCACTTGACAGCTACAGGTCCCAGGCTGCTTCCCAGCACAGGCCTGTCCTCCCCAGGGAGGTGGTGAGCTTCCCGGGGACTCCTGTGCCATCCAGGGCTCCCAGGGCAGGCACAATGGCTGGGCAGCAGTCCCTGAAGTCCACTGTTCCCTGCAGGGCCTCCTGGTGTGCCCACAGCCCTTGGGAAGAGGCAAGGGCCTTGTCCATGCACCCACGTGGCCACCTCAGCCCCGAGTCCTCACCCCTTCTCCAGCCACACCCCAGGCCTCACTGACCAGCCTCAGGCCCTCGCTCTTCTGAGACCTGCACCCCCAGCTCACTGTGCCCCCTCCCCAGCCCTGCCCCTCCTGGGCACCCTGAGGCCCCTACCCTAACCTCCCAGAGCCAGCAACCTGTCTGAGACCTCACAGGCAGGAGTAAGACAAACCCTGCCCCTGCCTTGGGAGCCTGCGGTGCACAGGGGAGGCAGACAATGAGCTAGGCAGGGATTCTCCACGGGACAGGTGTGGGAAGGGAGGACGAAGGGGCTGCGGGGTGGGCTCGGGGCACACATCTCACACGTCAGGCAGCTTCACAGAGCCTCAGTTTACCCCGGCCTTTGGATGGCCTTCCAGATACAGCAGTTGACTCCCTGCTCCACCAGCCCTTAAATACTGCTCCCCCCTCCCCAAGTCCCTCACACTCACCCACCTGCTACACCCAAACAATCTTTGGGCCAGCAGTGCCCCCGGCGCCTGGCTCTCGCACCCCTCTCTGCCTCAGTGTCCGCTTGCTGCAGGCACCCGGCCACGGACACGCACCCCGTCCCCAGGCATAGCTGATGCCCCGCACTTGGCCGCCCCAGGGTTCCTGCCACATCTTTCCCCACCTCTGCTGGTCCGCGGTAACATCACAGGCCCCTCCTGACCTTGCCCGGGCTGTTCCTGAGGCCCTGGTTTGCACCTGCACCCCCGTCCTGCATGTACAGGCCGAATCCCCTCTAAGCCAGCTGCACAAGGACCCTCCCAGGCTTCCATCCAGCCGGCGGGGTGTCTGCCAGGCTCCATACCCCCAGCACATCCAGCCACCCACCTATGGCCCTCAGGCATCTCAACACCCAACCCGTCCAGTGCAGCCACATGCACCACACCCTCACTGCCCTCCACGTTCCCCACCCTGGGGGTGGGCATGGTGACCCCTCTTTACCCCTCACAGCCCGTCACCCAGTCCTGGGGGTTCAGCTTCTCACACCTCTGAACGTGTCCCCTCTGCCCGGTCCAGGCTGTGCACGTGGGGTCTGCGGTCGCCCAAACAGTACCTCCTTCCCTGTCCAGTGTCCCCCACACCAGACACTAACCCGAGCCCTGCCGGGCCACAGCAGCCTCAGTCTCCACATCTGCAGAACGGGGTGGTGCGCCCAGACACAGGCAGAGCTGTCGCTGGTTCACATTCTACATAGTAGGACCCCCGACAGTGGACAGTGTCAGAGGTGGCACTGTGTGGGGTGGGGTCACCAGGCCACTGGCAGTCTGGGGCAAACTGCTGGAGGCCTGCGGCTCAGAGGCCTCTGCCCCCTGCCCTGGGTGAAAAGGTGGCCTGGCAAGGGCTGAGATGGGTCAGCGGAGTCCCCAGCATCTGGAAACAGCTCCTTAGCAGACACACAGGGAGGGGTGTGGTGCCCAGAGCAGCCAGGGCCACGCCCTCCAGCCTGGGGTCACCCTTCCAGGTCTGGGGACCTGGGGGTGCCCTGCTGGGCTTGCTGCCTGGTGAGTTACACCAGGATCTGGGGCTAACCCGCAGTGCGTGTGCCTGTGTGTGTGCGTGCGTGCGTGCGTACGGATGTGTGTGCATGCCCATATGCTTCTTGGCTCCCTCCTTGCCTGTGGGAATTCCCTGGTCGGGGATGAGTGCCCACCTCCCCTGGCACATGGTGAGGCCTTGAGGGATCTCCCTTCTGCCTTCCACTGGGAGCCCCTTCTGGCCACTTGCAGGGGGCCCAAGTCCAAGGATGGAACCCTTGGCTGGGCTGCTGGGGTGAGGGCTGTGAGGCTGTGCTGCCAGCCCACGCCTTCACCTTCACCTTCTGGGCCTCTGCATCTGTCTCGGGGAGTTGGACACAGACACGGGACAGATGTCTGGGGACAGACGCAGAGACACCAGGGAGCCAGGGGAGACAACAGGTATGTTACCTGTCCCAGTTCGAGGGCGAGGACCTGGCCAGCCGGCCCTGCAGGACTCGGGGCTGCCCGAGGCACAAGGGCACCCAGGGGCTGCGCAGCCTGTGAGCAAAGAGGACAGAGCTGCTCAGAACAGGCCGGGGTGGGCAGGGCTAGGGGCCATGCGTGGCCCACCGTCAGGGGCACAGCCACAGCCCCTCGGAGGGCTGTGAGACCGGGAGAGATGGGGAGTTGGTCCCCCCACCCCGTGAAGAAAACTCCTTGTCATCTGCAAAGTAGCAGGGGTTGGGGATGTGGGTACCAGAGAAGGGGGCCCAGCCTTGCACCTGCCAGCCCTCACTCCTCACTCTGAAGGGTCCCAGCTCAGCGGTGGCACCGAGTCCCATCATGGCAGGGTCACTGGTCACTCGCTCAGTGCTTCTTTTGAGCATCCTTTCCCATCACTGTGGGGGTGGGGAGGGGCAGCGGCAGCCTCTGAAGTCAGTTGTTCCCTGCAGGGCAGCAGGTCCACCCTCAGCCCTGCCTCACAGGACACAGGTGGGGTCTGGTCCACTGTCTCAGCCTCAGAGGGGAGTGACGGGGGCAAGTTCCCCTTCCCTGCTAGCTCTGCATCTGGCGGGTGCCTGCATGTTGTAGGGCTGGGTTCCTGGCGTGCAGGATTGGCGGGTCAGGAGGAGGCCCCGATAGCTGATGTGTGGAGTGTCCCGTAGGCTGTGGGACCTGGCAGATGTTAGGGATCCGGGGTCCACTTCACCCTGCCGTGGGGCCCCTGCTCCTCTGCCTCTGCCTGTGGCCTGTGTGGGCTGGACGGATGGGTGTGAGGAAGGACACGTGCCTGCCCCGGCCCTGCTAGGGTGCTGGCCTGCTTGAGGACACAGCGCCCAGACGAGCACCCACTTGGTTGTCCCCGTCCTGGGTTCTCCCTGGGAATCAGCTGGCAGGCTCGCGGAGACGCTTGGGCAGCCCTGCTGACCCTGTGCCAAAGCGGGAGATCTGACCTCTGCCTAGAGGGGCTGGTTTCATCAATAAGGCTCTGATGCTGCCCCAGAAATCAGACTTTCAAAGAGTGCCTCAAGACTCAGGCAGACGGGCACGCTCAGAAAAAGAGCTGTATAATCCCATTGAAAAAATAACTGCATACGGACAGCCACGGACAGTAATGCAAGCAAAGAAATGTTCATGTCGTTATACTTGGCTGGTGAAATGCTAGATAATTTAACATTTTTCTTTTATACTTTTCTGAATTTGTCATATTTTCTACAGTGAGGAACAAAAATCAGAGAAAAAAATTGCTAAAGATCAAATTTTGGTACCCCCACCCCAGAAGTCACCATTAGCGCCCATGGGTCAGGCCAAGGGGGCAGCAGAGGTCAGGGAAAGCTCTTGGCGCTGGCCACGAGCCACACATTGATCATCGGATTCCTGAGCTGCTCTGCAGAAGCAGGCAGGGGTCTGATCACCCCAGTAGGGAAGGTGAAGTGGGTCAGGGCGGTGGGTTTGGCCTCTGCCTGGACTGGACTTTGGAAATCCGGTCCCAGGTACACCCTCAGCAAATGACCCCAGTGCTGCTGAGCAAACAGAAAACAGGATGGGATGAGTGCGTTCGCTTGAGGCTGCCAGGAACAGCTGCCCTCCCTCCAAGGCCCGACCAAGGCCAGCGACTCCCATGAGCGTCCTCCTCCCAGCCCTTGCCAAGGAGACCCCACCTCAGCAGGTCCCCTCTGAAGGGGCCTTATCGTACGTGGGATTGCTGAAGAAATGAAGGTGCTCAGAGTAGAAAGGCTAGGACCCAGGGGAAACTGAGGCCCAGGAAGGGGTGGGGCTTGCCTGCAGGTGCAGTGAGTCAGTGAGTGGGGGCACGGTTGTGACCTGACCCAGGCTCTGACTCTGGTCTCTCACAGGACATTTACTAAGCATCACTGGTGACCCGCTCTGGTTCCGAGCCAGGTAACAACACTTGTTTGGAAATTCTCATTCCCAGCCTGTGGCATGTGGGCCATCTCATCCTAGAGATGAGAAATCTGGGACCCAGAGAAGTTAAGTAAGAGGCCCAGGATCACAAAGCAAGGCTCGGTGAGGATGAGGTAAGAACCAGGGCTGTTGGGCCCTGCTGGGGCTGCCGCCCTCCCCTTCCTTGAACTCCCCTTCGAAGGAAGGGTGAGCAGGGGCATGCTGCTGAGAGCCTGGCACCGGAGGGCCGCCCAGCTGAGAGGTCTGCCGAAGTGTTTTGAGAGCAGGGAAGCCATGACCTGTGGGACCGCGGAAGGGGGAATGAGCCGCCTCCCACTGGTTTCCTGGCCCGGCTGTCAGCAGAGCCAGTGATGGCCCCAGGGGGAGCCAGTAGAGCACTCGGGCCCCGGGGACGACCTGTCTCAGTGTCACTTCCAGCTGGGTGCATGGAACCACGTTCCTGCTCCTGCTGGCAGAAGGACCTGGTGACTGTTGGACAGACAGATGGACTGGGGGTTGGCCTGGGCCACCGAGGCTGACCTGCCAAGAGACCTTGCCTTGGTGCTTCTTGGCAACCTTTGTGGACATGGGTGTAGTCACGTGGGGAGCAGCTGCCACCTAGGCCCTGTGTGTGTCAGGATGAGATGACCCCAGGAAGCCTGGAGCCCTACAGGACACTGGGCAGGTTCTGTCCATGCCTCCAGGGCATACCTCCCCTTAGGGCTTGGACCCTGGGGGCAGCACTGTCAACAGATGCCTTCCAGGGAATGGCTTGAAGGGGCTGCACAGCCAGCTTCAGGTCCTTGACGGGTGGGGAAGGAGAACGGGACACTCAGGATGCACCAGGCATGAACCACAAGGTGCACGTGTCCCGTTCTCACGGGTGAGATGCCCCTCCCACTGCATGTCAGCCCTGAGAGGGATGCCACCATTGCTGCCATCCTACAGATGCAGAAAGGCCTGTGGCCACCTGTGGGACCTTGTGACTGCCCCCACCCCATGCCAGGGCAGAAAGATGGGAGGAAGACAGTGACAGCCAGGTCTGGCCACACCCCAACACCACACTCCTGGCCCCCAGGAAAAATGACGGCACATTTTGCCTCAAGCCAGCCAGGCCTGATGCCTCTTCTCGCCCCTGCTAAAAGGCACAACTGTCCCCTGCAGGCCTTCAGATTTCCCCCAAATGTGGCTGCCCCCACACCCATCCAGACCCTTATTCATGCTGTCCTCTCCCCTGGACATGTCCTCGTCTCCCTTCTCTGTGTCCTCAGATCCTCTCCACTCTCGTGAGGCTTTGCTCAGACGCCACCTCTTCCAGGAAGCCTTTCTCGGTCCCCTCTGCTGAAGGTGCTCCTCTTCCTCTCCAGGTTCCTCCCCTCACCTTGGACGTCCAGCCTGTGCTGGACACAGTCCTCCTGCTGGGATACTGCTTCCCTCCTCTGCTCAGCTAGGCCACTCCACGAGACAGCCAGAGGGCGCTTCCAAACAAGTGGGATGCTCCCTGTCTCCCCACCACCCTGCAAGTCTTGGCGCAGCGGATGGAGTTCAGACAGGGTGACTTCAGTGGAGCAGGTGAGTGTCCATTTAGGGTTAGGGCCGGAGCCCCAGGGCCCTGCGTCTGTCATCCTGCTGTCCTGTCCTTCCTCCATCATGCGAGGCCACCGGGGCCATGCCCTTCCTGCTCCCCGATGCCCATGGGGCCCTACTGGGCTGGGGGAGGATAGTTACATGAGCTCCAGGGCCCCTGGTGTCAGGAGGAAACCCTTTCTAGCTCCATGGTGTGCTGGAGACAGGGGAGCCTGGAGCTCAGAGGGCACTGAGCAGGTTCCTGGAGGCTGCGGGGGAGGCCTGGCTCCCATCCTCCCACTTGACGTCACAACAATGGGGTGGGGCTGGGCTGCGGCTGTCACTGTTGCACAGTCAGCTGAGGGCCGAGAGCCGCTCCCGCCCTGTGCCCCTGGCATGTTGTGGGATCCCACCATGCCCTGGGCACAGCCTCTGTCTTCCCTCTTTGGTCGTGGCTCTCAGCCTGGCCCCACAGTGTCATGCTCCAGCAACACTAAATTGCTCCTCCTCCCTTCCAGGCTGTAGGCAGCCAGGCTCTCATCTCCGTGACTTTGTCCCCGTGTCCCCTCTGCCAGGATCTCACTCCTCCCTCCTGCTCCTCCCCATGTAGCACCTGAGGGGGCCTGAAACCCCAGCTTACCCCACCCTGCCCTGGACGAGGTTGATTGCTGCCTCTCACTCCCCACCAGCCCTGTTCTTGAGACTTGCAGTGCCAGGTCTCCTGTTCCCACCCTGGCCCCCCAAACTGTAGTCCCCCCCAAGACGGCTCATTTCTAGACCCAACCAGACCATGTTCTGCCCTGGCTCAGAGCTCCCCCAACTCCTCTCTGTACCAAGACTAAAAGGCCAGTTCCTCACCCCAAATTCCCATCCCCTGGGACCCGCCGCAGCCCCATCCTCCCCATTGCTGGCACACCCCACCTTCCCGCCAGGCGCTGGCCTTCGGGCTGTGCACATGCCCCTGAGAGCCTGCCTTTGCACCCCACAGTGCCTAGAGCAGGACCAGGCCGAGTAGGGGGTCACACACCCACCCTTTCAGCCTCCACTGAGTTGATATCAGCCCTGGGAGGTCTTTGTCCCCAAAGCTGCTCTGACCCAACCTGGTCTTTCCCAGCAGAACCTCCAGTTGGCCCTGGAGGAAGCCCACATCAGACCCTTGGGATGCCTGCTGCGGGCCCAGGGCCGAGTCCTTGCAGAGCTGCTTCTGCCCCCCGCCAAGGCCATCTGGGGTCTCCCTGCAGAAGACCTCATGCCCCAAGCCTTCCATTGAAGGAGCAGCAACAAGGCCTGTGGGAACCCGGGCTGAGTGGGCAGAATCCCTTGCCCCGGCAGAGCCTCTCCTGTGTTCCCTGCGCCCATGACCACCTTCTTTCCTCATGGTTCAGAAGAGCCTTGTCTTCCCCTCCCACTTGCTCCTGCTGCACTGACCCTGTCCTTTGTGTCGCCTGGAAGCCGACAGCAGACCACTCCCAACAAAAGGTGGGGGCACCTCAGCCCCTGCCCACCGTGTGCACCCATTCATTTAGTCCTCAGACCCCAGAAAGCGAGGTGTGTACCCCATCCCATTTTCCAGATGAGGAAACTGAGGTTCACAGCGCTCAAGGAACAGGGCCTGTCCGAGGTCACACAGCCCGGCTGGGGTTCCATTCCGGGCCAGCCTCACATCAAGATGCCAGATTTTAATGCAATAGCAGCGCTTTAGCCATCCTGGTGCGTGTCTCTCGCACAGCGAGACAACTATGACGAGCTGCCCTCTGCCCCGTGTGGCTGGAGGGTCGGCCACGGTGGCCCCAGAGTCCAACAGGACAGCCTGTCACTGCTGGCGCTGCTCTGGGCTCAGCCGTGCCCGTCCAGCCTGGACAATCCCGTGGCTGACCTCTGCAGCGATACCGGGACTCCACCTGCACAGAGAGAAGGACTCTGAATGTCATCGCCACGGCCACTCGCTGTTGTATGACTGCCCCAGGGGAAAGACATTGCAGCCTGTGCCTGTGTGTGTACGTGGTGTGTATGTAGTGAGGAGGGGACTGTCATGGTGCTGAACTAGGGCCCACGGCCAGGAGGCGTGGCCTGGAGAGGAGTGAGCTTCGGTCATCACCAGCTCAACTGGGGCCACCGTGACAGTGTGGACTTGGGCTCAAGACCTCCCGTCCTGCTCCCCCGCCCTTCTCCCCGCTCCTTCACCAGCCCCACCTCTCCCTTTGGACCCTCCGCTGCGGGGTGACCTGGCCGGCCGCCGCTGCTGCCTCCTGCCTGGATGCAGCAGGAAATGTTTCATTTCACTTCATCTTATCGGGCAGTCGCAGCCCTGCCCCGCTGCCCCCCTCTCTCTGCAGAACCACGTGCTGGGAGCTGGTACACCATGTCCTGGGGAGCCCTCGGAGGGTGGGCAGACCCAGGGCGTGCCCAGGGCCAGGGCAGAGCAGGCCAACCCAGGCAGAGAGATGGGGTGGCTGCAGAGTCACCCCTGAACCTTGGCACAGGCTGCCCCTTGCTCAGAGCATGCCCTTCCCTGCGCTTCGGTTCACTCTGTTCACCTCCTCCAAGAAGGGCTCCCTGACCTCCCCCGGCGTCAGGAGCCCTTTCTCCATCCTCACCCCAGTCCTACAGTGTAAGGGCATGGGGGCTGTCTCCTCCTGGTCAGGGACCCAGTGCCTGCTGCAGGACTGGAGGTGCCCCAAGAGAGCCCAGCCAGCTCTGAGCTCCCAGCTGCGATTTCAGGAAAGGCCTGCAGAGTGAAGGCCTGGGGACTCTGTCCCTTAGTGAGGGGACAGCTGAGTGTCCGAGGAGAGTAGGTGGGGCAGAACCACCTGCGGCAGCAGGCTATGTCCTGGGGCATCCCTCCATGCCCCCTCTCTGCAGGTCACAGTCCACTGCTGGCCCCACTGATCCCTATCCAACCTGGATTTTAGACGAAGAGCCCAGGCCCTGGGTAGCTGCATGGCTGAAAGCACCACACCTGAGTCAGGGCAGCCAAACCCAGGCCCCCAATCCCAGCGTGGGCTCTGCCGGCCTCTTC
>NC_045439.1:5954241-6023272 GCF_002776525.5 Piliocolobus tephrosceles | reverse complement strand
CAGGCCCCCAATCCCAGCGTGGGCTCTGCCGGCCTCTTCCAGCCACAGAACCTACAGAGAGGAGACGGTCAGGGAGCATGTTGGCCTGCAGAGCCCAGGACTGGGAGGAGGGAACGGGGCAGGGAGTGTGAGACCCTGGCACTGAGCCTAGTGGGCAGAAGAGCACAAGCAATGCTTGCTGAGAGATGACTGCCATGGCAGGGGCTGCCCGGCTGGAGGTGGGAGGGGAGTCAGGCCCAGCTCCCAGACCCTCTGTGATGCCCACTGTGCTCCACCCATACGGACCCCTGTGTGGCTCCACTTCTGACACCCCCTCTCTTTCCAGCTCAGCCCTGAGGATGCCCGTCACTCCATCAGTGCCACTGGGGGCTCTCACAGCCCCTCACCAGCCTTGCCCTCAGTTGGCAGCCAATGACGGCATTATGGCCTCCTCCCCATCACTCTCCTCCTTGTACTAAGGGTGCCAAACCCACCTCTCCATCCACTGGGCTCCTATACCCACATGGATGGCAGGAGACAGCGGCGGGCCGACGGCCTCACTCTCCATTCATCCACAGACCTACCCAGGAATCCTAGGCATGCCTGCACCGTTCCCCCCGGACTCTCCTTGAAAGTGACTTCACACCTTCCCCTCCTGCCTCCCAACTCCCCAACACCTCCTCCCCATCCTCACTCAGGCTGATGACCTCGCTTCCTTTTCTTCCCTTTCTGCTGAGAAGTGAAACCTTCCAAAGGGAACTTCCCCAGATGTTACCTCCACGTGCCCCACCTACCAGTATCTGCCCAACACCTGGTGACACCCACCGTTACCTACAGATCTGCCAAGGCAGCCCTTTAGTTGGGCTGGACCATGGCCACCGGCCTCTCCCAGCTGCAGGTCGGCTCCAGGTAGTCTTCCTTGCTCCTGAACCATCCGTTTCTCCCTCACTTCCCGGTCATTCTCTGGCAGGCAAACTCGTGGTTGCTCTTCCCATATTGAGAACAACCCTCTCTTCACCCTCCAGGCGCAGTCCCTGTTCCCCGCTCGATAGAGGTGCCTGATCTCGCTGCTTCTGCCTCCTTACTCCTAGCCTGCCGGGACAGGACCAATACCTGCCGGGATCTTGTCTCCTCCATGTCACTGAACTGGTCCTGTCTCAGCCTTCACCTGACCCGAGCCCTCAGCAGTCAGGGACATGCCACCTGTCCCTGCTCCCACACCTCCCACCCTCACCGGGCTCTCCGGCTGCCCCTTCTCAGGCTCCTCTGTGGGGTGCTCTTCATCTCCTGGCCTCCTGGCACCAGTGCATCCCAGAGATCTGGCCTCTGGCATCTCCTTCCGTGTGTGCACTACCAGTGGCAACCCCAGCCAACAAATACCATCTCTCTGCTAAGGCCCCCACATTTGCAGCTCCCCAACTCCACCGCCTCACCTTTGTCTCATGGGCAGCACAGATCTGCACGGCGCAGCTGAACTCCCATTGCCCCAACAAATCCACAGCTTCCCCCAACATCCTGCAGCAAGACAAGTCCTCTCCCGTGCCTCGATGCACCCTTGACCCCCCTCTTTCTCTCCCCATCCTTCCAGGCCGGCAGCAAACCCCAGGCTCTGCCTCCAGAGTATACCAGGAGCCTCGCCTTCTAGGACCACCCACCACACCAGGCCCACTCCTGTCACGTGGACTGCCGCACAGCCCCGCTACAGGCCCCAGCGCCTGCCCTCATCTGCTCTCAGCCTGAGACCTTCTTGAAACCAACGTCAGACCCATCCATGGGGAGGTGGGGAGCATGCCAGTGGGGCCAGGGCGTGTCCCTGAGATGGGTGTGGCCGGAGCCTGGGGCCTGGGGGTTGTAGGGGGGGTGCAGACAAGGGGTGGGCCTGGGGTCAGCTGGCAGAAGGCCCTGAGCATGTGCTGAAGTGTCTGATCTTCTTCCTGGGGGCCCGAGATGCTCACATCAAGGAGCTCGGGCAGTTGGCTTGGGCTTGGGGCCGTCTCTCTGGTGGGAGAGCAGTGCTAGAGCAGGGAGCCTCAGTGGGGCTGTCTCCGAGAGCCAAGGTGAGCTGCACAGTGGACCCAGGAGCCTCCTTGGCACCCCTGCCTGGGCCCCTCTTTCCCAGCACCAGCCTGTACCACCATCACCACTCCCTCGTTTTTCCCTCTGGAGAAGATGGGGTTGGCCAGAGGGCGGGGCTGTCCACACCTTGGCCCTGGAGCCCCTGCCTCACCCACCCACAGTCAGTGTGCAGGGGCAGCATGAGCAGACAGATGGCCATGGGCCGGCCCCATAGCCAGGAACGAGCTCCTCGTGGGACTCCCGAATGAACCTTTCAGCGCCTGCCACCCGCCCTGGTGCCCAGGAGAGAAGAGGCTGCGATTCAGCACTCCGATTACTGGCTTCATTACCGGCCACCAAGGAACCCACACTGGCTTTGCTAATTTGACCACCCCACCAGCCTGCTCACCACTGCAAACAGACGTGGGCAAACTTATTAATTGGATCAGCAGGAGGCCTGTTTTCTGGGATTCCAGGGATCACAGAACTAATCAGAGCGGCAGACACTTATCAGTAACCCTGGACTGCAGGACCTGGACCCCTGCACGCCCTGGGCCTCTCTGGGATACTCTGAGTACCTGGCTGGTCCCACTCCACGTTCGCCTCTGCATAGGTGTACACACACACACACACACACACACACACACACTCACACTCGAGAGGCGAGACTCAGTCTCCAAGAAGAGCCTGCGGCTATGGGGAAGGCTGTCAGCAGCAGCAAGGGCTGGAGGGAGGCGCCGGGGCCAAGGAGAGAGCTGGGGGCACTGGTGGCATCTGTCCTCCCTCCCGAAGCCAGGCCCGGGGCTCCCTAAGCCTCCCTTTGGCGGTGTCTAGGATCCCCCAATCCCTGCACCGGCCCCGGGGGGCTGAGTGGGTCCTGTGGACTATTTACCCTGCTGAATGGTGTGGGCGGGAGAGGGTGGGTGGCTGAGCAGGCCCCAACCTCAGCAGTCTCTGCTCTGCCACAGGCCACTGGGGGTAATGAGGTTGGCACTCAAGCTCTCAGAGCCTCAGTTTCCTCAAGAAGGAATGGGGGCAGAAGCCCCAGCCAGCCCCCAGATGCTCCTGAGATCCAGGGATCATTCCCACGGCCCCACCGCACTCTGAGCTGACACCCTCAGAGCTGCTCCAAGTGAAGGGTGACTCGGGCCCAGCTCTGTGTCTTGGGTTCTCCTGTGTCCCCAGCAGCACCACCTGCCCCTGCCTCTCTTTTCCTTCTCTCTTGCTTGGCAAAGCCCTGCCCAGGGAAGCCCAGCCATGTGCCTCCTCTGGCCCTCACTGGCGATCCCCCAGACACATGGCTGGGGCCTGTGGGGTGTCCAAGCTCAGCAGCCTGGGGTGGTGTGCGGCCAGGGCAGCCTCCCTCCCTGAGACGGCCATCCAAATGCCACCACTGGTCCCTCGCACTCCAGCCAGACCCCTGGGACACAGAGACCCAGCAGTGGCTGCTTCCCCAGTCCGGCCAGACCCCCAGGACACAGAGACATGGCACTGGCCACTTTCTGGCAGACCCCCAACCATCACCCGTGCTAGTGGCCATGAGGGGCAGAGGAAATGGGGCTGAGGGGCCCAGAAGACCTGGTTCCCAGGCCCTGCTGCATTCACCCGACAAGCATCCCCTGCCCCATCTCCCGCTTCCCATCTCAGGTCCTGCAACTCGGTCCTGCTGCTGCTCAGGATGGACACCTCAGCTTCCCTCCACACGAGCCCCAGAGCCTCGGTGGGTCCATCAGGGGATGGGGCATGAGGCCTCTCTCAGGTTGCTCTGCAGACACGGGGGGAACCTTTCAGAGACAGGCAGTCCCCAGTGCAGAGCTCAGGCCCAGAGGCCTCCAGCCCTCTGAAGGATTTTCTGCCTGTGGTAGCTGGGGGTGGGGAGGGGGAGCCCCATGCAGGCCTGACATGGAGCCTTGAGAAACAGGTACATGGCATTGCCGCCTCTAAAACACTCAGCCGCTGCCCCGACCATCGAAGGCCCCCCGGAAAATGTGCAGACAGCCTAGGGTACAGAAGAGCTGACCCTGCCCCCAGCTCAGAGACCCTCAGAGGGCCCCATGCTGCCAGGACCTCTCCTTCACGGGAATGACGTCACCGCCCAAGGGATGGGCAGCAAGGCCCAAGCAGGGCAGAGCCATCCGAGACAGGCCACAACTGCAAGGCCCGGCCCACCAGCCAAGTGCATGACCCCAGAGTGCACTGATTCCCCTGAGCCACCTTCTTAGGTAGGTGCTTTTACTACCCCCATTTACAGATGTGGCACTGAGAGTCAGAAAGCTTCCGAAACCTGCCCAAGGCCAGGCACAGTGGCTCATGTCTGTAATCCCAGCACTTTGGGAGGCCGAGGCAGGAGGATCACTTCAGCCCAGGAGTTCGAGACCAGCCTGGGTGACATAGCGACACCCTGTCTCTACCAAAAATACAAAATTAGCCCAGCGTGTTGGTGTGTGTCTGTCTGGAGTCCCAGCTATTTGGGAGGCTGAGGTGGGAGGATTGCTTGAGCCCTGGACTGCACTCCAGCCTGGCGGACAGAGCAAGACTGTCAAAAACAAAAAGAAAAAAAGTGCCGACGGCCACACAGTCAGTAAGTGATGACAGACCTGGGACTGAAACCTAAGTGTGTCTACCTTCTTAACCACGTATCCCATCAGGGAGGCCTTGCCGAGGAGTGGGAACTCAACTGGGCTGTGGGGACAAAGGCACCCTGGCCCCACCTGTAACCCCAACCCCCCAAGTTGACACCATTAGAGCTGCTCCAGATTAGGAGTGACTCCCAGACTCATACCCCAGCTTTCAGTGTCTTGGGTTCTCACCCCCCGAGCCCCTAGCTGCAAAGGGAGAAATCAAAGTGAGGCAGTCATTCACACCTTAGTGAGAATTAGTCCCTAAGCCTTCCTCTAGTAGTATCAAGTTTAGAAGTGGGATAGAGAGCCTTGAAGGACCACACTCAGGGAGGGGTGTGGCCTGCTGGGGTAGTGGGTGGGTTAGAGGAGGCAAGAGCTGGAGAGCAGGGGCCCTGGGGGAAAGGGACAAAGAAACTCAACGGCCATCCTGAAGGTGGGTGCACCCCCAGGACACCTCTTCCTCAGTTGCTGGGCCCAGACCACAGTGCAATCACTTCCCCACCCTCAATGAGACCTACCGCATGCCCAGAGAACCCAACCTGGATGCTGTCCAGGACAGGGGCCTGCCCGAAGCAAGTGTGCAGCAGGGGTTTGCTAAATAAAAGGGGACACCTCAAGCCTGTGTGCCCCCAAACCCGCTCCTCCCCCACAGCTGTCCCCACCTCAGGTGAAGAAAGTCCATCCTTTCTTTCAGTTGCTCACGCCCAATGCTCTGGAGTTGCCTTTGACACCCTCCTTTCCCCCACACCCCCTGTCACACTCATCAGCAGACCCCGTCGCTCGAGCCTCCAACACATCCAGAACGCAGCACCTCTGCCCTCCTCCATGGCCACCAGCCCTTGCTGTTTCCTGCAGGCCACCGGTACACCTGCTGCTCCATCTGCCTGGACCTCCTGGTGCCTTGACCTGGTGGCACCCGCTCAGGGCCTTCCCCGAGCCACGCTGTACAGGTCACCCACTCCCCGCCCCCCAACTCACTGCCTTCCTTTCTTTTTGTCCCCGCAGCACTTGTCACCGTGATATTTATTTAATTTAAAAAGTTTTCTGTTCCCGCCAGCTAGAAGATTCTGCCTGTGCGGTCACTGCAGTGTCCTCAGCGCCCACAGCAGCTTCTGGTGCTCAGTGAATGCGTGTGGAATCCATGATCATGAAAGAGAGCAGCAGGGACAGCTCGCGGGGCCCGGGTGGGAGACCTGGGTGGGAGAGGGTGCCCGCTCGGCAGAAGGCGTGGAGGGGCAGGGCGGGACAGGGCCGGGACCTTCGAGGCCACCTGCTGTCCATCTGTCTGCATCCCTGTGACATCAGCCTGGCATTTCCACAGAGTGTCTCAGCCTGGACAAGTGTCTGACATGGACAGGACCACACGCACCGGTCATAGGAGTGAAGGAGAGAATGTGGCCCAAACACTGGGTGTCCTTGTGCAAAACCAAAACCAAAACCAAAAATGAGCTCAACCTTGACCTCTCACCACAGGCAAACCCATAGGCAAGCGGATGGAAAGCCAGTAGCCTCAATTCTTCAGAAGGGTTCCTTAAACAGGACACAACGCTTTAATCAGAATGTGAAAAAAAAAAAAAAAAAAAAACAACCAAGACATTCAACAAAATTAAAATTAAGAACTTCTGTTCATCGAAGCACTGTGTGAACAGCGAGACCCGGCGTCCCCCAGGAGGTGTGTCTGCTGCATGTGTAAATGACAGTGTGAAGAGCTCCCGCAAATCAATGAGAAAAACACAAAACATCTTGGTAGAAAGTGCACACGGCCTTTGCCAGTGAGGAAACCCAGCGGGCAGCAACCCAGGGCAGCGTAATCTGCGCTGTGCCCACCCCAACAACGCTGGAGGGAGGTGATGGGCAGAAGCGGTTTTGAGAGTCTGTCCCGATCTTCCAGAGCTGACCCTATGCGCACTTTGGCCTCGGAGGTTCCACTGAGGGTGCACGCCCAGAGTCGCAGCCCACATCCCCAGACACCCGCACAGGAGTTTCCTAAGTTGGCCCAGGCTGCACACTGCCCAGCAGTCTGCCAGGGAACAAACGGATTGCAGGGAAGCCACCGGGAAGACGATTCACCATGACAACAGCAACTTGTAGCTCCACCTACCACCACAAGGGACCCTCACAAACAGAAAAGTTTCGGTGAAAAAAAGCCACCCCGAAAGCACAGGCTGAAGGAATCCAGGTATGCGGTCCCAAAGCAGGCCATACACAGTCATCGCTGCTGGGGATGCCCTCTCAGGTGGCAGAACCATGAGTACATCGAGGAGCCACTGAGCACAATGTCAGCGTCCCCGTGATGGCTCGGAGTAGGATGGGGCTGTCTGTGGGGAAGGGTCTCGGGGATCTCGGGGACTGGTCAGGAGCAGGATGGGGCTGCCTTTGGGGAAGGGTCTTAGGGGATCTCAGGGGCTGGCCACGTTGAACTCCTTGACACAGGTGGTGGTCGCCAGGTGGTCGTTCTAAACTTAACCGCTGAACTGGGTGGATATTTATTAATGTCTCTGCAGGCCTATCACAGTTCATGACTTTGAAAAGTTCTATTTTGGGGGGAAAATGTGAACACCAAACAGGAGTAGCTCTGGGCACCCCAGGAGCCATGAGAGGCGACTGACCCACTTCTCTGTTTGACAGAGGAGGGAACTGAAGCCAAATAGAAAAAGGGGCTGCCCAGCAGCACGCTGCAGGAGGCGGGCAGGAGGGACCCTGTTTGGAGGGAGAGGAGGGGATTAATTTGAGGGATTAGAGGCGCAGCGGCTCTGAGCACACAGAGCGCCAGCCGGGACTTGGTAATATCTATAAATATTTGAGTGTCACAAGAATAGTTTTTCAAGCAGTTGGAGGCAGGATAGCTGAGCGTGGCTGAGCAAGGGTCAAGGGACAAGAGCCAGGCCATCAAATGGTGTGGCTGCATATCTACCGTGTGCCCCCTGGCCTGTGGGAGCCCTATTATGTGCCAGCCTCTGCCAGGCACTAGGGCTGCCAGAACACCAGGGGCCAGACCCAGGCTCTGTTCTCTGGGGTGCCCATCTGGGGACCTGGGGAGAACAGAGGACACCCCAGGTGTCAGTGGGAGCCCCACTGACCTCCACTCCCCGTCCCTCACCTGTCTTCCCTAAACACATCTGCTCTGGGCAGCCCCCAGGCCTTTGCGCCTCTTGGAGGGCAGCCTGTCTGTCCTTGGAAACTCCTACTCATCCTTCATGCCTCAGCTCAAGTGTCCCTGCTTCCTGGAACGAAGCTCTTCCCAATGTCCCAGGCCAGGGTTCATAACCTGGGACCCCAGCGCATTCCGGGCAAACCCTTTCTGTATTCTGTCCACTGGCCTAGGAGGATCTGTTGCGGGCCTCTGTCCCCGGCACTGGGGTCAACCTGGGTCTCTTCACAGAGCCGGTACCCAGAGGGGGGCAGAGTCCCCTTGGGAGGGAGGGGCAAGAGTGTCATGAAAACCCCAGGGAAAAGGCGACAGGGAAGACACAGAGTTTGTCATGTGGACAAGAAGGTGGGGCAGGGCATTCTCTACAGCGACGACCGGGTAGACAAAGGCGGGCGCCTGAAGGTGGCTGCTTGTGGGGAACGCGGAAGCAGGGCGACAGCATGAGGGGGCAGCCGGCCGGAGGGGCCAGGGAAGAGAGACCCCTCAATGTATACCTGCCCACCAAAGGGAGCCACTGAGGGCCACAGTGCCACCAAGTGACATGGTCCTTTTGCTCTTCAGCAAATATTTACAGGACTGTCCCGTGAGTCAGTCCCGGCTCCAGGCCCTGGGGGATCTGGGAGAGAAGGGGGCCAGGACCAGCGCTCTCAGAGCTCAACTCAGACCCATAGACCCAGACTGTGATGTGCAGACCCCATACTCCAGGGGCCGGGAGGCAGGACCGACCATAGGGTCATCCCTCTGGACACCCCAGGACCCCTTCACTATGGCCACTGTGTGTTCTGACGTTCCCCAGAGAACTTCTACCTGGGCCTGCTCTGGGCCAGGTCCCAGGAGAGATGCTTCCGCCACAGGGGCTCATGGCACCCAACATCCCTGCAACCTGGTTGTGGTTAGGACACCCACTTTAAAGAGGAGAAAACTGAGGCCCAACTAGGGCCAGGACTTTGCCAGTGACTGGGTCTGTGCGACCCCAAATCCTGCACCCTTCCCTGCAGGAAGCCATGCTGACCGACTTCCCTTCCACTGCCCTGGGCTTTTGGTTCTGAATCCTGGGCACCAAATGCAGGACAGAAACCCACTGAGACAGCCCTGACACTGACCAGGAGGGAAGATTCTGGAAAAGCCCTTCAGGCAACTCTGAGAACACTAACTGGGTGAGAGGCAGAGGAGGGCAGGACCCCTCCCCAGTTCAGGAGTCCTCACCCAACACCACCCCTGGTAACTCCAGAAAGGCCACGTGGCCCAGTGCAGCCCAGGAGCCCAGGCCCTGGCCACTGCCTCCAGCCTTTATGGCTTCGCCCAGGGAAGCCTCAGCCCGCCTGGGACAGCAACACTGACGCCATCAGCAGCTCAGGCAGCAGCTCCGCCCACCTGGCACACCTGCCTACCTGTGCGCCCAGCCGGGCGGGGTCAGGCCTCTGTCCTCAGTGCCTGGCACAGAGAAGTGGGTGCCGGAGAGCCTTGGCCAGGCACAGGGAAGGCGGGAAAGAGAAAGAGAATCACCGCGGGGAACCCCCAGGCTGGCCTCAGGGCACCCCATGAATGCTAAGTTTTTCCTCAAGTCTCAGCTGAGTTAAGCAGCGCTCCCTCCCCCACAAGCGGTACAACCCAGGTGGTGAAATGACAGCTGACGTGGGGCGCCAGGGAAGGGCCCTGGCCTGGGCCAGAGCCTGGGTTTGGGCCTGAGGTCATCTGTGTGACCACAGCCAGGGCTGTGGCTCTTTGAGCCTCACTGCCCACACCTGGACCTTGGCCATGACAAGGCGGGCCTGGCTGACGGGTATCAGGTATTTGGGGTCTGAGACTGTACCACCTCAGAGACTGGACCCCTCCTCCCAGCACAAGACATGTCGGTCCTGTCCCTGTGGGACCTACACTGGGGGGGCTGCACATCAGCTCTGTGGGTGGCCCAGGAGATTGCCTTGCTCTGAGAGTCCAACATGGGTCTCTGTGTGAGCCCACCTGTCCCCAGGCTCCCATCTGGGTATTTCCAAGCCACTTACCCACGGCACTAAGGGTCAGCTGGCAGGGCCCAGGGGCCCTCTCCCCTAGACCTGGGCCCAGCCTGGGCTCTGCTGGGGCTCTGCTCCTTGAGGGAGGGGTGCTCCTCTACCTGGCCTCCTCCCCAGGATGCCAATTCTGGCCTCGGGAGGGAGTAGTGAGGACAGAGACCCTGTAGGCCAGGGGAGACAGTGCTGGAACCCAGCAGCCAGAGCTGGGCCTGCCGCCCACACAACGCCTCGGCTCAGGCTCCGGAAGGAAAACACGGGAGGGGTGTTCCCAAAGTAGGGGTCAGGGTGCCTGCCGGGGGAAGTCGTTGAGGAAGTGGCAAACATTCAAACGGACTTGATCCTAGGCCTGCCGTGCAGGTGGCCCCGTGAAGTCTACCGAGGCTTAAAGTTTAGCATCGGGAGGGAGGCCGCGGGGGACACTCCCCAGAAGCTGTCGCGGGATTCCCCCAAAATGGCTCCAAGACGCGGCTGCCTGGTCCAGCCGCGAGGACTCCATCCCCCACCCCCGCTCCCAAGAGGCGGACACTTAAAAGCTCAGAGCCAGGCAACTGGCAGTCAGCGGGGTGGGGTGGGGGTGGGTGGGGGGCGAGCCAGCGCCGGGGCGGTGCGGAACGGCACGAACGGAGCCCGAAGTGTCCCCGGGGACGAGCGAGAGTCCAGGGCAGGGTGCAGAGGCGCGCTGAGGACCTCACAGGACCAGGCGGCCCCGGGTTGGGGGCGGCCCGGCCCTCAGTGGCGCTCGCCCCAGCCCCCGCCGCAGCGGCCCGGGCCGGCCGAGGAGCCCCCGCGCGGGGCTCCCCATTGCCTCGCAGCGCGCACACACGCACCACACACACGCACCTGGCCCAAAGCCCCGCCGAGGCCGCCCGCGGGCCCAGGGGATGCGCTCGGGTGGCGCCCCCTTCCCCCGCCTTCCCCAGCGCCCTCACCCCCGCCCCGGCCCCCGCGAACCGCGGCACGGGAGACGCTCCACTCACCTGAGTTTCTCCATGTCTGCGGCAGAGGCCTGCGAGAAACCAAACGAGAGGGTCAGCAGGCAGGAGGCGTGCGCTCCGCGGCCGCGCCGGGCAGAGCTGGCACAGCGGGCACGGCCGGGCAACCCCGCGGGGCCCCGTCCGTGGGAAGCCCGGCCCTGCGCGTCCCCAGCCCCTAGTCCCCGCCGCGGCCCCCGTGACTCAGTGGGCGCGCCGGGCCGCGGCCGAGTAACAGGTGAGCCCGCCCGGGCCGCCGCGCTCCCCGCGCCGAGTTACGCCCCCCGGGGCGAAGAAGGGGCCGGCCCGGGATGGCCCGGCCTGGGGCGATCTCGGCTTCGCCTGGAGTAGGGGGACTCGGCCTGTCTCCGTTAACTCTCCGGCGGCCGCGGCCCCGCTGCTCCCCGCGCCCCGCCCGTTAACCCTTCCTGCCCCGCGCTCCCTCCCGGAGGAAGCCGAGCCCCGGAATCTCAGAATCTCCGAGTCGGAGAATGTTGGGGAATTTGGGGCCGTGCAGGATTGCAGAACCTGACACTCACACAATCCGAGGCTGATGGCATTTGGAGCCTCGACTCCTCAATCAGTGACCCGCTGCCCTCAAAGATTCTGGGGTTCTGGGCCTGGCTTGCCCCTCCCGGGCCCCAGGGATTAACCCGTGAGCGCCCGGCTCGCCGGCGGGGCTCCCCGCCAGGCTTGCGCAGACCCGCCCGCGCGCGGCTTGGAGACCCTCCCCACCCAGCCCCGCGCAGCCGGGCAGCCCCTCCGCGCGCCGGGCTGGGGGACCCACCGGCCGCCGTTAACCTTGTGGGCGCGGGCAAGCGACGGGGACCGCGAGCGGCCCGGGCGGGATCGCACTTCCTGCGTGGAGCGGGGGGCACGGGGCGGGCTCTCCATCACTCGGGAGAGGCCGCTCCCCGGGGCTTTCCCCGTCTTTCTGTGCCGTGACTGGCACTCAAGGGGGACGGGGGTCCGAGCTCAGGGACCACGCGACAGACCTGGGAAGACTGATGACTGCCCATCCCGGCCCCTCGCGCCAGGCGCCGCCGCCGCGTCCGCCGGGAGCGCGCTCCGCTCGGGTCCGGGCCCCACGCCGCCTCCCCCACCGCCCCGCCGGGCGAGGGCGCAGCCCGGCCGCAGCGCCAAGCTAGAAGGCCTGGCCCGGGGGCCTCGGCCAGGCTCGGCCACCAACTTCCCGGGTGCTGGGGCCGGCCTTCCGGCGCTCTCCCGGCCTCAGTTTCCTCACCTGAAAGCCGGGGGGGGGGGTAAGGGGGAGGCAGCTGGACAAGGCGCTCCACTGCCCTTCAGCACCCGCGGGCTGCGGAGCGGCTGGGGTGGGGGAAGGAATTTCAGGGGAAGGGATCCCCAAGGCGCCTGGATGGCGGTTCCCCTCCCCAGACGCTCTAAAAGTTGTCCAAGACCACAAGCCTGGACCCCTCCATAATCCCTTCTCCTGCAAGACAAGGAGTTTGCCGGGAAGACTTTACCGCCGGCCAACGCGACCCCCACACGGCTCTCTTCCCCAGGCCCACCTTTCCGGGTCCCCATGCTAGGTCCCAGCATACAGCAGGCGCTCAATAAACACGGACAGTGCATGCCTGGATCTCACGGCACTGAAGCCTGTCTTTCCTGGCCCTTTCCCCTCCTGGCTGTGAGCTCCCGGGCAGGAGCCCTGTGTTCTCACCAGGACACCCCCAGCACCCAGCAGGCTTGGCCTGCGCTGAGCCAGCGCGGGGTGGGAGGAGCTGTCCACTCAGAGGGTCAGACCTGAACCAGGATCAAACCAAACCCAAGAAATCCAAGTGTTCTTCTATCCACCAACAACACCCACTCATTCACTGGCTCTGGGCTAAGTTCTCCAGCCGAGAGGGGACAGCAGATGAAGCAGAGAAGGGACAGCAGAGGAAGCAAGCTCTGCTCTCCAGGGGCTGATGAGGAAGACCCCCACCCCCTCCTCTGGTCCTGGGAGGCCGCCCTCAGCAGAATGGCCACGATCGTCATAACAATAACGTCCACCGCCCCTTACACATCACAGTGCTGCTCACCACAGCTCTACTGTGAAAGCCCGGGACCTCCCATGGAGGAGCAAAGCTCCAAGAGAGAAGAGGCTTGCTGGAGATCCCACAGGTGAAGGGGCCCAGCTGCACCTGGACCCCACTGCTCAGGAGACTTTCCCACCCAAAGGCTGTCTCTGGTTGCCTCAATCACTCACGGCGAATGACCTGCCAGGGAGTTTGTCTATAATTAATATGAATGCATTAAAATTTAATTTAAAAAATCTAGCATTAATTATTTATATTGAATGTTTCAGCCCTTCTAAAAGGCCTATATGGGAATTCCCCCCATCCCTAGAAAGGAACTGGGGGGAAAGGTGGGGGAGGTTGCTGACCGGCCCTGGTTAAGTGGTGGGGGCTGGGCAGGGCAAGAGACAGGCAGGAAACAGGCAGCCCCTGCACTTCAAGCCTATTCCGGAGCCTGAAGCCTGGCTTTGATGCTACTGTGGCTCAAATCCTCCTCTGACCCATTGCCTTCGGGGCAACCACGGCCTTCGGGACAACTACTGCCCTCGCCCTTGGAGGCTGTGTCCCCCACGCGGCTCTCTGTGGGAACTCAGTGGAGTCACTGAGTTCACCACCACACCTGACTGGACAGGACTCTGTGTCCCAGCTCTGTGTCCCTGGACCAGCCCAGCATCTGGCAGGGGCGGGGGGACTAAAAAGCGGATTGTGCTTGACGCTCTCCATGCAGGAGTGAGTGACGCAGGCATCTTTGTGGGTGGCTAGGGAGGAGACAGCAGGGAAACTTCCCCAGCCGAGGTGCTGTGCCCTCGGAGACAGTCTCCCATGAGGCTTCTGCACCGGACCAGCACCCCGGGTGCAAGTTTTGATTCAGCCGTTCATTGACCACAGGACCGGATGATTTTCTGTGAGGCCCTTGCTATGGGTGAGCAAATCGAGGCCAGTGCATGAAGTGGCTTGCTCACGTCCCCTGAGGTTAGTCGAGGCCTGCCTGATGGGCTGGAGCACCGTGGTGCTGCCTGGGTCTTGGGCCAGTGGGTGGGGGCCATGAGGATGAGGCGTCTGTGGGGTGTCCAGGGTTCCTACTGTGAACTGAGGGGGCAGGATCTCCCTCAGGGAGACTGGGAACACCGGGTGCACACTGGGTGCTCTCGGGGGACAGTCCTCAGGGCACAGTACTTCCCCACCTCTGGGCGCTGTCCCGCCACACTCATACCCACTGCCTCGTCCTGCAACACACCTCTCCCCAATGTCTGCCTTAAGTCCCTACCTCTTTCTGGTGGTCCAGCCCAGCAGCCACCTTTATCTCCTGACCCCTCACAGGAGCCCTGCCTGTTGGCCACTGGCCCCTGCTCTCTCCTCACTCCCACCTGTGGACGTCTGGGTTCTGATGATGTGCCCATCCCTGCATGGGCTGAGCCCTGTGGAGCTCCTGGCTGCCTCCCTCCCAGCTCCTACTTCCTTTTCTTACCAGCGTCGGGAGGGCTGCCCAGGTCAGAAACATGGTCGTCCACCCTTTCCTCCGCTGCTCTGTTTCAGGGTGGCCTTGGGCCCGGTCACAGAAATCAGTTCCACTGAAGTGTCACAGCAGCTCTGCTGGGTGGGTCTCATCAGCTGTGCATTTGCAGTTTATAGGCAGGAGCCTGGGGATTTGGGGCCAGGGCCCTCGCCATCCTCCCTGCAGCACCTGGGCACAGAGACTGGCACACAGTAGGGCCTCCCCAGACAAGGTTGAGGAGGTGACTCTGCGCCACCTGTCAGGCCTCCATGAGGGGTTTGTCAATACTGACCTGGCCCTGCCTAACCCTCCGACCCCCATGCCCAGCAGCCTCCCCTCGCTAGGCACACACTGGCCACACTGGCTGCCTTGCTGGCCCCAGGCTCACCAGGCCCATCCCCGTCTTAGGGCCTTTGCACTAGTTCCTTGCATCTGGAATGCTCTGCCCTGACTGCACGGCTGGGGCCTGTCTTCCCTGACTACCCGTCTAAAGCATCGGTGGCGCCTTGACAGCAGAGTTCCTCCATTCTGCCGCTGCATCTCCCTGTGTCCAGGGCCTGGCGTGGAGGCCCTGTGGTGAGCAGGTGCTGTTGGCCTGAACGAATGCAGTGCGTCTTAATCCCCAGCCAGAGGCACCTGCTCCCCAGCCCTGGACAGCATCCTTCCTGCTCTCACGGCAGGGTCCTCGTCATTCTCACACCATCCGCGTCCCTTCTGCAAGCCTGCCTTTGTGCCGGAGGGCATGGAGCCCCTTGGTACCCGGCATAGTATCTTCGCAGAGCTCTGCCCTGGGAAACCCCTTTGTGGACGAGGGTCAGTCCTGCTGTGGCCCCCATAATGGAGCACATAAATCCTCTGCCGGACCCTCTGGCCTCAGTGCACGGCTGCCCACTACCCCCTAAATCTGGCTGATTTCTGACACCATGAAGAGGAGAGTGAGCCCACCTCTGCAGGGGGCCTGCCAGGTGCTGAGGGCCATGCTAAGGACAGAGGCCTGGCTTCCTGTCCCAGTTCTGCCTCCGACTCAGGCCAGCCCTACCCTCCCTCAGGGCACGGGGCTGGCCTCTCCGACCCCAACCCCAGTGCTTGGCCCCCCGGGACTCCTTACACACATGCTGGGCTCTAGCTTCCTGAGTTTCCCCTGAATCTTGTTGCCCCTACCCCTCCTATAGGGAAGGAAATGAGCCTAACATGTGGAGGGCAGAGATGAGGCCTTGGGGGCGGGGCCTCCTCCGCAGCTGTGGGACCTTGGGCAGGGCTCTCAACCTCTCTGATCCTCAGTTACTCGTCTAGGAAGGAAAGATGGAAAATCCTTCACTGGGAGCGACAAGGTGGCTGTGCGTAAGGGACCATCCTGGGGACAGGGCTGGGAAAGGGCTGTGGCTGTTCTGAAGAGTCAGCCTTCTAACTGATCACTTGGGGTGGACAGCTTTCTAAGATGTTTTACATGGTGCCCTGGCTTGTGACATTCATTTGGCAACATTTACTGTGGGCAGAGCCCTGTTCTGGGGGATTCAGCACTGGTCAAACGATGAAATTCTCTGCCGTCACTGTGCTGATATTCTCATGCAGGGAGACAGACCTCAAGAGAGGAATCAGTAAACCATCCCTCCCACCCTGTGCGTTCGATGGGGATATGTGTACAGAGAAGGACGGGAGGCAGGGTGGGGCAGGGAAGGGGTGCAGTGATAACACGGAGGTCCAGATGAAGTGAGCTGAGCCCAGGAGCAGATGAATCCCAGGGGATCGCTGGAGGAGGGGCGGGTGAGTCCTGGGGCAGCGGGGCGGTGGGTGGGGGCGGGGAGTGGAGGTGGTGGGGCGGGGAGCTTCCGGAGGAGGGGCGGGTGAGTCCCCAGGGAACCACCAGAGGAGGGGTGGGTGAGTCCTGGGAGGTCGCTGGAGAAGCAGCCCTGGGGCTGTGTCTGGTGAGTTTGGGAAGCAGCCCAGTCACCAGTGGGAAGGAGCGGTTGGGGTGCGGGGCCTTGTGTGCCCTCATCAGGACCTTGGCTTCTGCCATGAGATGGATGGGAGTCCCTGGAGGGATGAATGGAGGCGTCTCCTTCACACTGCTGTGTGGAGATGGGCAAAGGCAGGACCCCAGGGCGTCCAGCCAGGCCCACGGGGCCTGGGATGGAGGTGGGAGGGATTCGTGGATTCCCAGGCAGTCTAGAAGCAGACAAGAAAGGAAGAGAACCCCTGAGGTGACAGAAGCATTGTGACCTGAGCAGCTGGAGACAGGCGGGGGAACATGGGGAATTCAGGTCTGGTGGTGCCCCTTGGCCATCCCAGGGGAGACACCAAGGGCTGGGAAATGGGCTTGGAGTTCAGGGTAGGCTCTAGGAGACGTGAAACTAAAAGTAGTCAGATCAGAGTGACACTGGGGAGGCCACGGGGACAGCCACGGTGGAAGGGGACAGAGGCTGGGATGGAGCCTGGGACTCTGCCACTGTCCGGGGTCAGGAGGCAAGCAGGACTAACCAAGGAGACTGGGAAGGGGCAGGTGGGAAATGGGAGGAGAGTCTGCAGTAAGGGTAGGGGTGGTCCTTCGGGGGCTGTCTCAAAGAGGAGAGCGGGATCATCGGTGTCATGGGCTGACCCACAGGTATGATAAGGACGGAGAGCTGCCTGGGCCTTGTGAACCCCAGGCCTCCCCAAGAGCCTCGCTGGCGCTGGGCGCACGGTGGGTCTCCCCAGAGCCTCTGCTGCAGTCCCAAATGAGCCGCGGGCTTTCCTGGCCTTACCTCATCAATGGGAGAGGCAATTCTTGCCTAGGGTTATCCAGCAAGTTGAGGATCTGAACCCGGGCCCTGGCTTGGGGCTGCCCCACATGGGGCCAAGAATGTCCGTCCCCTGGGGAATCCAGGCACCTGGCCTCAGCTGCAGAGGTGACCCTGTCGCACCCGAGCCCTGGGTCTTGTCTAGGCTCTGTGTGACTTCACACAGGGCCTCCCTTTACCCAGCTGTGCCCTGGTGCCGCTGGGCTAGGCTGGTGACAGCGAACTGGCCTCCCAGAGCTAAATCTGGTCCACCAGCATGTTGTATTTGGCCTCCACAAGGCTTTTTTTTTTTTTTTTTTTTTTTTTTTTTTTAACATTCAAGCCAACATTTAAAAATTGGGAGTTTACATTTTAAAATCCGTATTTTTGGCTTCTACTGAAAATTTTGGAAGATCTGGCAACGTCGGCCCACATTCCCACATGGCAACAGTCAGCGGGGCTGGGAAGCAGCTGCCCCCTCTCCAGGCACCTCGGGGGTCCCCCATTCAAGAGAGGCGCCATCCACATCTGAGCTTTCCCGATCATCGGGAGGCTGAGGCCAGGAGGGCAGAGAGGCTTATTCAGGGTCACTCAGCCAGAAAGCCTCTCAGACAAGATCCCACTGCAGCCTTGGGGACTGGCATTGGGGGTGTTGTCACGACCCCACCCAGGGCTATGCCCCTGGCCCTGTGCTTCCTGCTCCTTCTTGACTTTTGTTCTCAGATAAACATTGGATTGAGTCATTCACACTAGTATAAATGAGGCTCAGTCCCAAGTCTGTGATAACCGGAGGTCCCAGAGACCTTCTACAGCAGCCTCTTGTTTGTTGACCAACGAAGAGGAGGACCAGAGACTCACCCATGGCCACTCAGCCAGGCAGGACAGCACACGACAGGACTGAAACCAGAGCTCTCCTGGGCAGCAGCTTCCTCCCAGAAGTGGCTCATGATGGAGCCCCGGGCATGGCCTCTCAAGAAAGGGTTTGCAGGTTGGTGACTGGAAGCCAGGGATCTGCCTTGCTTCCCCAGAGCTACCCCCTCCAGAAAGCATTCTGGGGACACAGGCTTGTCCAGGCCAGGAAGGTACAAGGCACATAATGGATACTCAAATCAACAGACAAGCCCCTGTGAAGGGCCGGCATCACTATCTTTATCACCACCATCATCCCGGCGGCTGAATCCCTACCTTGTGCCAGGGTCCTTCCTCAGTTATCTCTAATGTCCCCATGGAGACACTGGGGGGAATGTGACTTCAGCCAGGGCACAGCCCAACCAGGACTCTGCTGGACTCAGCTTTCCGGGCCTCAGTGCCTGCTTTATGGAATGAGCCTGATCCTAGGATCACTTTCACAGGCTTGCTGTGTTTGATTTGAGGCTGGAGCTGGGGGCTTCAGAGTTGGCGCCCATCATGAGATACGATCCTGGGGGACTGGTGGGAGAAGGTGGGGTACAGCAGGAGTTAGGCCTGGAGACCGGGGCCTCCGAGGCCAGGTATGGTCCAGCCCCTCCTGCTGAGGCTGATGCCACCTCTCGTTTCAAGGAGTCAAGCTGGGCTCCTGGGTGGGGCCACCCTGGCCAGGCCCCAGGGTGCAGCCTTGCCCCCTGAACATACTGTTGGGCCCCAACAGGCCCTGAGGCCCTGAGAGAGATGTGCAAGAAGCCCTGGGATGGAATCCTCCAGGGCCAAGGCGGCACCAGGACTCCCCTGGGGCTCAGCCGTCCCCAGAGGGCGGTCCGCATGGTAAGCGGAGCCAAGAGCAGCAGAGAAGCGGGGCTCCCAGCTCACCACCCCCTGGAGGAGCAGACGGGGACACAATGCTTATTAGGTGCCTGTGACCATGACTGACTTTTCACTGCTGGGGAAACTGAGGCACAATGAGGCTGGGTGACCTGTCCAGAGTCACACAGAAGGCCACGGACCCTCGAGATGCACTTCCACCCAGAGCTGCCTGGCCCCAGCTGGCCATGCAGACCTACAGGGAAAGGGCTGGCAGGGCTTCAGATCGCCAGAACTTCCCACCCACCGGCCTGTCCCTGGCCATCCCTGGACAGAGCAGGTGACCTGAGGGCCAGCAGCACACAGGTGGCAGAGGTGCAGAGGTGGAGGGCAAAGCGCCTGGGCCCAACCCGGCTCCTCCACCTCCCTCTTCCTCTGTGCACTGCGGACATAATGATGGCGCCGACCTCCTGGAGCTGCGCCCAAGCTGGGGGTCAGAAGCTGAGAACACTAGTCAACGCTCCGTGAGTATCAGTCACTGCACTCACCCGCCGTTTGTCCCCAGAACAGACCCCCTCCCAGCAGGAAAGCCTTCCTGGGAGGCTACAGGTTGATAGCCCACAAACCCAGCCCACGGCCTCCGCCTCCATCCTGTGTTGGGAGAAGGTGGAACTGGGGCACGAGCAACATCCGGGCAGCCCAGGGGTCCTCCCTGGCCCACGGGACACAGACGGTGCAGGGCATGGAAGGTCAGCACCAAGGTGGGGGTGCCAGTCCCTGAGTGAGGTCCCACCTGCCCGATGCTCTGCACAGCTCCGTCCCTAGGACAGCTAAGGAAATCTCACCACATCTTTTGTCCATCTGCCTGAGGTCAGAGTGCGTGTGTGGACGGGGTACGAGGAAAGAGCTCTACAGGCCAAGCCAGGACTCCCTGTGTCACCTGGGGCAAGTGGCAGCCCCTCACAACCTCAGTTTCCAACTCCATGTAATGGGGGCAGCTGTGAAAGTTCACCTCCCTGCCTGACAAGCCTGTGGGACAGCCTACCTCATGTGGGGTTGTCTCAGGCTCAAAAATGTAAAAGGATAATCACAGGAAAGCCCGAGGTAAACCACCAAGGCTCTGCCGCAGTGCGGAGGGGATTATTATAATTGTTATCATTACTGTTCACGCATGTGCATTCCATACAGAAATAGTCTGCCTGCCCCAAAGTCAGAAATTTCACCTTAGAGATTCATTCCTTTGGCAATTAAGACCTTTCCTATTACAGATATTATAAAAGGGGTGTGGGGAGGGAACTTGAAGCAGGTCAGACAGGACCTGTGGAGAAACGGCACATGAGGAGGGAAGAGACCTCTGGGGTTGAGACTCACCCGACCTGGAGGCCTCCAAGGGGAGGCAGCTCGGCCTCCACGCTTGCCACTGCCCAAGCAAGGTCCACTAGTTCCCACGGCCTGGCCTGGCCCCACTCTGCTTGCAGCCTCAGCGGCTGCCTCTGAAGAAAGCTGGGAGCTCAGGGCTGGGTCCTTCTGCCCTGGGGCTGCAGCTCCTGCAAGGGCCTCCTGGGCCAGGCCTTGGCCTCGATCCACTGCGGAGGGCTCTGGGCTGCGGCCTCTGGGCACCCTGAAGGCCTCCAGGGTCCCAGGATCCAGAACCCGCACAGTGACCTCATCCAGGAACCTGGAGAAGGGCAGTCTGGCCTCCCGCCGGCGGCCCAGGCGTGCGAGGGAGCCTGTGACTGTCCGGCTGCCTGTGTTCAGGGACTCTGGGGAGGACGGCCGGACTGGCGACACCTGGGCCGTCTCCTGGATGGGCCGAGCTGCCCAGCTGGGGCAAGATGACTTGCCCTCAGGATTCCGACCTTGGCTCGGGCTTGGCATGTGGCTTCGAAGGTCCTGTCTGTGTGCTTCCTTGATGGGGGCTGCTGCCCGGGGCTCCAGGAGGGAGCTGTAGCCGCCCTGCCTGGGACAGGCAGGGTTAGAGCCCCGTACCTGGGAGCTGGCCCCTGAGAACATCCTCCTGAGTCAGTCCAAGGTCTGGGCTCCCCAAGAGCGCTGTGACCCACTCCTCTCCTCCCATGGGGCTGGGATCCCTGTGCCCTCTTGGGGGCTGTGCCTCCCGTCCTCACAGACCAGGGCAACCAGCCAGATGCCCGCCTGCCCATTGATCCAGTGGCAGGGCCTCACGGCCTCCCGCCCCCAAATCGATTCTCACTAAATGGAAGCTGAGCTTCAGGGCTTAGAAAGTGCTAGAGAGGAGAAGGTCATGTCCTGGGCTCTGCCTGGGGAGGTAGCCCGCCCTGAGTGAGCTCCTGTGGTACACAGGGCCCTGGGCTGGGCCTCCCTCTCTCCTACTCTGACATCTCCTCTGCCAGGTGCAGTCCAGGGTGCAGGGACACAGAGGACAGGCAGTGGACAGATGGCCACGATGGTCACCATGACAGTGCGAGCACTGGGCCTGAAGCAGGGCAAACTGGAACTGCAGCAAACCAGCAAATGGGAGGGGTTGGCAGAGGCCGCGGGCAGCCCACTGTCCTCCCATGCATCCTTATTACAGAGGCTTCATTCTCTTTTGAGATACAGGGTAGTTAGCTAAAAGACCACCTTTCCTGGGCTCCTATGCAGCCAGGCCAGGAGGTCGCCAATGAACTATAAACAGAAGTTGGGTGTGACTGCTGGCAGAGCTCTGTGAAAAAGATCAGACAGCCAGCCTGTGTCCTTTTCCCATTCCCCATCCTCCTGCTTCTTCTCTAGAACGTGGAAGTGATGGCTGGAGCTGTGGCAGCCATTTTGCACCATGAGACAAACTTGTGGCAGAAGCCATGTATAAAAGACGGAGGAGCAGAAAGACAAAAGGAATCTGGATCTCCCATGACCACTGAATCATCACACCAGCCCTGCATCATCTGTGTCTGGTACTTTTTTTTTTTTTTGAGACGGAGTTTCACTCTTGTTGCACAGGCTGGAATACAATGGCTTGATCTCAGCTCACTGCAACTTCTGCCTCCCAGATTCAAGCAATTCTTCTGCCTCAGCCTCCAAAGTAGCTGAGACTACAGGTCCCTGCTACCATGCCTGGCTAATTTTTGTATTTTTTGGTAGAGACAAGAGTTTCACCATGTTGGTCAGGCTAGTCTCGAACTCCTGACCTCAGGTGATCCGCCTGCCTTGGCCTCCCGAAGTGCTGGGATTACAGGCATCAGCCACTGTGCCTGGCCTTCCTCTGGTACTTCTTTAACTTGAAAGAAAAATAACCCCTTGTCTTTAAGCTGTGGTTATTTCATCTCTGTTGGTAGCAGCTGTGTGCAATTCTCCAATGATATACAGGGTTAGGGTGAGAAAAAGCGGTTGCTAACGCTATGAGCAAGAGCCTTTGGCACATGGAGGCCTGGGGTGTAGTTAGGTGGGAGTGGGGTAGGGGAGATACACTTAGAGAAGGGCTAGAGCCAGACCTGGACCCTCCATCCTTTGTGTGAAGGGAGACACACCTGCCGCTGCACCCCACGCAGAGATCCTTCCTAGGATGCGGCTTTGGGGTGCTAGAGTGAAGGAAGGCTCTCCAGGGGTGGCAGCCCAGGCCCTTGGCCTGGCACGCATTACCACCATCCCTGGCCTGGCCTCTGGTGTTGCTTGGAGCGAGGCTGAGGCCCTGTGCGGCATGCTCATAGCTGTATACCCGGGCCCTGTCTGGATGCCTCCATCGGGTGCTGGGGACCCCTGCTTTTCTGAGTTCAGCTGGATGCCTCTCTGGATGCCCAAGGCACCCCTGACTGAGTCTGCAAAACTCAGTGCATGGCCTCACCACGGCCTCAGCCACCCAAGACAGGAACAGGGGCTGCTTCGACTCTTTCCTCCCCCTCGTCCCTGTCCCCATCCCTGGCCACCAGGCCCTGGAGATTCAGCCTTTCTCAGGCCTGGCCACCTCCCTGCATCCTCACCATCACTTTGCTGGTACCAGACACCAGCATGTCTCACCTGGACACCTGCGAGCATCCCTTCCTGCGGCTCCTGAGTCAATGCAGATCCAGCCCGGCCCATCCCACAAACACGGCCAGTATGACCTTTTAAAATCACAGACCAGGCGGGGCGCAGTGGCTCATGCCTATAATCCCAGCACTTTGGGAGGCTGAGGCAGGCAGATCACCTGACGTCAGGAGTTCGAGACTAGCCTAACCAACATGGTGAAAGCCCATCTCTACTAAAAATACAAAAATTAGCTGGGTGTGGTGGTGCCCACCTATGGTCCTAGCTATTTGGGAGGTTGAAGCAGAAGAATCACTTGAACTCGGGAGGCAGAGGTTGCAGTGAGCTGAGATCACACCACTGTACTCCAGCCTGGGTGACAGGGCAAGACTCCATCTAAAAAATAGATACAGAAGGCCGGGCGCGGTGGCTCAAGCCTGTCATCCCAGCACTTTGGGAGGCTGAGACGGGCGGATCACGAGGTCAGGAGATCGAGACCATCCTGGCTAATACGGTGAAACCCCGTCTCTACTAAAAAATACAAAAAACTAGCCGGGCGAGGTGGCGGGCGCCTGTAGTCCCAGCTACTCGGGAGGCTGAGGCAGGAGAATGGCGTAAACCCGCGAGGCGGAGCTTGCAGTGAGCTGAGATCCGGCCACTGCACTCCAGCCTGGGCGACAGAGCGAGACTCTGTCTCAAAAAAAAAAAAAAAAAAAAATAGATACAGAAATAAATAAATAATAAATAAAATCACAGGCCAGGTGACTAGACAACATCACACCTTCATACACACTGCAAGGCCCTGACAACTGCTGGTGTCTTCTCTCTCTCTGCTACCCTCCCGCCCTGTGCTCCCCACTGCCAAGGAACGTCTCTCAGGTTCCTGAATGTGTTAAGCTCTGTCTGACCTCAGGGCCTTTGCACTTGCTTTCCCTCTGCCAGAAACACTCCCACTGTCTCCCTTCCCTCCTTCCCATCATCTAATTCCCAGCTGACCTTCAGGGTCCCAGTTTCACAGCCTGTCCCCCTCTGTCCCTCAGATTAGATCAAGCACCCCTTGCGGCAGCCCCTTATAGCCCTGGCCCCGAACTGTAATTAATGTTTGCAATTATTTATTATCTGTGTGTGTGTCCCCCTATAGAATGGAGGTTCCACTGTATCTCAGCTCTTTGCATAGGGCCTGGCACATAGTAGATGCTCAATACATAGTTGTTGAATGACTGACTGAATGAACGGCATAGCAGGTTCAGGCTATCAGTTCACAATATCCCCAGCCTGGTGTGGGCCTACTCTGACCGGAAACAGGATGAGAATATAGGGGAGGGATCTCAGGCTCTTGGGAGGCCACAGTGTCCTCCTCCCAGCCCGTGGTCCCCAACAGTCGCCCCCTCTACACCTGAACAGCCCTTCCCCAGCAGCAGTCCTTCGGCCCCTGCCCTATCACCAGTGGGAAAGAGACTTCGAGGCTGGCAGATCCAAGTTCAAATCCCTTCTCCAACACTCCAACAGGCCCACGGGCAAGTCACACCCCCTCCTCATCTGTCAGGTGTGCATGGGACAGTGCTCAGCCCACAGCAGTGCTGGGAAGTGGCGCGAGCAAGGGACTTCAGGACTCATGAGCACCGGGGCTCTGATGTGCCCATTTCACTAGCATGCATGGTTTCAGGAGTGTTCTGGGGGCCCTGGCCAACCAGTCCTCTGAGCTGCTTCCAGAGTTTCAGGCTGCATCAGGCAAGTTTCCGTTGTCATAACAACCTGCTGGCTCTCAGGCGCCAGGGCCTGAGGCTGTGAGGATGCTGCTGGCTGCCACGGGCTCAAGGCCTGGACCGGCTCACCTACCAGCAGCCTGGATGACCTCTCCTGGAGGGGCTTCCAGCTCCTGGCACCGCAGCCCCTGCCTCTTGACTCATCTGATTCAGTCCGGCTTCCTAAGCCCCTCCCGCGTGCCAAGCTCCGTGCTGGGCATGCGTCATCACCTCAAATCCCCACCTGTCCCTGTGCAGCACGACAGCCAAAGGCTCTATTTTCTGCTAAAAGGAGCAGAGTCTCAGAAAGGTGCAGTGACCTGTCAGAGGTCACATGGCTTGGGCATGGCAGGCCCAGGACGGAACCCCAAAGGTCAGGCACTCACACCCGTTTCCTCTCCAGATGCCCAAGCCCCTCTCCTGCTGCCTGGCACACATTGCCCCTGTGGTCGGAAAGCTGGCTCCTGCCAGCTCCGAGAGAAGGGGCATGAGGCTGCCCACTGCCTGCTGGGACTGGAGCAGGAAGACCAGGCCACAGGATGTTGGGGGGACCCTGACGTGTGGGCAGGCATGCCAGGCTTCTGCTAACAGTGCCAAACATCACCCCGCTTCATTGTTACAGCAGGCCTGCAAGCTAGGAACAGCTACCCCGCTTCATGGAGGAGGAAACCGGGCTCTGAGGGGCCTCAGGTAAACCCCCATGGTGCGGGCATGCGCCAGGGGCCGCAGCATAGGCCAGCAGGGGTGTGGTCACTTTCACTAACCTTCCCCTGGTCCCAGCACAGAAGTTTCTTTTTTTTTTTGAGACGAGTCTCGCTCTGCTGCCAGGCTGGAGTGCAGTGGTGCGATCTCGGCTCACTGCAACCTCTGACTCCCTGGTTTAAGCGATTCTCCTGCCTCAGCCTCCCAAGTAGCTGGGATTACAGACATGTGCCACCACACCCAGCTAATTTTTGTGTTTTTAGTAGAGACGGGATTTCTTCATGTTGGCCAGGATGGTCTTGATCTCCTGACGTTGTGATCGGCCCACCTCAGCCTCCCAAAGTGCTGGGATTACAGGCGTGAGCCACCACGCCTGGTCGGAAGTTTCTATTATTATCCCCCTTTTGCAGTTGAGGACACTGAGGCTCTGGGAATTTGCACACTTGTGCTCCTAATCACTTGCCCTGCTGGCCCTGGATTTTCCACGCTGGCCTGAGAATCCCCAAGGGCAGCCATGGTCTTGATGTCTCCAAGTCCCCAGCACCTAAGCACAGGCTGTGCCATCGGCACATGAATTCTGCCCCAGCTCTCCCTCCTCAGACAGGACATGTACACAGCTGTCCAGGCCTTCCAGGGAGATCCCCGGGCACGAACGCCCCTGCAGGAACCCCGGCTGGCCGCTGACCTTTAGAAGAGGCCTCACTGCTGCTTCCTCATTCCCTGAGTGTGTCTTCCAGGGCAATGCGGGCCTGGAAAGGCCGAATGGCTGTTAGTTTGAGTTGGCTTTTCTCCCACCAAATACTCAAGGTGGAGTCAAGTCTCCATGTCCGATCAGCCCCCTCCTGACCCTGCGCCTGCCTAGTATATGTCTCTGAAGCAGAGGGACATGGGCGTCTGTGAGCAAAACACTGGCATCGGGGAAATCAAGGCACGAGTGACCTGAAGCTCCACCCATTCAACCAACCATCCTCCACCATCCACCTGTGACCGCTCACCCACTTACAGGTGCCATCCACGCACCAACACATCCCTCTATGTCTGTCCATCACCTGCTGACAGGCACTCATCTGTCCACTGGTCCTCTCACTCCCATCTCCATCCATCCGCCCGCCCATCCCTCCATATGTCTGTCCATTCCTCTGTTACTTGTGTCTCATATCCATGCATCTATCCATTGCTTTGTATCCATTTGTGCACTGAGCTGCCTTCTCAGGCCTCTATCCACATATCCATCAATATACTCTCATCACCTATCCATGCGCTCTTCCAGTGTACATTCATTCCTCTATTCGTCATTCGTGGACATGTATTCAAGTATTCATCCACCCATCCCAGCATCCAGGCACTACCTGTATCCATTTATGTATCCATCCCTTCATCCATCCATCCAAAGATCCTCCCATCCATTCATCTACCAAACTTGCTTTGTGTATCAGAAATCTCCCTCTCTCCACCCATGTATCATCCATTGATATTTTGTTCTATCAATCCAGTCCTGTATCCATATCAACTTTTCCATCTGTCCACCCATCCATCCCTATCTTGCTACTTACATCCATCAACCTCTCCTCCCATCCATCTTTCCCTCTAGTTTTCTTTTTTCCTTTTTTTTTTTTTTTTGAGATGGAATCTCACTCTGTTGCCCGGGGGCTGGAGTGCAATGGCATGATCTCGGCTCACTGCAACCTCACCTCTGCCTCCTTGGTTCAAGCAATTCTCCTGTCTCAGTCTCCCAAATGGCTGGAACTACAGGTGCACACCACCACACACAGCTAATTTTTTTGTATTTTTAGTAGAGATGGGGTTTCACCATATTGGTCAGGCTGGTCTTGAACTCCTGACCTCAGGTGGTCCACTCACCTCAGCCTCCCAAAGTGTTGGGATTACAGGCGTGAGCCGGTGCACCTGGCCTATCCCTCTAGCTTTCTACCATCCATCCGCTGCTCTATCCTGCTAGTGCTTCCCTTCCATACAGCATCATCCACCTATGCGTCCCCTTCATTATGTCCACGTTGCTTCTCCACCTCATACACCTCTTAATCCCAGCATGCACCCGCTGCAGGATGACCAGGTTTCCATGTCTGGCTTCCCCAGGCAAAGCCCAGGCCTGACTCATCTCCATCCCTGACTTGGGTTCAGGGATTGCCGATTGAACCAACGATTACAATTCCCTTACTTGGCTCAGAGCTGGGAGCTGGCTGATCCCCACCCCAGGCAGACCCCAGAGGTTGTTGTACTGTCCTACAGACTCATGGTCTGCAGAGGCAAGGGCCACTTTTGAATTCCCTTCCTAGCTAGAGGGGAGAGAAGAGCCCCAGCATCTCCGGACTCCTGCCACACTGGCCAGGGTCCATGTCTCCCAGCAGACTGTGGACTCATGGAGGGCAAGGTCTGTGTCAGACTCACCTAAGTGACCCCAGTGAGCAGGGAAGAGTGGGTGCTTAGGGACAGCATGTTAGGTGAGTGTAGAATTCATCCACTTATTCATCATTCATTCATTCACTCCTATAATGATTAAAGCAATAGAGATACCTCTGGCCAGCTTCTCCCACCACAGGCTACAATCTGGTGCCGCTCTTAGGACACAGTAGTCACTCCCCTGACTGTAATGGGTGTTAAGATTCTGATACGGAGCCCTAGAGAGGAGACGGTGAGTCAGCGGCAGAGGAAGAACCAGAACCCAGGGCTGCAGACCTCCGTCCAGGCCTCTCCACTAAGGCTAGTGACCAGCCCTGCGGCAGGAGGGGGAGCCAGGAGAGAACCCTGAGGGGTGATTCTAGACCAACATGGCAAGTCCTAGGGTCACCTTCCGATCTGTCCCAGGGACCGTTACCTCCCTTAGGGGGAGCAGCCACACCTCCCCACCACCATGGCCTCCACACTCCAGCAGGGCACAGCCTTTCTAAGTCTTGAGACTTGAACACTCTACACTCTCCCCATCACTTTCAGGCCTTGGGCCAGGCTCTGGTAACACGCCTTGACCCCTTCATCTGTTCAGCAACTACTCAGCCCTTGGGCCCCACCTCCTCTGACCCTGGGTAATTATTTGTGGACTGTGTCCAGTAGTCATGGACTCATGGGCTGCAGTCAGTCCCTCCCATCCCTCCCTTCCATCCATCCATCCATCCATCCATCCATCCATCCATCCATCCATCCTTCCATCCATCCCTCCCTCCCTCCCATCCATCCCTCCTTCTCTTTCATCCATCCATCCATCCCTCCCATCCATCCATCCCTCCCATCCATCCATCCATCCCTCCCTCCCATCCATCCCTCCCTCCCTCCCATCCATCCATCCCTCCCTCCTCTCATCCAACCATTCATCCATCCCTTCCATCCATCCATCCATCCATCCATCCATCCATCCATCCATCCATCCACATCCATCTACCCATCCATCCATCCACTCTTCAACATCAGGAGTGCCTGCAGGAGTAGGGAAGCTCCTTCAAAGTGTTGCCGTGGAGATGATGCGTGGAAATGCTGATCCAGGGCCCAGCACATAGCAGGCGTTCCATAAATGGCAGCTATGTGGGCCAGACCCTGTGCCCTAGTCTTGAGAGAGTGGATGGAAGATCATCCAGATTGCTTAGGGCTCATTTCCTCTGCCCTGCCCTGGGCTCTGACAGGTGTCCCCCCACTCCACTCCAGCCCATGGAAAACTCATCCTCCAAGCTGAGGTCCTAGGCAGCCCTCCTCCTCACTCAGCTCCCAGGTGCGAACAGTTCCAGGTTTTGACGACAAACGGAACGCGGAGCCTAGGAATCTATAAATATGAGACAAAAGCTGGGGAGGGCCCTGGGCAGCAGCGCAGCCGCCCATCGCCCCGAGCCCGCGTTCCGAGCCCAGGCAGAGCCACATCTGCCACGGTGCTTGCTTTTCCAAGCCGCCCTGATTATAGTGAGAGTCGGGAAAATTAAGGGTTTGCAGGATGCTGCTGGGGCCCTTGTTGCCGTCTCCCCGCCTTGCGTGTCACAGATGCCAGGCAGAGCCACCCCCAACGGCCACTTGCCTCAGCTGGCAAGACCAAGCCCAGCCTGGCAGAGCTGCACACCGCAGTTTGTTAGGGGCTTTTGCCCACAGTCCTCGTGGGAGCCTGGCCCTGGGAGTGGTGGGGGTCGCTGCTGCTCTTGACAGGCAGAGGAACTGGGGCCCAGAGAAGGAAAAGGATCTGTCCATGGCCTCCAGAGAGCCAGAGCACTGGGGCCTCCGACGGAGAGTGGCCGTGGAGACCCCGCCCCACCCATACCCCCAGGACTGGACCCCCAATCTGCACTGGCCCGACCTTGGCCATGCGGACTCTGCACGTGCAATGCTCCCTATCCATCCGGCCCCGCTCCCGGGTGCCCACTCTGCTCCCATTCTGCCGGCTCAGGAGACTCCAGCGCGTCGCCCACGCTGTTCCTGCCCTGAGGAAACCACATTGGGGATGGGGTGGGGCACAGATGAGGAAGGAAACACCTCTAAACCAAGCAGGAAGCGGAAACGCTGGGGCAGAAATTCCCATCCAACGTGCTGGGGCTCAGGGAGGGTGAGCGCGCTGGCTGAGCCGCTCTGGGCAAGGCCCTGGCCACCCTGAGCCTCAGTTTCCTCGCCTGTAAAGGGGCAGGAGGATAGTACCTGCCGCGAGGCACTGAATGGGATAGTGGTGTCCGAGGCTCGTGCGCGCCCACGCGCTGCAAACGCTCAATGAGGCGGCCCCGGGTCCAGCCTCCTTCCGGCTCCCGGGCCTTTCTCCGGCCTCCGGAGCAGGGGCTGGCCCTGCCCCCTGACGCAGGCGGGTCCAGGCCTGCTCGCACCCTCGCCACCCGCCTGGGACAGCGGCGCGTCCCCAGTCCTCCAGCCGCGCCCTGGGTCCCCAGCCCCTCCCTTCCTCCCACCGCAGGGGCGCGCGTGTCAGGGCGCAAGGACCCCGCGTTCGGACCCGGGCGCTCTAGGCGGCGCGCGGAGGCCGGGCATCCCCGCCCCACCCGAGAGTGCCCAGTTCCCAGGAGACCCGGCCCGGCTCCTCCCGGGCCAGTGAAGCCGTCACGGCGGGGGCGCCGCGCGGAGGGGAGCAGGGCGGGGGGCCGGCCACCTCCCGCGCCGAGCAGGGACCGCCCCAGGCGTGGGTGGCGCCCGCCCCGCCTCCGCGCCCTGCCCTCTCGGCTCGCAGGTACTCACCGCCCGGCGCAGCCGGCCCGGCCGGCGACCTCCTGTCCACATGGCCCCGGGGCAGCCGCGCTGCTCACCGCCGCCGCCGCGCTCGGGTCCCGCCGCTGCCGCCGCTACCGCCGCCCCCTCCCCTCCGAGGCCGAGCGCGCCGGGAGCCGGCGCGGCCGGGGCTCCCCCACCCCGCCCGGCTTCCCGCAGGGAGCGCCCGCCCCCCGCCCCCAGCCCGGCTCCCCGCCAGCCCCGGCCCCGCGCAGCCGCGGCTGAGCCCGCACTTCCCCCCCGCAGCGCTTGGCCGGGGCGCACGTGGTGGGCGCAGGGCCGGGCAGGGGCGCGGGGGTGCGGCGTGCGCGGGGGCCGGGCGAGGAATGGCGGAGGGGCAGGGAATGAATGAACCCGCGCGTGCATGAATGGCAGAGTGCATGAATGAATGAGTGCGGTAGAGCCTGCGGGAGGAATGAATAAATGAGGGAACTAATGCACGGGCGCGAAGGTGAGTGACAGAGTGAATGGGCCCTTGAAACCCAGAGGCGGTCAGTAACAACCTGCCCAACCTTTTCATCGGTCCATCCATTCAATCCCTCAACATTTATTAGACGCCTACTGTGTACCAACCAGCCTTGTTCTAGGCCCCAGGGGGTACAGCAGCCAGCGAAACCAAGCTCCTGTCCTCGCAGAGTCACATTTTACAGATGAGGAAACCCTGGTTCCCAAGGGTGCCGCCTGGCCAAGCTGCCCCCGCTCTGCCCCAGCCCGCAGTCGGTGGCTTCCAGGGCCTTCTTTCTCCCCAGGGAGCTCTCAGGAAGGAAAGGTGGCTCCAGGAGGACCAGTGTTGCCCCCTGCCTCTGCCCCTAGTCTGAAGCATCCCACCGACCTGCCCGGGTAGAGCCCAGGCTGGCTCAGTTCCGCCCTGGTAAAGGTGCAGTGTGAATCCTCCTCTTTCCTCCCAGAGCGGGCAAGGGGCAGCCCTGAGGGTGCCAGCTACATGAGGGTCTTCCATCCCAGCCAGCCCAGCAGCAGCCAGTGTGGGAACCCCGGGAGGAGCACTGGCACCCGGGGAGGGTCCTGCATGGTGGAAACAGCTGACAACGCCCTTGTGCTTTGCTCATATCCTCCCTCTGGACCTATGGGCTCATGGTTCACACATGCTTGTATCATTTCCAAGTACATGGCAGATTAGAAGATGCTGCCAATGAGTACCTTGTACATTTTTGTTTTTTAATTATGGAAAACATAACGTTTACCATTTGAACTACTTTTAAAGTGTACAGTTTGGGGACATTGAATTCCCACTGTTGTGTTACCATCACCACCATCCTTATATGCTGTATGTTGTATGCTTTGCAGTTTCTGTGCTCTCTCATTTAATCTGGGGAGTAGGTTGCTACATTCAGGCAGTGTCAGTGCTGAGAAAAGGCGCTGATAGCAAGGCAAGAGGGAAAACCCAGATAAAAAGGAGACAAGAAAAAGAACCAGCAGCTGACTGGAGCCATTTAGTGTCAAGCAAAGCCCTGTCTCTGCTCACTGTCAGGTCCCAGGGACACGATTGGGTAACCAATGGACAGAGGGAGGTGCCTCCAAGTGCACGCCACCACAGTCAAGACAAAATGAGAGGTAGCAGCTCAGGGCCGGGCTCTCCCCGTCCTTCCAAGTGTGAACAGACTTCTTCCAAACCCAGTCCCTGGTGTGCACCCCTGGACCAGCCTCTTTGCTCAGGGCGCCTTGGTTTCCCCAGCAGGAGTCGGAACAGGTTCCCTGACCTCCACTCTGGCCTCTTGGGTTCTGACACCATTCAGGCAGCACAGCACACAGCAGTGGAGGCAGCCTGTGAGAGGTAGTGCGGGCCCAGCCTGCCAGCTCCAGTGTCCCTTCCTTCCCCAGTCCCCAAAGGGACAAACACCACTGGGGGATGTGGAACCTGGGGTACAGGCAGGGCTCTGCCCACATTGCCTCCTCCTGGGCTGCGGCCCTTCCCCAGAGGCTGGTCCTGCTCAGATGGTGCCAGAATGTTCACCGCCCGCCCTGGCACTGCTGCTGCCAACGCCACAGATGGCTGGGGAGGCGGGGGAGGGGCGGGTGGGGTGGGGGCGGCTCCTGCTTCAGCTCCAGCAGCTTGCAGGCTTCAGCTCAGGCCTGCCTGGGAAGGCCCCAGGAGAGCCCCTCCCCCATGCTGCACGCACCTCCTGTCCCCACCCTCCCTGCCCTCTCTTCCATCCTTTCCACTCCAACCCCTCATGCTGGGAAGACAGAGAGAAAGCAGGCACTGGTTTTGGGTCTGGGAGCATCCCTGTAATGCCCCTGAAGGGGAAGTGGTACTAGCCCCCTTTTGCAGATGGGGAAACTATAGTCAGTGCACCACAGCCTGGGACATCAGGCAGGCTTCCTGGAGGAGGTGAGGTTTCATCTGGGTTGGGAAGAAGGGATGAAAGTGGCAGGACTTGGAGGTGATGTCCAGGGGCTGCAGAGGACCCTCTCCCCAGGCCCCTGCCTTCATTCAGACCTCTATGAACCACTCTGTTTGACATCACCACCCCCATGGCTCAATCCCATTGCCCTGGTTTGTTTTTTGTGTGTCTCTTACTGCGTTCCAGAGCTATCTGATCTGTCTGTTGATGTGGACATCGATCTTTCCCCCGGGATGCATGGTCCTCTATTGTGGTGGGGGGAGCAGGGCAGAAGTGGCACCACACTGGGGCTCATGATTAAATGTGCCAGGGAATGGATGGATGGATGGGGAGAGGGGGAATAGGAACAGCCTGGTGTGATGCCAGGCTTCTGGCCCTGGTGGCTGAGTATAAAAGAAAGGACAGCACATCAGGGAGGTCATTGACAGTGAGGTACCTGCAGACAGCCACATACAGGGGCCCAGGATGCAGCATTTTCTTGGGCTCCAGCATCACCTAGCCGTGTTGACCAGTTCCCTGCCTAATCTTCCAATTTCCACCCACAAGAACAGATTGAACAAGGATTCTGACTATGAGCCCGGGAGACTGGGAAGGTGAAAGGGGTCTTCCCACTCTCCCACAAACAACAGGTGCTCCAACTGAAACTCTAGGGTCCCCTGCAGAATCGGGCTAGAGCTGCCCTCCACAGGTGGTGAGAAGGCCCTGAATTGGCCAGAGTGTGTATCTAACAATGACCCCAACTGCAATATTAACCCAAATTCCAATCTTATATCAAATGCTAAACCTAACTCTAATGAAACCCAAAACCAAAATGAAACTTAACCCCACCCCAATACTAACCTGACCAATAACAGTAATCCCAACCCTAACCCTAAGTCTAACCCCAACACTATCCTGCCGGAAAACAATGACCTTAAACCACACCAAACCCTAAAGTTAACTCAAATGCCAATCCAAAACCAAATCGCAAAAGCAACACTAAAAAAAACCCCCAACGCAACACTTACCCTAACACTAAGCACGGCCAACAACAACCTCAAAACTAAACCTAACGCTAAACACTGCCAACAACAACCCCAACCCTAACCTAACCCTAAACACTGCCAACATCAACCCCAACCCTAACCCTAACACTAACCCTGAACACTGCCAAAAACAACCCCAACACTAACCCAAATCCTAACCCTAAACACTGCTAACAACAACCTCAATGCTAACCCTAACCCTAAACAGTGCCAACATCAACCCCAAACCCTAACCCTAATCCTAAACACTGCCAACATCAACCCCATCCCTAATCCTAAACCTAAACACTGCCAACAACAGCCCCACCCAAACCCTAATCCTAAACACTGCCAACATCAACCCCAACCCTAACCCTAAACACTGCCAACAACAACCGCAACCCTAACCCTAACCCTAACCCTAAACACGGCCAACAACAACCTCAAAACTAAACCTAACGCTAAACACTGCCAACAACAACCCCAACCCTAACGCTAAACCTAAACAGTGCCAACAACAACCCCAACCTTAACCCTAACCCTAAACACTGCCAACAACAACCCCAACACTAACCCAAATCCTAACCGTAATCCCAACCCCAAACTTAATCCTAATCCCAACCCAACCCTAACCCTAATCCCAAACCAAATCCTAACCCTAAACCTAATCCTAAACCTAACCCTAACCCTAATCCTAATCCCAACCCTAACCCTAACCCTAACCATACCCTGCTGCCCTGTTCCTTCACCGGTTTGTCCTAGGAGCATTTTCTAAAATAAATTGAGCAACTGTGAGGGTGCCTGGGACCGTAGGAAGTGGGCAGGGGCAGCTGGGAGCCTCATAGGTGCTCTGTCTGAGGTAGGTCCCAGGCCCAGCGGTCCAGCCCACTGCTCCTTCTGGGGTGGTGCTCTGAGCCCCTTGGCCTCCACCCCGCTGCCTGCCCTGCTCTGTTTCTATGGGAAGCAGCAGTGGCCTCCCTGGGGCTCGACCCCATGTCAGGCCTTTCCAGCAGGTGGAGGTGGTTTGGGCTTCAAAACTATAAATAGGGGAAACCATTTTCAAACAAATATTCACCAAAGCGAAATCCCACCTCATCTCAATGTGACTGGGCTTGTCTTTTTATGCACTGGGCGTGGGTACGGAGGGCACCATCCTTTGCCTCCCATGCTTGGGCCTGGGCAAGGGCAGGGGACACAGAGCAGGGGATGGCACCGAGGTGGCCTCACTGAGACAGAAACTGCCACTGGGTGTATGATGCTGCTGTGGACAGTCAGCAGGTGTTCACCAAGACCACCTGGGGGCCTGGGCTCCTTCAGGGGCCCCCCTGCTAGGTCCTGGGCCAGGCCTGGCCCTGCTTCCACTGTGGTGCCCTCCCCAGCCAGGCTGAGCTCCACCTACATCATCCCTGTCCATACCTTCTGTTTCTGGGTCCTTGCACACGGAGTTCCCTCATCCTGAGATGCCCTTTTATGGAGTGTCCATGTGGAAACCTCCTTATCTCAGCTCCCAAAGTTGCTTCTTCTTGGAAGCCTTCCCAGGCTGCTCCCAGCTAGCCCTCTCCCACCTACCCCACTGCTGACGCCCAGCAAGGCTCATGGTCAAATCCATACATCAGGCTAAAGGAGGCATCTAGCCTCCTCACCCTCAGGTGATGAGACATCCCCTGAAGAAGTCTCTACAGTTCAACAGTGGCCTAGAAAGTTCTGAGCTACAATTGTGGCCCTACAGGGGCAGGGCTAACCCCCTCTGCCGAGGCAGGACAGTGTTTCAGGGAGTTGGAAACCACCAGCGCCCTCCCGTCTTCTCCCAGCCATTTCTCCCAGTCCCTTCTCCAGGACACACATCAACCCCTCCAGAGGCCCGGACTGGGGCCCCACCCTGGGTGCTGTTCAATCCCATCAACCCAGGCTAGGAGGCAGAACATGGGCCCCTTCCTCAGCAGGGTCTTCACCAAGCTTGCAGGGGACAGCTACAGTAAAGGACCCCCAGGGGACATTGGCACATGCTGTTCCTCAGCATGGAGCAGCCTTCCTTGTCCTTTCATCTCCTGCGTTACAGCTAGGCCTTTTGGTCTCCATTCAGGCACCCCCTCCTCCAGGAAGCCCTCCCCGATCCCTAGTTGGTGTGTAGCTCTGTGTGTCCTTGAGCTTGGTTCTGACCTCAGTTAGTGTCCCTGCCCAGGGATGTCCTTCTGTGCCCCACCATGGACCCTCCAGGCAGGACTGGCCCTGGTTCCAGGTGCCTCCCCAAACCTACAGAGGCCTGTCGCCCAGAGCTGAGACCACTGAAGCTGCGGGCAGAGATGAGCGAATGAATGAATGAATGAGGGAGGAACGGAGTGACCATGGGAACACCAGAGGGCTGAACCCCAATGTGAGGGGGAGTCTGTTGGTAGAGCTAAAGAAAGTTCCCCAAGAGCCTCGGCACGGCAGGCCATACCGGAGCATGGAGCCAGAGGCTGACACTGATCAACTCCTCTGTGGTTGATGCAGTAGGACCACAGGGAGAACACACCTGCCCTCTGCACTCTGCCCCACAGGTGTATGTGGCATCCGGACAGCGGCAGTGCGGTCAGTGCCTCGGGGCAGGACTCCAGGCCTAGGGAAGCCTTGCCAAGCTGGTGGAAGGAGGAGCGTCCTGCGGGGGCCTGGACTCTAGGGCAGCGAGGTGGATCCCAGGCCTCTAAGAGCCTTAGGTGGCAGGAACACGGCAAGAAGCAGTGCCTGAGGTCAGGGATGGCCACAAGCCAGGCTGCCTGGAGGCTGGACACCAACTCCTGCTGTGCTTGCCTGACACTGCCTTGAGTGTTATGGATTGGAGGTGGAGACCAAGGCAGTGTGGAGTTGGGATGCTGGCCTGAAAGATGGAAGCTGAGGGTGCCCAGAGCCTGGCAGACCCTCACATCCCCCATTCCCAGCCAAGAAACTCCCTCCTCCTTCTGGGTATCCCCATAGTCTCCTGCCTGCCCCTGTCTCTGAAACCTGCCTTGTATCTGTTCCAGCATCCTCTCACCCTGTCCCTCCTCTGCTCAAGAACCTGCCATGGTTCTCACCTGCCTGCCTGCTGCATCCCATTCAGGCACTCAAGGCCTTCCATGGGCTCACTGGTGTCTCTGGTGTGACTCATCCTCTTGGCAGATGCTGAGGCTCTCCTGCCCCCTCATTCCCCTTGCAGGCTGCCCTTCACCCCGTCCGCCCACAGGCACACACACTCAGCCTCCTTTCCCCTTGTCCCTGCTCAAAATGGGAGGCAACATTCCTATAAAAAAAAAAGGCTCCATCGGGTCCGGTGCCTCACGCCTGTAATCCTAGCACTTCAGGTAGCCGAGGTGGGAGGATCACTTGAGCCCAGGGATGGGAGGATCACTTGAGCCCAGGAGTTCGAGACCAGCCTGAGCAACATAGGGAGACACCATCTCTACAATAAGTAAAAATTAAAAAAATTAACCTGGCATGATAGCGGGTGCCTGTGGGCCCAGCTACTGAGGAGGCTGAGGTGGGAGGTCAAGACTTCAGCGAATTGTGATTGCACACCGCACTCCAGGCTGGTTGACAGCAAGACCCTGTCTCTTAAAAAAGGAATTAAAAAAGAGACTCATGTGATCCAGGGTCTCTGGAATGGTGGGGGGAGGGGCTCGGTCTGTGCCCCCCATCTCTCTCCAGACCACCATTTCTTGGCCCACAAGATGCACCTGTCTTCGCCACTCCATCCTTTAATGGCCCCACATGCGCTCCTCCCAGCCTCATGGTGGCCCTCACGGGTATGCCCGCTTCTGCTGCTCTTCTGGCTCCTACACAGGACGGTGCCAGTCAAGGCATGGATGACCCGACATCCCCCAGATATCCACAGGGCCATTGGCCTGGCCTCCTGCCCAGGGCCCCAGGAAAGCTTGGGCCTGGTCCTGCCTGCCCACGACTGCCCCGGGCAAGACATTCAGTCTCCTCTCTGTGCTCAGTCTCCTTGTCTCTCCTTCTGTGGACCGGAAACGCACGCCAGCCGTGGTCCACTTCTCACATGACTGTTCAGAAAACCTTCCCTGTGAGGAGGGGGTGAGGCGGCAAACAAGAGGCTTGTCCAGGAGGCATTTGCAGTTTCGGTCCTAGGGGCAAATAACTGGGAGACTCTGATGCTGGGGCACCCTCTGTGCCAGACACCGAGCTCCTTGTAAAGGGACGCGAGGCGGCAGGAGGGCTGCTGCAGGATGCCCCAGGCTGCCCTTGTTGGAAACGGGGCCACAGAGGCGGCCATCAATTTGCCTCACTCCACTGGGCAGGAAAATTATTTCCGCCACTCCTCTGTGTTCCAGCCGCTTCTAGTGCCTGTAAGGGATCTAGGGGCTGCTCAGCTCATGGAATGGTGGCCGCAGCCAGCCTCAAAAGCACAGTGTGGACAGGGACATCCCGCTCCAGCCAGGACTGGAGGGCAGGAGGCAGGAGGCAGGAGCCATCCTGGCCCAGGCCTGTGGACCGCCTTCTTCCACCAACGTCTCCGGCCACCTCTGGCCTTCTCAGGTGACAGGGCTCTCCCAACAGCCCCCCTATCCCATGATCACCTTGCTCTGGGCTTTGTGCTGGTGACGCCCAAACCAGGCCGATGTGTTCCCTCTGGGGTCCACACATGGAAAGTGAGGGGCAGGAAGGAAAAGTTCACGGAGCAGCTTCACGTGGCCACCAGAGCGCCTTCTGCATCACCATGGGTCCAGCTCCCCTGGGATCTCAACCCCACCTTACAGGTGGGGAACCGAGGCGTGGGACCACGGGGTAAGTGTGCTCCACGGCAGTCAGGGGCTGGGGTTTGAACTGGGATCTGCTGTCACAACAGGAAGGCAGAGGCTGGACAGGCCCCGTTGTCCCTCTGATCTCAGAGCCTGGCGAGTGTCATGTGCCTCGCCATCCATTTGGGCTCCTTCCTCACCAATGGAAGCCCTGCAAGCCTAGTGGAGGAATGGGGCCAGCCAGAGGGTGCATTTCCCAGCCACCCTTGCAGCCAGGCACGACCAGGATCCTATGGAAGAAGTCACTGAAAGAGACTCTTTTTGTTGTTTTTTCACAGCTTTATTGAGGCATAATTGACTTACAGTAAACTGCTCATAAAGTGCATCATTGGATAAGTTTTGACATCTGCACATTCTTGAAGCCATCACCACCATCAAGATAACGCGTATTTCCATCAATTGCAAACATTTCCTGGTGTCTCTTGGTAAACCATCCCTCCCTCCACCCCTGTTCCTAGGTAATCACTGATCTCTCTTCTGTCATTAGAGATTAGTTTGCATTTTTCTGGATTTTATATGAGTGGTATCCTACAGTATATACTTTTTTTTTTTTTGCAGTGGGAGGGGGGTGGTCTGCCTCCTTCCACTCCGAATAATGATTTTTGAGTTTCACCCATGTTGCTGTGTGTATCAATAGCTCATTCCTTTTTATTGTTGAGTAATACTCTACCATATGAATACGCTATAATTTGTTTAACCTTTCTTCTAATAATGGATATTGGGGATTTTCCAGTTTTGGGTTATTATAAACAGATTCTCTGAACATTTGTGTACAAGTCTTTGTGTTAAGACATAGTGTTTTAATTTCTCTTGGGTAAATACCTCAGAGTGGAATGGTTGAGTTGTATGGGAGATGGTTGGTCTAACTTGCTAAGAAACTGCCAGACTGTTTGCAAAGTGATTGCACCATTTTATATTCCACCAGCAGAGTATGAGAGATTCAGTTACTCCACATCTTTGCCGACACTTGGTATGGTGCATCTTGTTAATTTTAGCAATTCTAATAGGTGTGGAGTGACAGCTTGCCGTGGTTTTAATTCTAATTTTCTTAATGACAGATGATGCTAAAAACCTACTTTAGTGAACTGTCTGTTCAAATCTTTTGCCCGTTTCTTCCTTTTTTTTCTGAGACAGAGAAAAAAAAGAAAAAAGAAAAGGAGAGAAAAAAGAAACCTTCTCGACCTGACAAAGGGCATCTAAGAGAAGTTTAACAGTTTAGTAGTACATTACACTTCATAGTAACGGACCCAGAGCTTGCTTTCTAAGATAGGGAATAAGGCAAGGATGTCTCTTCTCACCGCTGCTGTTCAATATTGCACTGGAGGTCCCAGATATGCAGTAAGGCAAGAAAACAAAACAAAACAAGATGAAGCGTGTTGCCCAGGCTGGAGTGCAGTGGTGCGATCTCGGCTCACTGCAACCTTCGCCTCCCGCGTTCAAGCAATTCTCCTGCCTCAGCCTCCTGAGTAGCTGACATTACAGGTGCCCGCCACCACAGCTGGCTAATGTTTGTATTTTTATTAGAGACGGGGTTTCACCATGTTGGCAAGGCTGGTCTCCAACTCCTGACCTCAGGTGATCCACCCACCTCAGCCTCCCAAACTGCTGGGATTCCAGACCTGAGCCACCACACCCGGTCTGCCCATTTCTTAATTGGATTGTTTGTATTACTGGTATCCAGTTGTAGGTGTTCTTCATCTCTTCTGGATGTAAGTTATTTGTCAGATAAATGTTTGATAACCTTCAGGTCACATTTGGCAGGTTTCCGAATTAACTGCCAGGGAAAGTCTTCCGATTCATGGCTTACACTCTGTTCCTGAGCAAAGAATGTTAACGTGAGTCCTTCAAACTGTTGACGTACCAATTAATACGTAACCCACTGGCGCTAATAAGGACACGGATTTGTTTCTAAATCATGAAGTTTTGATTGTCTTGCACGTGGAACGTGTTAGCCTATGTGTTGTCATCTGCAGCCAATGATTGTAACCTCTGTATTAATATACCCACCAATGGAAAAGGACAACTCTGGCCAGGCACGAGGGCTCACACCTGTAATTCCAGCACTTTGGGGAGCCAAGGCAGACAGATCACTTGAGCCCATGAGTTCAAGACCAGTCTGTCTGAGCAATATGGTGAAAACTTGTCTCTACAAAAAAAAAAAAAAAAAAAAATTAGCTAAGTGTGATGGCACACGCCTATAGTCCCAGCTACTCAGAAGGCTGGGAGGCGAAGGTTGCAATGGGCTGAGATCCTGCCACTGCACTCCAGCCTGAGCAACAGAGCAAGACTCTGTCTCAAAAAAACAAAAAAGGGCAACTGCAATATGAGAGCCCTCCTTCCTGCTGCTACATTTCTTATAAAAGCATTCCAACCAGTAACACACTTTGGAATATGCCCAACTTTGTTGGTGAGTCTTCCCGGGTTGAGCCTTACGTTTGGATTCCAACAAACCTTGATCAAATTATTTCTGCCTCAACAGCCTTAATTTCAATTGACGTGTTTTATAAATATTTTCTCCCAGTCTTTTACTTGCCTTTTAATTTTCTTAAAAGTGACTTCCGAAGAGAAAAAAAAGGTCTTAATTTTGTTAAAGTCCACTTCATTGATTTTTCTTTCGTAGTTCGTGTTTATTGTGTTAAGACAACTTTCCTCACCAGTTGTTTGTTGCTAGTATACAGAAGTCAATGGGCCCTGTATCTGGCAATCTTTTGAGTCCTATGTATTAGTACCAGTAGGTTTTTTGCAAATTCCTTAGAAATCTTCATACAGATGACCATGTCATCTTCGTGTAAGGACAGCTGTGCTTCTTGGGTTACAATCTGAATGACTTTCATCTTGTTTTGTTTTGTTTTCTTGCCTTACTGCATATCTGGGACCTCCAGTGCAATGCTGAACAACAGCAGTGAGAACAGACATCCTTGCCTTATTCCCTATCTTAGAAAGCAAGCTCTGGTCCATTACTATGAAGTGTAATGTACTACTAAGCTGTTAAACTTCTCTTAGATGCCCTTTATCAGGTCGAGAACACTTCTTTTTTCCTTTCCTTTCCTTCCCTTTTTTTCTTTTTCTTTTTTCTTTTTTGAGACAGGCTGCAGTGCAGTGGTGCAATCTCAGATCACTGCAGCCTCAACTTCCGGGGCTCAGGTGATTCTCCCACCTCAGCCTCCTGAGTAGCTGGGACTACGGGTGCATACCACCATGCCTGGCCTCAGAAAAGCCCAAGTTAAAAAAATAAAAAAATATATTGTGATGGGGGTCTTGCTATGTTGCCCAGGCTGGTCTTGAACCCCTAGGCTCAAGACCACTCACCTTGGCCTCCCAAAGTTTTGGGATTGCAGTTGTGAGCCACCGTGCCCAGCTGAGAAAGTTACTGTATGTTCCTAGTCTGCTGAGTCTTTATTAGAAATGGAAGTTGAAGTTTATAAAAAATGTATTTCTTGCATCTACCAAGATGATTGTGTTTTTCTTTTTAGCCTGTTAATATGCTGAATTATACTGATTGATTTTCAAATGTTAAACCAACTTTTTATTGCTGGGACAAACCCCATTTTGACATAATGTCATTCTCTTTATATTTTGTTGGATTCAATTTGCAAATATTTTGTTAAGACTTATTGTGTCCATTTTCATGAGAAATATTGGTCTGCAGCTTTCTTCTGTGATGTTGTTTTCCAGTTTTGGTACCAGGGTAATGGCAGGCTCAAAAAATGAGTTAAAAAGTTCTCTTCACTTCTATCTTTGGGAAGAGTTTCTGTAGAATGGATACAATATCTTCCTTAAGTGCTTTGGTGGAATTTTCCAGAAAAGCCATCTGGGTCTGGAATTTTCTTTGTGAAAGGTTTTTAAACTATAAATGCAATTTCTTTAACAAATGTGTGGTTGTTCAGAGACCTATTAATTCTTGAGAGAGCCTCAGTGGTTTGCATGCTTCAAAGAATTTTCCAGTTCACGTAGGTTGTCAAATTTGTTGGCAAAAAGTTGTTCAGAATATTCACTTGTTATCCTTTTCATGTCTGTGGGATCCATAATGATGCCTCTCATCCTTGACATTAGTAATATGTGTTTTCTCTATTTTTATTCTGATCAATCTGGCCAGAGGTTTAGTCATTCTATTGATTTCTTAAAGAAGCAACTTTTGTTTTCATTGATTTTTCTAGTGTTTTCCATTTCACTAATTTCTGTTCTCTTTATCATTTCCTTTCTTCTGCTTAATTTGGATTTTTCTCTTCTTTTTTTCTAGTTTCGTAAGGTAAAGGCTGAAGTTATTGATTTGAGACTTTCTTCTTTATAACATAAGCATTTCATGCTATAACTTCCCTCGAACCATTGCTTTAGCTGCACTTTATATGCGGTGTTCTCACTGTATTCAACTAAAAACATTTACTAATTTCCATTGTGATTTCTTCTTTAACTCAGGGATTACTTAGGAGTTTATTGTTTCGTGTCCAAAGGTTTGGTGATTTTCTTGGCGTATTTCTGTTATTGATTTCTAATTTAATTCCATTGTGGTCAGAAAATATATTTGGTAGGATTTCAGTTCTTTAAAAATTGACTGAGACTTGTTGATTGCCCAAAACATATTTTCTTTTGATAACGGTTTTGTGTTCTCTTAAGAAGCCTGTGTATTCTGCTGTTGTTGGGTGGTATGTTGTATAAATGTCAAGTTCATTGTTAGTGTTATTCAGATCTTCTATATCCTTACTGATTTTCTGTCTGCTTCTGTCGATTATTGAGAAAGTGTTGAACGCTCCAACTACAGTTGTGTATTTGTTAATTTCTCTTTGCAGTTCTATTGGTTTTTGTATCACACATTAAGATTATTATGAACTCTTGAATAATTGACCTCTTTATCATTACAAAACTACCCACTTTGTTCCTGGTAATATTCTTTTCTCTTAAATCTATTTTGCCTGATACTAGTCTGATAATAGACACTCCAGCTTTCTTTCAGTTTTAATATAGTTCATCTTTTTCTATGTTTTTTACTGTTTGTCTATCTGTGCCTTTACACTTATGTGTAATGGGTTTCATGAAAGTATAGTGGGTTTCTTGCAGGCACTGTATAATTGGGTCTTGCTTTTTCTTCTGTTTGACAATCTCTATCTTATAATTGGTGAATTTGCACAATTTACATTTTGATTATTAATTTTGTTCAGTTTAATTCGATTGTCTTAATATTTATTTTCTGTTTGGCCTGTTTGTTTTTAGTTCCCTTTTTCTCTTTTCCTTCCTTCTTTTTGGTTAGAGTAATATTTATGATTACATTTTACCCTTGTGTTGGTTCATCAGCTATACTTCTTTGTTTTATGTGTATACATGTGCTGTTGTTGTTTGGTGATTACTTTAGGTATACATATTTCACTTAGGTGTATATATTTAACTCACTTTAGTGGTTTATGTATTTAACTTATCACACTCTCCCTTCAAATAATACGGGATTATTTCATGAGTAATATAAGAACCTCATCACAATACACTTCCACTTTCCCCTACCCTAGATTTTGAGTTATTTTGTTATACATTTTATTTCTACATGTAAGTCCTGAAATACATTGTTACCATTTTTGCTTTAGAAAGTTACATATCTTGGAAAGATATTTTTTTTCTTTTTTCTTTTTTTGAGACGGAGTCTTGCGCTGTCGCCTAGGCTGGAGTGCAGTGGTGCGACCTTGGCTCACTGCAACCTCTACCTCCTGGGTTTGAGCTATTCTCCTGCTTCAGCCTCCCGAGTTGCTGGGATTATTGGCACCTGCCACCATGCCTGGCTCATTTTTTGTATTTTTAGTAGATACTGGGTTTCGCTATGTTGGCCAGGCTGGTCTTGAACTCCTGACCTCGGGATCTGCCCAAAAAAGCCTTTTCTGTTTTCCTACATGATAGGCATTTTTGGTGTTCTTCATTCTTTGGGGTAGATTCAGATTTCTTTCGGTATAATTTTCCTTCTACTTGAAGGACTACCTTTAACATTTCAATCTGGACCGCTGGTGATCAATTCCCTCTGATTTAAAAGGTCTGAAAAAGCCTCTATTTCACCTCTATGTTTGAAAGATATTTTCATTGAGTGTTATGTTTTAGGTTGATTTTTTTTTTTCCTTTCAATAAAGATGTTGCGCCATTTCTTTTGGCTTAGGTTATTTCCCACATGAAGTCTGTTGTCATTCTTTTCTTTGTTTCTCTATGTAATGTGTCTCTGTACTCTGCTTTTAGGCGTTATCAGCATTTGGTTGTTATGTAGCTTGGTGTAGTTTTCTTTCTGTTTCTTTTTTTCTGCTTAGGGTTCATTGGGACTCTTGGATCTGTAGATTTATCATTTTCATCAAATTTGGAAGAAAATTTGGTTATTAAGTCTTCAATTTTTTTTTCTGTTCCCTTCCTTTCTCCCTGCTCCCTAAGACTCAGTTACACATGTGTTAGGCCACTTGATGCCCCACAACTCAATTATCCTCTGTTCATTTTTTTCCCCAGTAATTTTCCACTGTTACTTTTCGCATAGTTTCAATTGCCATACCTTTATATTCACTAATCTTTCCTTTTGCAGTGTTTAATCTGTTAATCCCATTTAATCTGCTGTTAATCTTATCTAATCTAGTGTGTTTTTTATCTTACACATTTTATTTTTCAACTCTTAAAAGTTCAATTTGGGCCTTTATTTTAAAAGGCCCAAAACATTTAAAACATCCTATTTGTTTCTTTTTCTTTTCTTTCTTTTTTTAAATTTTGAGATGGAGTCTCACTCCATCACCCAGGCTGGAGTGCAGTGGTGCGATCTCAGCTCACTGCAACTTCTGCCTCCCGGGTTTAAGCAGTTATCATGCCTCAGCCACCCAAGTAGCTGGGATTACAAACATGTACCACCTTGCCCAGTTACTTTTTGTATTTTTAGTAGAGAGAGGGTTTCACCGTCTTGGCCAGGTTGGCCTTGAATTCCTGACCTCAGGTGATCCACCCGCCTCAGCCTCCCAAAGTGCTGGGATTAAAGGTGTGAGCCACCATGCCTGGCCCATTTGTTTCTTTTTCATACTTATGATTTCTTCTACCTTCTCGAACATATACCTATTTTACCACCTGTTTTACTCATTCTAACATCAGATCCTTTCTAGATTTGTTTCTATTGATTTATTTTTCTTCTTATTATGGGCCATGTTTTCTTCCCTGTTTGCATGCCTGGTAATTTTTGATTGGATGCCAGACATTGTAATTTTACTTTGTTAGGTGCTGGAGGGTTCCTTTTCCTTTAAATGTTTTTTGGCCATGTTCTAAGACACAGTCAAGTTGCTCAGAGACAGTTTGGTCCACTCAAGGCTTACCTTTAAGCTTCGGAGGCAGACCCAGGTCAGCATTTAGTCTAGAGTTAATTTGACCCCACGACGTAGGCAACACCCTTTTGAAGACTCGATGTTCTATCATTAGGAGGTCTTTTTACTCTGGCTAGTGGGAAGATAAACTATTTTCATTTCTCAGTGAGGTTGTTCTGCCTCTTCTTTTCTGATTGCCCTTTCCTCAGTCTTGGCAGTTTCCTCAAGTTCGTGCACTGATCCGTCCTTAGCTAAAGATTGGAGTAGAAAACCTCTGCAGATTTCTAACACTCTTTCTGTCTGTGCAGCATTCTCACCTCTGGTGTTCTACATTGTAAATTGTGGGTGTCTTTTGTTCCCTGAGCTCTGTGTTCCAACTCAGAGAGATTGTTGGGCTCTCTTTGGATTTTTCTTCCTGGGAATACTGCCTGGAAATTCTCTCCAGGGGCAGTCAGAGGGCTCACCTGGCTTGCTTAGGTTTGCTTTGAGCTCATTCTTCTGAGCTACCTTTCATTCAGTGTCTGAAAACCGTAATTTCGTGTGTGTGTGTGTGTGTGTGTGTGTAGTGTAAGGTTGGGGGTGTGTGTGTGCCTGTGTGGTGCCGTGTGTGTATGTGTGTGTGTGTGTAGAGTAAGGTGGGAGGGTAAATCTGATCCCTCTTACTCAATTTACCAGGCAATGGAAGTTCTTAGTAGACTGCTCAGAAGGGAACAGACAAGTAGGCCAAGCCTTCTTTGGCATTCCCCCTTTTCTCCTTCCTGCTATCCTGAATGAAGATGTAATAACTGGAGTTCCAAGATCTTTCTTAGACCAGAAGGTTTTTTAAGGGATGGAAATTATACACTGAAGATGTGGGAAAAGACAGATGGGTGGAAGGATCCAGGGTCCTTGGTGATTTGCCACCCCAGTCCTGGATGGCTGATCTCCCAAGTTATTTTATTTTACTGGAGAAAATAAATCCTTGTGTGTTGAATCCTGTGCTATTCTATGCCTCCTGTTTTGCAGCCAAACCTAATTCTAATGGATGCAGAAGCCCCCATCCCAAAACATCCTAATTTATCTCCCCAGTGTCCAGCCAGAGAGTACCCAGAGGATGACGACCCACAGCAGGGAGTGACAAAGCTGGCTCAGTTTCTGTGATGACCCCTTCCCCTGCTCAGCTAGGACTTGATGCCAGCAGGCGGCAGCTGCCACTGCTCTCCAGGACCCCTCCCACTCCTGCTGTGCCCAGCTTTCTTCCTCCCTGTTGCTTCCCACCTCTCATTCAGCTTCCTCCTCTCTGAGTGGTGGCCCCTCCCCTGGCCAATCTCCCTGGCTGAGGTCTTGGCATTCTTCCTGATGCTGGCTCACAAGTGGCCTTTGCTCCCAGTCCTGCCTCTCTATTCTGCCTGTGCTCCTCAAATACCATTTCCAGCCTTGGTCCAGCCCTGCTGGGCCCGCATACTTTGCAAGGAGCAGTGGTGGGAATACTGCAGTCGGTAGCCCTGTGGCATGCAGTCGCGGGTAGGGGCAGGGGCGTGACTGGTGCAGGGGTGGAGCCATCGGAGTGGTTTGGCAGTTTGGTGGGTAGTAGAGGCAGTGCAGGGAGTCCTGGTGGTGGGGTGGGGTGCAGTGCAAGGGTGTGACTTTGGCGTGGACGATGAGACTTCCCTCTCACTTCTGCCTCCCATAGACTGCCGTCCCCCTGGCAAGGGTGGCCAACCTGTGGGGTGTTGCCACCTGATACTCTTCTCACTCCCTTGCCCGTCCTTCCATCTGGCTAAGAGAACCCTGATTTGCTCTGATCACCTGGTTTCTTGCACATGGCCACCAAGCCAATCATGGGGCCATTGGTCTTGACAGCAACGGTTGAGGATGGGGAAGGAGGTGGCTGGGGCAGAGCCGAGGAGACGGGAAGAAAATGTGCCAGGGAACTTGGGGTAATGTTTCCTCACCCATCAAAAAGACTCACAGGACAGACTGTCACTGCGTCACTGCCCCCTGAGGGTGTGTTCACATGTGCAGGCGATGTCTGGAACCAAGGGCCACCTTGGGACATGGGGAATGGAGGCCGAGCCACCAAGGCTGGGAGAGCAGATGAGGGAAGGACCCAGGCCCTGATTAAGCCACCGAGGTGCTGAGATATCCCCACCTGCATCCCTTCCTTAGGAAGCAGGCCCTCCTCATCGCTGTGATGCGGGGATGAGAGTCACCACCTGCCTGTGTCATCGGGAGGAGCAAAGGGCTCATGGTGGGGGCTCCTGGGACAGGCTGTGGACACACTATGTGTCCCAGAAGGGCTTGTTTTTCTTCCTTGAAGTGGGGGCGGAGGTGGCAAGAGAATATGGGTCCCAGATGGTCCCCACCTCACCCCGGGGCACAGAGACTTCAATATTATTTGTAGTGTTTCTATATTTTGCTCTAAAAAAGGGAAAGAGTTGAAACAATCGGGACAGAATGCTAGTGATTGTCCTTTCTGTGTGGCGGGCGCACAGCTGTGCGCGCTTTGTTCAGCGTACTGTTCCGAAATGAAATAAAACGAAATGCAGAGCTGCCCGCCCCCCACCCCCCGTGCCCAGTCTGCAGGCCTGCGGGTGCCGCGTGGCGCAGCGGAGTGTCCTCTGCTCTGGTTTCAGGATGGCTCAGCCCAGCGTCCTCCCCGTCCCTGTCCTTGCCAGCGTTGCCAGCTCACGCTCCTCCCTGCAGCCCTCGTGCTTGGAGCAGAGGAGCAGATGGCGGCTCCGAGGGCCACCTGGGTGCCCTAGACACTTCTCCTTTCCCTGCACCATTCAGGGCCTGTGGTCTGCCAGCAGCTCTGGGTGCGGCTGTGGAAGCTGCTATGGGCTGAGAGCTGGGGAGGTCCTGGTCTCCACAGGGAGGAGGGAATCAAGGGGAAGGTTCACTCTCTTTGCTTCTCTCTTGCCAGCAGCTTTGCAGCCCCCTGGCTCTGTGAGTGTTGGGGAAGAGGGGTGCTATCAAGAAATCCAGTGTAACTAGGGGTCCTGTCCTACTGTTTGGGCTTCAAGGGATGTCCTCAGCAGGGCCCCAAAGAGCAGCCGTCAGGCCCAACACATGCACAGTGTCAGGAGGCTTCGACCCACCCTTGCCCAGTAGGTCTCCCCATTCCAACCAGTGTCCTGGGTCTCCCTCGGGCCTTGCTGCTTGTCTCTCCCTATTGTCAGAGCCCGGGAGTTCCCACTCCTCCTGGGTGCTGGGTCCATGAGGGGACTCAGCAAAGGGTAACTCGGAGCCAGCTCAGGGCAGAGGGGCTGGGGGCTGGGGGTGCGGAGGGGGGGGGTCTGCAGGGCAGGGGCTGGGGGTTGAGGGTGCGGAGGGATGGGGTCTGCAGGGCAGGGGGTGGGTGGCCCAGAGTGTGGGTGGGAGCAGGTTTGAGGAGGGTGGGTGCATGTCCGAGGGGGAAAAGGAGAGCTGGGTTTGTCCTGCTCTGGGTCTCAGAAAGTCTGAATGACTTGAACGAACCACACTGTCTTCCAGCCTCAGGTTTAGCCTTTTGTAAAATGGATCTGTTATGGAGGACTTGGGGTTACTGAAAGAACACAGGACACCCTGGTGCTTTATTCAATAAGTGCTTTCCCTTCCTGCCTCCGGGGCAGGCTGGTCACTGGCTCTGAGCAGCAGGCATTCAAGAGGCCTTGTTGCTGGCTCTGGCCATGTACTTGCTCTCTATTTGGGCTTCTCTGAGGCCTTGTGGCCACCAGGCCACCCACGCACTGAGCAGCCCGCCACCCTGAAAGCTAGGCTCTGGTATCCCGTGTATACTTTCTTTGTCCTGAACCTCCTGCCCCAGCCTGTCAGGAGCGCCGGTTAATGTACCGGTAAGGTGCTGAACGCAGGGTGGAGATTTCACTGTTGTTACGGAAAGGAAAACCTGGCAGTTTTCACCCCCATCCTCCTTGCCAATGTCTCTGGAGGCACGAATGTGTTAACTGTGTTAGACAAAGTTGGAGATTTCTAAGCTCCACAAGCCCCAGGCCGCCCAGCCTCCACCTTTCTCCCACTGCCTCTCTCCCCCGCTGCAGCTCCCCAGCGAAGAGCGACTCCCAAGGTCTCCAGGCTTTGCAAAGTGATCATCGTGGGCTGCGTCACCGGAGGTTTTCTTCACACTGAAATTATCCAGAGGGAAGGCGAGAGCCCCTGCGTGTCCTCTGTGGGCGTGCTTGTCAAACGGGTGCTGGTGGAGTGGGCCCATGTGTGTGGATAACGCCCACCTTTTTGCTGCCCTCACCTTGCCTCTGGGGCCTGTGGTTATAACTGGAGGCCCCTGCCTGCCTAGCCGACCACCTGGTCATTCAAGGCACCTCTGTGGTGTTCTCAGGGCGTCACAGTAGCTGAGCCAACAGTGACTTTGCTGCAGCAAGAAGCAGGAAGCCAGCTGAGCTTCTCAGCCTCCTCTTCGCCCACCCACTGGCTCCAGACTGGAAAGCGCTTGTTCTTCCTGTCCATTCAGGGAATCTCATATTTTATATTCCCGCTCTCGGGTCTCAGGCAACCAGGGAGATGCCCTATTTGTCAGGACTCTTTAGGTTGCAAAAAAACAAAGATTACAACTCCTGGTGGCTTCCACATAAAGGAAATATATTGACTTATGTAAATGAAGAGTTCAGAAGCTTCAGGTAAGTCTTGATCCAGCAGCTCAAAAAACTGTCACCACAGACCCAGCTGTATTCTTTCTGTCTTCTTCCTTGGGATCCAAATGGTGGCCCCAGCATGCCCAGACGCTCCCCTCTTGGTAGTAAAATGTCTGCCCACACTGCAAGTTCATATCGTTAGGTCACCTCACCACTCCTTTTTGGGGAAGAAAGGATCAATTTCAGGAACACCAGACAATCCTGAAATTGCCTCCTTTATTGGCTAAAAGTAGACCACATGCCCACTCCTAACCAATCCCTGTACCCAGGGGTGGGAGGTGCTGATTGGCTTAAGCCAATGGTGGCCATGCTTAGAGTGGAGTTAGAGTCAGTTTTGGAGAGTCGAGTCTCAGTTGGCCAGAGAAAGAAGAGGTGACCAACGAATGTCCACTAGAGTCACCTAGCCCAGGCAGCACAGGCAATACACTGTCATTTATTGAGCACCTGTGATGTACAGGATCTATCTGCTGCCCTCATAGGTACAGTCCCATTTAATCTTCATGACAGCCCTGAGAGAGGAGCACTCCGGATTTCATCTTACCAGCAACGAGGCTAAAGCTGTGATGGGTGCAGGCACGTCACCACACAGCCACACAGCGATGGCCCCACAACTTGAACAGAATTGAGGTGGGTGCCCAGGTCTGGTTTTCCATTTACAGCAGGGACTTTGTGCAAGTCCGGAGCTAAAAGCCAGCATGAACTAGGTCCTCAGTGTTTCCTGAACTATGTCCCCTGCCCACCCCGGAGGGTACTGGGATTTGTGGGCTTCTAATGCAAGCACCTACATTGTCCTGCTGAGGGCTTCTCTGGTCATGGCCCTGCACTTAGGCTTGCAGACACTGGGCAGGCTGGAAGTGCCAGAGGTAACAGCCCTGGAGCAAACCCTCGACTAATAAGGGGCGGGAGTGGTGGACAAATACCCTAGCCTCCTTGCTCTGCAGTGGCACAACTCCGGGGTACGTTCTGCACCACCGCTTGGAGGGTCCTCAGCAAGCTAAGCCCCGGTTGCCACAGAGTTAACCTGCTCACTAACACCCCCACCCTGTCTCACTTCCCCACTTCTGCACATGCTTCTGCACACGCTTCCTGGAATCACCTCCCACATAAGCCACTGGTACCCAAATGCTAGTCTCAGGGCTGACTTAGGGGCTTCAAACTAAGACAGCAACATTTGGGGCCTGACCTTCCTGTGTCCAGGTACCATGTGCTACCAGGCACATTGAGCATTGACTTTTTATTTAACCTCTGCATGAGTGTTCTCTGTGCTGGCTCAGGATCTGTGGGGAGGGCAAGGGGAGGAAGAGAGGGCCTGGCCCCCCAGGTCTAGCTGAGGCCATAGGCCAGCACACAGTACCTGATCTGGTGTTTGATGGACACTTCCTTACACTCCCTACCTGATGCCTAAATACTCCCTACAACTATCCTACCCCAGTCATTCCACTCCACTTGCATGCCCCTAGAGATGGGGTGCTCACTACCATTGCAGCAACCAGCTCTTTCTATAGATGCCCCTGACTGCTTGAAATGTATTAGCTACTTAACAAATACTGCATGTTGAGTAAATGACTAAACAAAACAATTATTTTAATATCAAATCTCCAAGTGGAAGATTGGAGATAGCCAGAAACACACACTAATGCTGGGAATGAAGGGAAGGCTTGCATTTAGGGTGCCTTCCATAACCTAATTCAGCGGGCCAAATCCGGGCCACTGTTTGTTTTTGTCCATCCTACAAACTAAGAATGGTTTCTACCTTTTTAAATGGTTGGAAAAAAAGAAGAAGAATATTTCATGATATGTAAAATTATATGAAATTCAAGATCCAGTGTCCACAAATCGAGTGCTCCTGGAGCCCAGCCAAGCTCACTGGTTCCTGTCCCGTCTGTGGCTGCTCTGACATCTCAGCGGCAGAGTTGAGGCAACAGAGGCGGCTTGGCCCACAGAGCTTAAGATATTCACGATCTGTCCCTGAGAAAGTGTGCTGACCCCTGGTCTGGCTCAGCCTCGCCGGCAGTGGGACCCGCCTTTACATGTGAGGAAACTGAGGCTCAGCAGGGTCAGAAACTCAGGCAAGCATGTGAGGAGCCCTGCGCCCAGGATGGGAAGAGTGACCCCAGAGCCAGGAGACCTCCCTCAGCCCGGTGCTCAGACCCTCTGAGAGGCGGGTCCCCCCTCCCATGTCCTCGCGGTCCCGCTGGGCGGCTCTGTGCCGCACAGGGTGGCTGCAATCAGAGGCTCATTGATGCGCCGGCTTTGCGCGTCGGAGAATCAACGTCGCTTCCCTGAGCAGCTGGTGAAGGCTGAAAAGTGGGTCAGGTCCCGGGAGGGGCAGGTCCGTTTTTAGCTTTCATTAGGACTTCATTCATTAATCCCTTCATTTAATATTTACTGAGCAGCTACTCAGTTCCAGCCCCTGCCATGGGGGCTGAGAACACGGGCGGGGCTTGATGGAGTCGGGGTGGGGGTTCTGGCCCTGAAGGAGCCCGCAGTCTGGCATGTGTGGGGCAATTATAGGAACAAGTGTGAAGCAGGGGTGTGATCAGGTGGAGTAGCCCCCCCATCACCCACGTTCAGTGGGGCAGATGAGTGGAAGATGAGAAGGGCTCCTGACATCTGAGTGTTTGCGGGATGGAGCGGCCAGGAAGGCTTGCCAGGCAGAAGGACCTGGGCATGCAAAGGTGTGGAGGGGTGAGGGTGGTGGGGAGGGCTTGGGCCAGCTGATGCCTGTGTGATGTTGGGGGCTGGGGCTGTGCAGGGCAAGGAGGCTGCAGAATGGGTGGACATGAGGCCTCCGGGGGAAGAAAGCAGGCCCCGTGTGTGGTAGGGGAAAGGGCCCAGTGACGGCTTTGGGATGGGGTCCAGGGTCAGGCCTACCACTTAGGAAGGTCACCTTGGAGCCACAATGTGGAGGGGGTCCTGGCCAGGCGGCAGGGACAGAAGGGATGGAGGGGACGAGGGAGAGAGAAGACTGAGTAGAGTGGGTGAGCGGGGGCTGGGGCAGCAGCAGGTCGCAGGCTGGGAGGCCCCTGAGGCCCCTTGGAGTGGTTCTCTGGCCTCTGAATCCAAGCACCCCCGCTCTCTGCTCCTGCCCCTGGGCTGGGGCAGGGCATGCGTGGGGGCAGAGGTGGTGGTGCTGGGGTCCTCCAAAGATGCATCGCCAACAGCCATGCGTCCTCAGCCTCCCCACCAGGTCCCTCCTCTGTCAGGATCCCCTGTCCCAGCCCTGCCACCTTGGAGAGGCTCCGCTGCTGTGCCCTGTTTTCTGACCCGAAGTATCCATGCCTTCCCAAGACCTTGCCCCTGGGGACCTGGCAGGCTCATGGATCCCCCATCTGTTTCTAGACCAAGGCTAGACACAGGACCCATCAGAGGGCAGCCTGGTATGGTCACTGCTATAGCCTTCACCGTGGCACCGGCTGACAGAGGAGCATGGGGTGCTCAGGGTGGGCCTTTGGGCCTCTGGGGCTCTAGGCATCACAGAGCATGTCCTCGGAGCCTCCCTAGAGCCCTGGGTGTGTTGGTACCTTCTCTGCCCCACAGTTCAGTCAATGCTGCGGTCCTCGGTCCTCATGCCCTTGATGGGAATTAATGGTTGACATGTGCGTTCTCCCTGGAGGCTGGGCCCTTGGGCGCAGTTACTACCCTCAGCCCTGTGAGCCACCCCTCCTGTGTGCCCAGAAGCCTGTAATGGGGTTACCAGACAGCCAGGGCCACATGGACTTGGGTGACAGGCATTCTGGGGTGACCAGCTGGGCAGAAAACGGGCCTCCTGGAGCCAGGCCAAAGAAAAAACTACCCCATTGGCTTTGGGGTGAACCCAGCCCAAGGCAGGGCCCAGGGAGCCAGGTGCATGGATGGAGCAGGCAGGGGTGGATAGAGCAGTGCAGGGGCCATGGTTAGTGGCTGAGGAAGGGGTGCTAAGGGGAGCAGGGGCGTCGTGGGGGCGGGCGCCGTTGAGTTGTGGTCACTCTCTCACATGACAAACAGCGCCAGCCCCTGCCATGTCTCAAAGCCCCTCCTCACAATCCTGGGTCCCAGGTGGACTTTCCAGGCCCCTCAGACTGCGCATGGCCCCCTCAGTAGCTGTGAGCCCCGGTTCCTGACACTGTGGTGCAGGGTCCTATTGTGCAGGGTGGTGGCCCTCAGCTGCCCGCTGCGTCTGTCCTCGAACCAGCCTCCCTCTCCCTCCCAGCCCTCTCGGCCGGGCTGTCCCTCCTGAGTGTGGCCCAGTGCCTTAGTGGTGGAGAATCACCGTTGTTCCCGCTGTAAACATGGTTGAGGCTGAATCATCGCTGCCAGCTGCCGTAGGGGGTAATACGGGAGCGTGTGTCAGGGTTTCTAAGTTCTGCTGGGCAGGTGCACCTCAAGAAGGAGACACAAAAGCTGTGGGGAAGGCTTGCTCTTTTCTACCTGGCCCGCGTCGGGTAGGCGGGGTCCTTCTGGCATGCGAGGGGCAGCGTGGAGCCCCTGCTCTCACTGCTAGTCACAGTTAAAGCATCTGGTTTGGGGGAGACATTCCTCAGACCATGGGGTGAGCCTCATTGTCGCCTTGGAGAGTGAGGCAGGTGCTAACCCCAGGGGTCCCCCAGAAGTGGCTAGGCCCTCTAAGGTGCATGCCTCCGGAAGACCCTGCCTCGGTTTCCCTCCAGTCACGGGCTGGTGGATGTCTCAAGAAGTGTCTTGGCCGATGCGGTGGCTCGCGCCTGTAATCCCAGCACTTTGGAAGGCCAGGGCAGGAAGATTGCTTGAACTCGGGGGTTTGAGACCAACCTGGGCAACATAATAAGACCTCATCTCTCTCTTAAAACAAAAATGTGTCTGAAAGAGTCAGCCTCTTAGAGGAAGTGCCCAAAGTCCTTGCCCTCCCGGGTCTTTGTGCCAAACCAGCACCGCGGCCAGGGCTTCTCCTAGGCTCGGTCCTTCTCTGGGGCTTCCAGGAGTCTACGGTGCTCTAAGGTTGAGACACAGGGTTGGGCAGCCCCTTCCCACCTCCCGCAGAAGCCTCCAGATGCTCCTGCCCTCATTCATGCATCCTATGCCTCCAATCATTCATTCAACAATGATTTTTTTGCACACCTACTGTGTGCCAGGCTTTGCTATGGGGGCTGGGAACACAACAGTGAACAAAAGCCCCTGCCCTCACAGAGCTCACATTCTAGTGGGGAAGACAGACAGTAAATCAACAAACAAGGTGGGGCATGGTGGCTCACGCCTATAATCCCAGCTCTTTGGGAGGCTGAGGCGGGCAGATCACCTGAGGTCAGGAGTTCGAGACCTGCCTAGACAACATGGTGAAACCCTGTCTCTCCTAAAAACACAAAAATTAGCCAAGCATGGTGGTGGGTGCCTGTAATCCCAGCTACTTGGGAGGCTGAGGCACGATAATCACTTGAACCCGGGAGGCGGAGGTTGCAGTGAGCCGAGATCATGCCATTGCACTCTAGCCTGGGCAACAAGAGTGAAACTCTGTCCAAAAAAAAAAGAAAAAGAAAAATTCAGCAAACAAAGCAATAATATGTCTGGGCATGGAGGTGTCTCTCCTGCCACTGTATTTGGACGAGGAGACTGCGGATAGGGAAGATGTCCAACACACTAGCCACCAACCACACGTGCCTGCTGAGTCCTTGAGATGTGGCAAGTGCCACTGAGAATGGAATTGTACATTTTATTAAATTAATTTGATTTTACATAAACACGTGTGGCTGGTAGCTGTCGCATTGGACAGTGTGGCTCTAGGGGAGCACATGGACAGGAAAAGCTGTCACAGCTAGTTGGAAAGTACAGTCTGTGGTCCTCAGTAGTAAGGGTGGAGCCCAAAGTGACCCTGAGGCTACAGACTCCATGGTACCCCCACCACCGCCACCCCATTCACTATGGCGGAGGCCGTGAGTCAGATCAGCGCCTGGTTCCATCTGCAAGCTTTGGACTGGGAGATAGCTCTGCAGTAGAGCATTTGACTGCAGAAGCTTCCGATGCCCCAGTACAGGCCATGGGCAGGAGCAGGTCTGAGGCAGAACAGGGGCTGCCATCACTTTGGCTTGGAAGGAGGGGAACAGGAGCTGACTCCACCTGCATCCAGGTAGCTTAACTCTCAGGACTCAGAACTAAGACCATTCATCAATTTGCTGTGGCCCTTTGTTCTAGGAGATTCTAGTCCAGGAAGATGATACTGTAAATCAGCGACTTGCTTCCTTGTTTGCCCTGGACACTCTTTTCGCTGTAGTCTATCCTTTTCAAAATGACTGATTGATTGATTGATTAAGATGGGGTCAGGCTCTGTCGCCCAGCTGGAGTTCAGCGGCATGATTTTGGCTCACTGCAACCTCCACCTCCCGGGCTCAGGCAATCCTCCCACCTCAACCTCCCGAGCAGATGGGACCACAGGTGGGGGCCACCATGCCTGGCTAATTGTTTTGTATTTTTAGTAGAGACGGGGTTTCACTATGTTGCCCAGGCTGGTCTCAAACTCCTGAGCTCAGGCAATCCAACCCCTTCAGCCTCCCAAAGTTCTGGGATTACAGGCATGAGCCACTGCGCCCAGCCTATCCTTTTTGAGACAGGGTTTTGCTCTGTTGTCCAGGTTGGAGTGCAGTGGCATGATCACAGCTCACTGGGACCTAGAACACCTGGCCTCAAGCAATCTTCTGGCCTCAGCCTCCCGAGTAACGGGGACTACAGGCATGCATCACCATGCCCAGCTAATTTTTGCATTTTTTATAGAGACAGGATTTCGTTATGTTGCCCATGCTGGTCTCGAACTCCTGTCTTGAAGAGATCCTCCTGCCTCAGTCTCTGGCGTGTCCTTTATAAGCATGTCATGGTGCCACCCACACTTGAGGGGTGGGCATAACACAATAGCATAAATACCAAAAGCCACAGGGTGATGTATAAAAATCAAGTTATCAGCCAGGCACAGTGGCTCATGCCTGTAATCCCAGCACTTTGGCAGGCCGAGGCAGGTGGATTGCTTGAGGTCAGGAGTTCGAGACTGGCCTGGTCAACATGATGAAACCCCGTTTCTACTAAAAATACAAAAATAAGCTGGGTGTAGTGTTGGTGCCCATGGTCCCAGCTACTTGGGAGGCTGAAGCACGAGAATCGCTTGAACCCAGGAGGTGGAGGTCACAGTGAGCCAAGATGACTCCAGCTTGGCGACAGAGCAAGATTCTGTCTAAAAAAAATTTTTTTTAAATCAAATCATCTCTGCAGTGGGTTGCTCGAACTGCCCCCTTCACAGGACAGTGAGTGCCCATGAGGACCAGCCTCTCGGGTCAGTGGTTCCCTCAATGGGGTAACTGCTCACTAGCAAAATGGGACCAACTCTAAGACCCACCCTTGGCGCTGAGTCTACCCACCTTAAGCTGTGTCAAAAAATGAAACAGAATTACCATGTGGTCCAGCAATTCCACTTCCGGGTATATATACACAAAAGAAGCGAAAGCAGGCATGCACCAACACATATTGGTACATCTAGGTTCACAGAAGCATCGTTCACAACAGCTAAGAGGCAGAAACAAATGAGTGTCTGTTGAGGGATGGGTGGATAGACAAAATGTGGTCCATCCATACAATGAAATATTCAGCCTTGAAAAGGAAGGAGATTCCGACACAGGCCACAGGGTGGACAAACCTTGAGGACATTGTGCTAAGTGAACTGAGCCAGTAACAGAAGAACAAGTCCTGTATGATCCCACTTGTAGGAGGTACCCAAAGTGGTCAAATGCATTGAGACAGAAAGTGGAATCATGATTTCCAGGGGCTGGAGGGAGAGGGTAGAGGGAGCATTGCTTTACAGAGACAGAGGTCCTTCAGCTTGAGGAACCTGAAAAAGTTGATGGTGATGATGTTTGCACAATGTGAATGTACTTTTTTTTTTTTAGATGGAGTCTCACTCTTTCACCAGGCTGGAGTGCAGTGGGGCAATCTCGGCTCACTGCAACCTCCACCTCCCTGGTTCAAGCGATTCTCCTGCCTCAGCCTCCCGAGTAGCTGGGACTATGGGCACACACCACCATGCCCAGCTAATTTGTGTATTTTTAGTAGAGATGGGGTTTCACTATGTTGGCCAGGATGGTCTTGATCTCTTGACCTCATGATCCACCTGCCTTGATCTCCCAAAGTGCTGGGATTACAGGCGTGAGCCACTGCGCCTGGCCAAAATGTGAACATATTTAATGTCACTGAACTGTACACTTAAAAGTGGTTAAAATGGTATCTTTTATGTTATATATATTTTACCATAATTCAAAAATATTCTTTATTTTTATTTTTTTGAGATGGAGTCTCAATCTGGCACCTAGGCTGGAGTGCAGTGGTGCGATCTTGGCTCACTGCAACCACTGCCTCCCGGGTTCAAGCAATTCTCCTGCCTCAACCTCCCGAGTCGCTTGCATTACAGGCACGCACCACCACACCCACCACCAGCTAATTTTTGTATTTTTAGTAGAGACAGGGTTTCACCATAGTTGGCCAGGCTGTTCTTGAACTGCTGACCTCAGGTGATACTCCCGCCTTGGCCTTCCAAATTGCTGGGATTACAGACGTGAGCCACTGTGCCTGGCCAATTTTTAAAAATTGTAAGAGAAAAATACAATTAAAAAACCTTTGCCAATCTCCATATTGAAAGGCCTGCTTTGAAGTCCTCCAGCCAGGCCCCCAAGCCCTGGAAGTGCTAGCCCTGCCCTCTCCTCCTGGGACCTGACCCAGACCCTTAAGCAGTAGTTGGCAGGAGGTAGTCAGCTCCACCTTGCCTCGGAGCAATGGTTCTGTTGGTCTTTTTGGGGGAATAAGCAGCGTTTACATGGCTACACACTGAGATATTGTGGCCTGGGATTTCCATGTGGAAGCTGCTTTCTGAGTCAAGATGGCCCAGGAGGTTGCCTGTCTGCCCTAGGGTATTGGACCCCGCATCGCCAAAGAAATCTTCCGCGATTGTGCCGGCCAGTCCGCAATGCGGTCGCTCCACGTAGAGGCTGGGCCAGACATACGGGAGGATGCAGGATTGAAGAGCCGGCCGCAGTGGACAGGGCTGCAGAAAAAAGATGGGGTGCACCATGTTGGGGGACCCTGGACAGCACCTGTGGATGTAGCCGCTGCTCCTGACAACTTCTGGAAGCTTCCACAGACCCACGGAATGATGGCCAGCAGCACACATGGAGGTGGCTGTGCCAGTTGGTTGATTGGCTGGGTCTAGAAAAGAATTTCACCTTGCCCAAAAAGGGTTCAGGTCTTTGCTTTCAACTCCTGGGAGGTGACCTCTAGGCCCTTGGACTGTCCTGCCAAAGAGTGTCTTCTCCCTGCAGGCTTTGGGCCAGACCAGCAAGTCTCACAGGGTGATTCGAGGTGGGCACTTTGAGTCTTACGGTAACATGGTGTCAGCTGGACGTCCGGGGGGCTTTTGACTGGGGTCAGTCAGGTAGATGATTGACGGTGGAGGCCCCAGGGAAGATCCTGAGCTGAATGCTAAAGCTTGGGCGAGCTTCCCTAGTTGACAAAACCCCATGTCACAGGAAGTAACCCTGTCCATGACTCCACAGGGAGAAGACAATGGGAAGCCCGTGTCTGGAACTTTCCTGAACTCTGCCCCATGTACCTCCTCCCTCAGCAGAGTCTAATCTGTCCCTTTCACGGGCTCACTGTGAACACAGCAGCTTTCAGTGAGATCTGTGAGTCCTTCCATCACATTTTGAAAAAGCGTGGTCTTGGGAACCTCCACACCTGCAGTTGGTGTCAGAAGTGAGGGTGGACTTGTGGACTGTCCCTCATCTCAAAGCGACTCTCTGATTGGCAGATGCCCATGCAGAACAGAGTGCTGGGTATGTTGGCTGTCACCTTGGTGGGCAGGATTTTGAGAAAGAGCAGTTGATGTCTGTCTGCTCTTATAGGTTATCCTTATGTAGTTGAGAGAGAGACAGCGAGCAAGAAGGAGAGAGGGGAGGCTTTCGGCCTCAGCTCAGAGCTCACTGGGTAGCTGCTTCCTGGCAGATCTGTGTTAGGGTGCCACCCCGGAAAGTTGGAGTGAGGGAAAGGGGGGTGGGGGAGGGTGTGCACAGGAGAGCGCAGTAGAAGCACAGCCTTTGTTCTGTCTCCTGGGATGACTTCAGAGGCTGCCTGAAAATCTTATGTGGAGCATGTGTATGGGCGGTGGGAGGGAGAAGAAATGATCCCAAACTCCTGTCTCTTATTGGTCAAAGTAACTGGGGAGATCCCTAACCGCTAGAGAAACTGAAGTGAGGGATGCTGGTTCCCCTCAGTATGCATGGGAGGGAGGCAGCCTGGGTTAGAAGCTGCGTTTTGTGGGAGACCTGCCAGGCTGGCCTGGGCAGGGCTTTCTGGGCAAGAACTCCTGGGAGCACCCGGCTTCCTTCCAGCTGTTGAACTTCCTAAATGAACATCCAACACATCCTTCTTATGAGGAAGACAGGAGCCTTAAGGACTTTGGCCCCTGGGATGGAACCAGAAGCAGTAGAGTTTGAGCTAAAAACAAAGACCGCCTTAAGGAGGGCCGGCTTTTAGAAAGCCTCACTTGTTTGGGAACCTTCCTAAAATAACACTGTTCGAAAGCTAAGACAAGAGCTCAGTTGTGCAAACCATAGGGAGCTTTAAGCTGTGTGCCTGCTTGCGCCTGCCAGCTCGGCACGTGCTCGGAATCGGAGGCCGGTCTCTGGAGGGTTCTCTGCTGGGGTGGTTTGAATGAGGCCTTCATGTAGAGGCAGAACCCGCCCCCACCCCGTCGCTTCTCTGTCGCTTCTCTGAAGGACGATAGCAGGCTCCAGGGCCCTGAGTGGGGCACTGATCAAACGTGTGGGTCCTTCTTAGGATCTTTTTAATGGGCAGCTCCCTTTTAAATGATGCTCAGTTCTCAGTGGGCGTCTCTGACCTTCTGAAAGAGGAGGCTGCCTCCTGCCCGCCCCCATCCTAGGCAGCGGCAGCCAGGGGCCTGGCACCGGGGAGGGAGCTGCCAGTGGCAAGGGGGTCTCTTTCTCTGAGCAGCTGCGGCTGGCTGCCCAGAGCTTGCTGGGGAAGTAGGATCAGAGCTGTGGCTTTGATGGGGTTTTCTCTGCCCTGGGGCAGGGGTGAGAAAAATGAGGAAGTCAGGTCACCGCTACCCTTCCTGGAAGGAGATTGGGGGCAGCGTTATACTGTTTTGGCTCAAATCCTCTTTGTGAGAAGGTTCTGTGAGCCCAGAAAGGATAGCATCACCACCATCTGACTTCTTTTTTTTTTTTTGAGACGGAGTCTCGCTCTGTCGCCCAGGCTGGAGTGCAGTGGCCCGATCTCTGCTCACTGCAAGCTCCGCCTCCTGGGTTCAGACCCATTCTCCTGCCTCAGCCTCCCTAGAAGCTGGGACTACAGGCGCCCGCCACTTCGTCCAGCTAATTTTTTTGTATTTTTAGTAGAGACAGGGTTTCACCGTGTTCGCCAGGATGGTCTCGATCTCCTGACCTCGCGATCTGCCTGCCTCGGCCTCCCAAAGTGCTGGGATTACAGGTGTGAGCCACCGCGCCCGGCCACCATCTGACTTCTAAGGGTGATTGGACACTGGGTGCCAATAGAGCCTCCCAAGATTCTGCTGCCAGGGGAGGGTGGTGGGGGTCGGTCACAGCAGGAGCTGACATTTTCTGGCAAATGCTGCCTTGTTTGTCATTGTACCCAGAAAAATTAATGGTGGTAACAGGAGCAGTTCCTGCCAGCCGGGCTTGCTGCTAAGCACTTGAACGCCTTTAAGCCTCACCGCAGCCTTATCCTCACTTCCAAATGCACCGTGCTCTAAACATTGAAAACGTTTTCCTGAGCTTGGCAGCACAGCCAGATGTGATTCGACACAAGGCTATTTGTGGTCTTTATCGATCCCTTGGAGTGAATATGCACACATTGCACTGGGAGATATTGATGTTTGATTAGGAGGTGCTATCCTCGCCCCTGGGGGTTGTTATGTAATAGATGGTATAAGTGCCATGTGACCTGTCTGAGAGCCACACAACTGGAATTTCTAGAAGGCATCTGGCCTTGAGGCTTCTGGAGAAGGGACTCGGGACCTATATTCGCCTTATTTTATGGAGGGGTCATTTGAAGCGTTGGAGTCAGAAAGGGAAGCTGAAGCTGAGATTTGCTCCCAGCTCCGTGGGACCTGAAGCTGGGGCACTTTGCAAGCCTTCAGTGCAAAACCCACTCTGGCTCTGAGGTACAGGCTCAGTTTGCTCAAAGGAAAGATTTCTCCAGTGTTGCCTGGATTTATGTGGCCATCAGAAGAGCACAAGGTGTGTCAAGTTCACGCAATACCACCAACAATGAGCAAGTGAACACTGCCACCACGGTCACGGTTGCCATGATGATCTCGCCTGAACCTTATAGCCCTGGGAGTGGGTGGCGTCACCCCCATTTGACAGGGATACCCAGGACCCTGGTGACAGGCTCACAGGTGACCCTATTGGGAGGGGAAGTCAGGGATCCAGGCTTTGCCCACGGTTTGCGTCAGTTTCCCCTACACCCCAGAAGGCAGGGGTGACTTATGAAATAAGACTAATTTGGAAGCTGCTGGATAACTAGAGACGGGAGTGACCTGGGCCCTGCCCCCAGAGAGCCCAGTCAAGTTCAGGAGCAGAGCTGCAGCAAGCGGAGGGCAGAGATCACCTAAGACAGCACATCTCCAGGGACCCTCCAAGTGCTGTGAGCCCAGGGGACCCTGGCTGGATGCTGGGGGCGCCTGTGGCCTCTTTCCTGTGCACCCTCCCTGTGGCCCTGAGCCCTGAGGAAAAGGCTGGTCCAGGGAGGCCTTGCCTGGGAGGGGTGGAGAGGAAGCAGCTAAGGTTGGTGCTCTCCTGCCAGGAACTGTCAGCACCTCTGGCTTCCAGGCTCCCCTGCAATTTAGGGGAATGGCTGGGACTGGTTTCTGCAAGTGTTAATTTTCAGCTCTTGCGTTCATGTGGAACCTAAAATTAATTAGCTCCGACATGAGCTCCAGCCTGAGTGCATAAAAAAGATCCTCATTAGGAAAACGTCTCCCTTTGGTTGACAGGAGGCTGGCAGCTGGAAGTCAGATCTATGGAGCAGTAATGGTGCAGTGGCTCGGCCAGGACAAGTCCTACTTGCCCTTAACCCTTCAGCTCATGCCTGCCTCCCCGAGAAAACTGGGAGCTTCCAAAACTCATTACCACCCCGCAGGTGTCCCTGAGTGTGGTCCTAATTGCAGGCTTTGAGGAGCCCTGGGCTATGCAGTAGGAAACCCTAGAGGATGTCATTTGGACGGGATGTCAGAGAAAACCCATTTAAGGTGACTTAGGTAGTGATATTTAAGAAGGAACCCACAGTAGGAGTTAGCCAAGCTGGGGACAGAGGGAACAGCTCTCCAGGCACGGGAACAACCCTTGCAAATACCATGAGTTGAAAAAGAGCCTGGCAGAGAGCCAGGGTATCTGGAGCATAGAGAATGCAGCAGAGTGTGGTGGGGACCTGAAGGTGGCAAGGGACGGTCTAGACCAGGCTTCGGAGACCGGTAGGAGCGTTGGAGCTTTATTCTAAGAACTGTAGGGATCTAGAAGGGTTCGGGCAGGGAGAAGACTGGCCCAGGCACCTTCCAAAAAGACTCCCTCCCCCACTGCTCTTTCCAAAGAGGGAAGAATCGCCCCAGCCCCTTCGCCGCCCCGCCAACAGCATCTAGCTCCACTGCCATCATCACTGTGGGTAATTGCTAGGCGTGCCGGGCAAGTGCTTTCTCTTCTGCTGAGCTGGCGGCCGGCAGGCGATAATCACAGCTTTCACCATCCTCCCTCCAGCCAGCCTCCACCCCCTATCCCCCGCCCTCATATCCTTTATTCGGCAGAGCCCCGAGGAGGCTGCAAAAAGGCTCAGGACCCAAGAACTGAGAGGGTCCTTGGAGGCTGCTGAAGAGGTGACAGGCATCAGGCCAGTCCTTCCAAACATGATAATAAATAATGTTGCTGTCGCTTATAATAAGAGTGATAAGGAGCCAGCATTTGCCAAGCCTTTCCTATGCTCAGGCATAATTGCTTGAATTTCCTCATTGAATCTTATCTTTTTTTTTTTTTTTTTTTGTGACAAAGTTTCACTCTTGTTGCCGAGGCTGGAGTGCAGTGGCGCGATCTTGGCTCGCTGCAACCTCCACCTCTGTCGATGAACAAGGAGGCCTCCTGCTGCCGCCCCACCAGCCCTGCCTCCTGGCCCATAGACTGCTCGTGAGGTGAGAGACCACTGTGTCGAGGGTCATCTCCCTGTGACGCTTATCTCTGGACCCCATAACTGGCCGCTGAAGGCAGCTCCTAGCTGAAATGTCTGATGTCTCTGTGATAGCTCCCTTTATACACAGCAACTACCGATTCTGCCCCTACGCTCCCAAGAGCAGCACCAAGACTCTTGTAACAGCGCTGTGAGAATGGGTGGTCAGCCTCATCTTCAGGACCCATCACCCGAGTGTCTTATCCTCAGGCTGAAAAGGGAGATAAGAATGAGCCCTCAAGGACGTGGATGAAATGCAGAATGTGAGTGGGGCTCCTGGCACAGAGCAAGATCACTGGAGGTGGTTCACTCCTGATTCCTAAGAACCCTAATGCATCCATCTCTGACCCACAGACCTCACTGTCCCCTTCCCTGCCCGACCTCCCACCACCAGCTGTACCACATCTAAGTGGTGGGGACACAGATTTCTGTTTGGGGGATTCATGTGTATTTTAAACTTTGCCTTCACAATGATCAAGAAAAATCATCCCACTGAATAAACGATCACTTGCCCCCAGAGTTGGTGAGAAGGGACAAGCAGATTGATTATCTGCTGCCGGGCGTTGTGTGTGGGGGGTCCTCTGTGCCGCTGTGGCATGTCTATTGATGCCAGGCCGGCAGGAGCACCGGGTGGCTAGGGCAGCCGTGGGGCGGAAGCTGTGATGTCCCCCACCCAGGCGGGGGATGCTCCATTGCAGGTCTGGCTGATTGTATTGCTTTCGGCCGAAGGCCTTCTCGAGACCACTGGGGAGGGTTGGAGTTCAGGGCAGTGAAAATTTTTGGTCTTTCAGGGGTGATTTAACGAAAGAAAACTCAGTGCATCTTGGGTTCATTTAACCGTGGAGCCAACAAGGACAGCAGCCCTGCTTCCCTGACCCCCCACATCAGGCATAAATGGATCATGCTGGGGACCAGCTCTAGCTCACCCCATCATGACCCTGAGGCTATGACAGCATATAAGTTCCCAGGAAAAGGGGGACCTCAACGAGAGACTATTTGGAATTACAGAAAATAAAGGCACCTGCATGTTTTTCATGCCAAGCTTGTGTCTGCCTTTTCTACATCACTATGGGGAGGTGTCCTGGTGAGCCACAGCAGCTGCCTCTTCCAGGAAGCCCTCCCTGATGTGCCTTCCGAGACTCCTGTGGCTCACTCCTTCCCTGCCCCTTGTGCTCAGTCCCAGCTTCTGGGTGTTGGATGCCTGCATTTCTGGCTCAGCCTCTCCCAGCAAAATGTGAGCCCCCACTGTCCAATTAAGTTCTGTATCCCCAAAACCTACTTACATACACACTTACTGGAGCAACCAGACTTGGTCACCCATGGCTCCCAGGAAAGCCCCTGCTTCCAGCCGCCATGATTTTGCTCCAGCTGTAGCCTGCACCTGTGATGCTGTTTCTGAGTCTTGGCCTCCTCAAATCTAACTCATTTTCAAAGACTACGTAGGTCATCTCCTCCTAAAGGTTGACTTCCTCGTGGCTGTAGGGGAACGGCTCCACCGTGGTGCTCTGGCAACCTGTACTTCTCCATGTCGGCCACATACACACGGTTCAACCCACCTGGTCTTGGCAGAAAGCCAGAAGAGCACCGGGACTTGCGAGGAGCTGCTCCACGGCCATTTCTCTTCCTCCTCCCTTATCCCAGGCTGGCGGGCGGGAGCCTGGGTCCCATCCCTTCCCGGTTTCCAATGAAGCATGAGGCCTTCTGCTTTGCCCCACAGGGTAGAGGGAGAGGCTACAAAACTGCTTCCCTGCACAGGAAACAGGCTCCTTAGCAATGAGCTGTCCGGCATCCATGTGGCAGTTGCCCGGCCCCTTTTGTTTTTGTGTTGCCCTGCTTCAGGGAGACCTGGTATCACTGGCTCTCATGCTTTTGTGATGTAAGTAATCGGTTTTCTGAATCCAAGAAAGAACCCTTCGATTCTTTGCTTGCTAGGTCTCTTAACTTCACCTCTTGACACATTCTGCTCCCTTTTCTGGGATCCCAGGACATAGTACTTTGTGTCTGTTCCTAAGTTTGTGACACTGCACATCTAGGAACCCCGAAGACATAATCATGGTGAACCACAGAGGCTCCAAGGCTAGGATGGTGGTGGTGGCGACAGTCATATTGACGGCCACACGGGAGAGCTGAGGATGTGCTAGGCGCTAGAGGCCTTGAAGTGCAACCCTGGGGAGTGGGTACCATTGTCATTTCCATTTCTCTAACATGGCAACAGAGGCACAGAGGGGCTTGATAGCTTGCCCAGGGCCGTGCAGCAGTGAGTGAGTGAGTGATGGAGAAGGGATTCAGGCTCAAGAGATGTGACTTTGAACCCACACTTGACCGGAATGTGTGTCCATTGTATGCACTCATTTTGGCTGATTCTGAATTCCTTTTTCTTGAAACCTGAATGTTGACCCTTGTCTTAGTCTGCCTGGGCTGTCATAACAAAATGCCCTAGGCTGGGGGACTTAACAGACATTTGTTCTTCCTGGTTCTGGAGGCTGGAAGTCCAAGATCAAGTTGCTGGCTGATTTGGCTCCTGGCAAGGACTGTCTTGCAGATGACCACTGACTTCTTGCTGTATCCTCAAATAGCAGAGAGACATGTATATATGATATACAGAGAGAGTGAGAATGAGAGAGAGAGAATAAGAGACAGAATGAGAAAGAATGAGAGAGAGAGAGGGAGAGAAGGAGGGAGGAGAGAGTTTTCTGGTCTGTGGTCTCATCCACTAAGGGCACTAATCCCATCGTGGGGCCCCACCCTCATGACCTCATTTGACCCTAATCACCTCTTGTCTCAGTATGGGCTGCCATAGCAGCCATCTTCTCCTCATATCCTCTCCTGACTCTTCTTCTAAGGACACTAATCCCATTTGTTAGGGCTCCACCCTTATGACCTAATTCCTCCCAAAGGTGGTTATTGTTTGAATGATGGTGTCCCCTCCAAAACTCATGTTGAAACTCAATTCCCAATGCAACAGTATTATGTTATGTGGCCTTTGGGAGGTGATTAAGCCATGAGGGGTCTGCACTCATGGATGGGATTGGCACTCTTATAAAAGTGTCTTGAGGTTGAAAGGAGCATTCTTTTGGCCTTCCATCCCTTCTGCCCTGTGAGGACAGAGCCTTCCTCCCCTCCAGAGATGCAGCCACAAGGCACCATCTTGGAAGCAGAGAGCGGCCCTTGCCAGCACCTTAATCTTAGATTTCCCAGCCTCCAGAGCCATGAGAAAATAAAATCTAATTTTTAGCAATTGCCAGTCTCTGGTATTTTGTTACAGAAGCACAAGTGGACTGAGACAGACCCTGTCTCCAAATACCATCACACTGGAGATTAGGACTTCAAAATATGAACTTTGAGGGGACACAAAACATTCAGTCCATAGCATCCCACCCTTGGCCCCCCAAATTCCTGTCCTTCTCACATACAAATACATTCATTCCATCCCACAGCTCCAAAAGTCTTAACTTGTTCCAGCATCAACTCTAAAGTCTCTCATTCAAAGTCTTATCTAAATAGTATCTAAATCACATATGGGGGAGACTTGAGGTACAATCTACCCTGAGGCAAAATTCCCTCTGACACTGTAAATCTAGACAAATTGTGTGCTTCCAAAATGTAGTGGTGGGACAGGGATAGGATAGACATTCCCATTCCAAAAAGGAGAGATAGGAAAGAAGGAAGGAGTAAATGCAAAACCCAAGTAAATGCAAAACCTAGCACAGCAAATTCCATTAGACTTTAAAGCTCGAGAATCATCCTGTCTGGTTAGATGCTCTGCCCTCCAGGCCCACTGGAGTGGCAGTTTCAGATCCGTAGTTCAGTGGGGTGATGCCCGCAGCTTAGGCTGGGGGCTGCCTGACCTGTTGAGATGGAGTACTGGCTCTGATGATCTCTGAATGGCCTTTAGGGCCATTCTTCCATTTTCTTGAAGAAAGCTGCAAGTTTGCCACCAAATAGCTTTATCATTCTGTCCTATAAAAGCCAAGAAGTCCCACAGCCTTTCTTCATTCCATCTAGTCTCTGTCTCCTTCAGTTCAAACTGGTAGTGTTTCTGCTGGATGGCTGATAAAGTCTGTGGTTCATACTTGCACTAATCTTCTTATCAAATAGTCAGCCACACACTTCGTATTCTCTTCCAAACGTACTTTCTCATTTTTTGCACTACGAATAGCCTGAGAATTTCCCAAATATTTAAGTTCTGCTTCCTTTCTGCTTAACAGCTTAACACTTCTTCCTTCATTTCTGTGTTCTTTTTTTTTTTTTTTTTTTTTTTTTTTGTGAGTGTGTCTCACTCTGTCCCCCGGGGGGGAGTTGTGTGTGGGTCTCAGCTCACTGCAAGTTCCGCCTCCCGGGTTCACGCCATTCT
>NC_045439.1:5911626-5954231 GCF_002776525.5 Piliocolobus tephrosceles | reverse complement strand
TTTCACCGTGTTAGCCAGGATGGTCTCGATCTCCTGACCTCGTGATCCGCCCGTCTCGGCCTCCCAAAGTGCTGGGATTACAGGCTTGAGCCACTGCGCCCGGCCTCTGTGTTCTTATATTTTACTATAAGAAGCAATGAGGAGGAACCAAGCCACGCCTTCCACACTTAGCTTAGAGAGCTCCTCATGTAAATATCCAATTCATTGCTCATGGCAATTTCATCACTCACAAGTTCTGCCTTCCACAAAGCAACAGGCCACGAACACAATTCTGCCAAATTCTTTGCCACTTTGTAAGAAGGATCATCTTTCCTCCACTGTCAGATAATTTCTTCCACATTCCTGTCCAAGACCTCATGCAGAATCTCTCTTAAATTTCATATTTTTACCTATATTCTGTACATACTTAATTATGTATTCTCTAAGAAGACAGGCATTTTCTCTACAGCTCTCCTCCTTTTTTTTTTTTTTGAGATGGAGTCTTGCTCTGTCACTCAGGCTGGAGTGCAGTGGTGTGATCTTGGCTCACTGCAACCTCTGCCTCCTGGGTTCAAGAGATTCTCGTGCCTCAGCCTCCCAAGTAACTGGGATTACCAGCGTGCACCACCATACCCAGCTAATTTTTGTATTTTTAGCAGAGATGGGGTTTCACCATGTTGGCCAGACTGGTCTTGAACTCCTGACCTCAAGTGATCTGCCCACCTCAGCCTCTGAGAATGCTGGGATTACAGACGTGAGCCACTGCAACCTGCCTCCTCTTCTCTTTGAGCTCCACCAGAGTCACCTTTAACAGTCCTTTCAAGGCAATATTAGCTTTTTCTAGCCTCTCAAAACTCTTCCAGTCTCTACCCATTACCCAGTCCCAAAGTTGCTTTCATGTTTTTGGGTATTTATTACAGCAGCACCCTGCTTCATGGTATCCATTTCTGTCTTACTCAGCTTGAGCTGCTATAACCAAATACCATCGACTGGGTAACTGAAACAATAGGTATTTATTTCTCACTGTTTTGGAGGTCAAGAAGTCCAAGACCAAGGTGCTGGCAGATTTGGTTCCTGGTGAGGCTGCCCTTAGGGTCTGCCCTCTTGCTGTATTTTCAAATGGTGGACACACACACACACACACACACATACACACACACGGGGTTGTGGGGTGGGTAGGGGGAGAGAGAATGCTTTTCTGAGGGCACCGATCCTATTATAAAAGCTTCACCCTCATGATTTCATCTAAACCTAATTACTACCCAAAGACCCCATCTCCAAATGCTATCACATTCAGGAGGAGGGCTTCAGCATACGAATTTGGGAAGACACAGTTGTTCAGTTCATAGCAGCCCCATCACCAATGCTTTGTCCTGCCTGACTTTGAATTTTGGCTTGGATTGGCTCCTAGATGTTCCCCAACAAGGACAGAAAAGATACACATGAAAAAATATACATGATAGACATTGTTACTCCATCATATGGATGAGGAGCTGAGGCTCAGAGAGCTTGGGAAACCTGCTCAGAGTCACACAGCAGGTGTGCAGAAAGACAAGAAGCAAAGTCCAAGGCCCACCGCCTCTTGTCTCCCAGGATGCTGCTGGAGTTCTCCACGGTGGCCCACTCGCTGCATTCCTGATTTGAGGACGGAGCCACAGAGAAGAGGTGGCTTGGCTGGCTGTCAGTATCTACTGGCCTTGGAAGAGCTGCTAAAAATCTCCCCAGATCTTTCAGAATTGAAGCCCTGTGAAGGCAGAGGAGGAATGCTCACACCTTTCTCTTTATCCAGCCTAGAAGGAATAGCAAGATGAAAGTGACCACCGTCAAGCAGGTCAGCCAGTGACACTCAGCAGAAGAGGCCATGGCTCCTGCACAGAGGTTGGGTCCCAGAACACACAATCAAGGAAAAGCCCCTGGGTTAGTCTCCCAACCCCATCTCCCATTGTCCCCACTGGCCGGAGGGCCCCTTGAGTTTGGAGCCAGTCCTCAGAGGCCAAGTCCCTGACGCCCACCAGTCTCTGGCCCCTTTACTCCCTTCTGTGCCCCTCCTGGTGTCTCCTTTGCACAGAGGTTGGGTCTTCATCCGGAAGCTCATGTCTCATAGGACAGGTTCCCTGAATTGAGGCCTCATGGGTGAGTGCTCTATGAAAGGGATGCTCCGCGGAGAAACTGGTGAGGGAGCAGGAAGCAGAACAGGGAAGGAGAGGAGACCAAGCAAAGAGCGATGGCAGGACGTTCTCCAAGGACAGCTCCAGCCTGATTCCACAGGGAGCCCTGGGGCATAAGGTGTACCCCAGCCTGTCCTGACCCGGGCCAGAGCGTTCATACTCCTGCACTGGCCAGTTGTTGGCAAAGTGCTGCTCTGGGAGGCTGTAACCGCCCTGCCATCCGGCTCTCTGGGACCATAGCCAGCACAGCTTCAGGAGCTGAAGCAGAACCCCTAGGGGAAGCCACTGAAGCAGAAGCTCGCTGGGGCTGTGGACAAGGTACGCAGGATGGAAGGGATCTGCCAGGACACCGACAGGCCGGGTCTGCTCCAGGGTACGGTGATCCCACAGCCCCACAGCCCCACAGTCCCACAGATGTTCTGCAGGGTTTGGCCAGCCACATGGAGGCGGCGGGTGTCTGCAGTCACAGCGTTCTAGGTTCTGATAATAACTGCAAAGATGAATAGCAACCCTCCCACCGGCCAGGCCCTGGGGCATCTGCTGCCACGTCTGCAGCCAAAGGTGTAGGGACAGGCGGCCTCATGCACCTTTCCCCCCAGCTCTCGGGAGCGCAAGAATGGGCGTTGGGCCTGGAGCTCTTCCTTCCCCATGATAAAGGGGCCCTCGCAGCCTGTATGGGGCTTGTTGCTGTGTGTGGGAAGACCTTTCCCTGATTCAGGCTCCGTGTCTTCCTTTGCCCTGCTTAAACCTCTGCATCATACGGCATCTGGCCAACCCCCCACCACTGCAGGCAGCAGGGCAGGTCTCTTCCGCTGCCACACAAGAGAGATGACTGCTGGCCAATGGCCCTGCCTCGGCTGCTGGGAGGGATGTGCTGGCCATGGGGACCAGTGCCACTGATCCTGCCCTGTCCCTTCTCCATGTGAATAAAGCCTTGTTCCAGCCAGTGCCTTACTACGTGTTTTCCTTGGCGACTTGGAGACCAAGATGCAGGGGTGCCCGGACTTCCACTCCCAAGAGCAGGCAATGGATGCCTCCTGCTCGATGAAAGGGTCATATCAGACACCATGACTTGGACAGACACCAGGACACCCCTTCCCCAGCCCCCACTGCACGCTCTTCCCCAGGGTCAGCATCTCCCACCCCGTGTCACCGTCCCCCTCCCCACATATCACTGAGGGTGTGGGGCATGTGACCTGGCAGGCAGATTCCACAGCTTTCCCAAGACCTTCGGCCACATCCTGGGAGCTCCCGGCTTGCTGTGGCCTCTGCCCTTGAGCCCTTAAAGAGCGGGGCCTTGGTGCTTTGGCTGCACCCAATGCACTTCCAATGTAGCAAATGTCAAATTTACCCAGAGCCTTGTGAGCACCTGGAGCAGGTCCCCAGACCAGACAATGTCAAATTTACCCAGAGCCTTGTGAGCACCTGGAGCAGGTCCCCAGACCAGACACTTGTGAAATATGCAGACCCCCTAGGCCCCACCCTCTGAGACCCAAATTCCAAAGGCTGTTGGTGGGCAGGCACCCCAGGTGATTCCAGTTCAGGGGTCTATGGGCCTCACTTTGAGAAACACTGAACTGGGGCAAAATGGAAAAGTAGCTGAAGACAAAGAAAATGGAGGCGGCTACCAGGAGGCCTGATCATAGGTGATGATATGCAACCCAGAAGACCAGGACCTTCCAGGGGCGGCTTTCAGAGGAGCCAGGAGTCTGGAATTCTCCCTCAAGCCGTACTGAGACGGCCCTATGAACTTTGATACTTCTCAAAGTCTGCACCCTGTAACAGGAGCTCATACTTCCTTTTCTGTCCTCATGGGGCATTTATGATCATTGACCACATATAAGGCCACAGAGTAGACCTCAATAAATATCAACATGCAGATGCTGCCAAGGCCTCGTTGTCCACCCACGACGCAATAGAAATAACAAAACCAAAGACAGTGAAAAAACTCTAACACTCCACTACATACATCTTGAGTCAAAGAAGATGTGAGCATTTCAGCTGCAAAATACTTTAAAAATAATGATCTTGAGAATAATACTTACAGGGTATAAACAAAGCAGTATTACCACCGGCAAATTCATAACACCAAATATTTTCAGCTGCTGGGTGTAATGGCTCACATGTATAATCACGAGTGCTTTGGGAGGCAAAGGTGGGAGGATCACTTGAAGCCAGGAGTTCAAGATCAGCCTTGGCAATGTAGTAACATACTGTCTCTACAAAAAAGTTTAAAAATTACCTGGGCATGGTGGTGTGCATCAGGAGTCCCAGCTACTCAGGAGGCTGAGGCAGGAGAATTGCTTTGAGCCCAGGAGTTAGAGGCTGCAGTGAGTCATAATTGCACCACTGCACTCCAGCCTAGGTCATAGAGAAAGACCCTGATAAAATAAAATAAAATAGGCCAGGCATGTTGGCTCACTCCTGTAATCCTTGCACTTTGGGAGGCTGAGGTGGGCGGATTGCTTGAGCTCAGGAGTTTGAGACCAGCCTGGGCAACACGGGGATTACAGGCGGGCACCTGCAATCCCAGCTACTCAGGAGGCTGAGGCAGGAGAATTGCTTGAACCTGTGAGGCAGAGGTTGCAGTGAGCTAAGATGGCTCCACTGCACTCCAGCCAGGATGACAGAGTGAGACTCTGTCTCAAAAAAACCAAAAACACCAGAATCTACAAAGAACTTAAACAAATTTACAAAAAAAAAAAAAAAAAAAATCAAACAACCCCACCAAAAAGTGGGCAAAGGATATGAACAGACACTTCTCAAAAGAAGACATTTATGCAGCCCACAAACACATGAAAAAATGCTCATCATCACTGGCCATCAGAGAAATGCAAATCAAAACCACAATGAGATACCATCTCACACCAGTTAGAATGGCAGTCATTCAAAAGTCAGGAAACAACAGGTGCTGGAGAGGATGTGGAGAAATAGGAACGCTTTTACACTGTTGGTGGGACTGTAAACTAGTTCAACCATTGTGGAAGACAGTGTGGTGATTCTTCAAGGATCTAGAACTAGAAATACCATTTAACCCAGCCATCCCATTACTGGGTATATACCCAAAGGATTATAAATCATGCTGCTTTAAAGACACATGCACATGTATGTTTATTGCAGCACTATTCACAATATCAAAAACTTGGAACCAACCCAAATGTCCATCAATGATAGACTGGATTAAGAAAATGTGGCACATATACACCATGGAATACTATGCAGCCATAAAAAAGGATGAGTTCATGTTCTTTGTAGGGACATGGATGAAACTGGAAACCATCATTCTGAGCAAACTATCGCAAGGACAGAAAACCAAACACCGCATGTTCTCACTCATAGGTGGTAATTGAACAATGAGAACACTTGGACACAGGGTGGGGAGCATCACACACCAAGGCCTGTCATGGGGTGGGGGGTGAGGGGAGGGATAACATTAGGAGATATACCTGATGTAAATGACGAGTTAACAGGTGCAGCCACCAACATGGCACATGTATACATATGTAACAAATCTGCATGTTGTGCACATGTACCCTAGAACTTAAATTATAATAATAAAAAAACAAAAAACAAAAACAAAAAAAGCATAAAGGAAATAAACGAACTACATACAAAATTCAAAAGATAGAAGAAGACACAAGAAAAGAAATTCAGTTGGAAAACAGAGGGGAAAGTGGATTGTTTTTGTTTTGTTTTGTTTTGGTTTTTTTTGTTTTTTGTTTTTTTGAGACGGAGTCTCGCTCTGTGGCCCAGGCTGGAATGCGGTGGCCAGATCTCAGCTCACTACAAGCTCCGCCTCCCGGGTTTACGCCATTCTCCTGCCTCAGCCTCCCGAGTAGCTGGGACTACAGGTGCCCGCCACCTCGCCCGGCTAGTTTTTTTTTGTATTTTTTAGTAGAGACGGGGTTTCACCGTGTTAGCCAGGAGGGTCTCAATCTCCTGACCTCGTGATCCACCCGTCTCGACCTCCCAAAGTGCTGGGATTACAGGCTTGAGCCACTGCGCCCGGCCGGAAAGTGGATTTGATAAACACATTTGAGAATTAACTCTTCCAAAAATGGAATACTCATTCGTTACCTATTTGGACCATTTCAACAGCTGTGTTTCACAGATGAGCCCACGGAGGGTCACGGAAGGGAACCCGGGCTGCTGAGGGAGGTTCTGGGGAGCTGGGTTGGGAAGGCAGGCCTTTCCGACTCTCACCCTCTTGTTTTCTCCATACAGCTCAACACCTCCCTCCCAGCCTGTTTTAGTTTCCTGGGGCTGCCATAAAAAATTATCGCACACTGGGAGGCTTAAAGGAACACGCATTTAGTCTGTGGCTGTTCTGGAGTCTAGAAGTGCAGAATCAAGGCGCCAGCAGGGCCACGCTCCCTTGGAGGCCTCGGAGGCCAGGAGGCCTCCCTGCTTCTCTTTAGCTTCCAGAGGCTCCTGGCCTTCCCTGGCGCATGACTGCATGGCTCCAATCTTTCTCTGCATTGTCACATGCGCTTCGTCCCTCTCTGTGTCTTGTGTCTCTCTGTGCTGCCTCCTTTTCTTTTAAGGACGCCTGTCATCAGAATGAAGGCCCGTTCAAGTCCAGTAGGACCTCAACTAATCACATCTGTAAGGACCCTACTTCCAAATGAGAGCTCAGTCGGAGGTTCCGGACGACGTGAGTTTTGCAGGGGTGGCGCTATTCAAGTCGATACACAACCTGATCAGCGTTTGGGACCAAAAACCGCCTCTTCCTTTCACAACTCAAACTGACTCCTTGGCAGGGCAAACCTGTGGATGCTGACGCTTCTCCTGGTACCCTCCCACCCCATCCCTCATTGCTCATCTCTGTAGCGAGGGTCATGTGACACCCACTCCAGTGCGGGGGACCACCCCGGGCAGGCGCCTCCCTGGCTGCGTCTGTGTGCCTCCCTGCTCCCAGGAGGAGGCAGCCCCCACCTCCTCCCCAGCTTCAAGGTGAGTCCACCACGCTGAGGCTCCACAGGGCCAGCGTTAACTCAGCAAGGTGGATTTTTAAACTAAATTGGCCAAAAGTTTTGATGACCTAAAGACAAACTGTAATTATAAGTCTAGATTCCGGTGATGAGCCCGTGGGTGCATTTTATTTTTAGCAATGCATCACCTTGTGTCTATGCTTTTTGGGGTACTTTCTGAGTGCCCATTTGGGGCTAGGATCTTATCTTGCCACAGGTAATTGAACTCCCTAATAATCCCATACAGGGGATGTCACTATCCTCATTTTACAGATGAGGAAGCAGGGCCCAGATAGGGTAATTGGCTCCCTTGGGCTTTGTAGCTACGAAATAGCGGAGTTCAGCTTCGAACCCAGGACTTTGTGACTTCAACGCTTGTGTTCTTGCCCTCATCCTACAGGCAGGGCAGGCTACAGAGGATTTATTTATCAGACAGCAAGAGCGTAAGATGCATGGAGTTTAGATTAGCAAGCTAAGCAGGGCGAGCCGTGTCCTTGATGGAACTTGGGCTGATTTCACCTGGGGACAGTGCTCTGATCCTGCCCACCCACCGGCAGCTGCTCCTCATTAGCTGGTCCCCACAGCTGGACGCGGCCGATTCAAAGCGTTATTGCAAGAGCTACCTGGGCAGACTAACTCTTGCCCAGGGCTGGTATCTCAGCAGCCAGGCAGCCGCTCTGAGCCTGGCAGAGGCTTTCTGGAAGTGGGTGCTCAGGAGTGCAGATTGCAGCACCAGAGTCAAACAGCAGAGCCGGCTGTGGGCTGCAAGCCCCCAGGAGCCCTCCATGAACTAATGATATGCTTCTTTCCATCCTGCCTCTGCCATTCAGTGCTCCAGCCCACAGAGAGGATGCTGGGACCTCCATATGTCAGGGACAGGGCAGCCAGCAGCAAAGCAATGGTCCCCTCTGAGGGCAGCTCGGGGACAAGCATTCTTCATAGGCGACCCCAGGCTTCCCTAGCAAGTGAACTGGGCTGGCCTCTGTCTCCCTGGGCTCTTCCAAGGCCCACCTGTAGCAGCAGGTGTTGGAGGTCAAGGAGCATTTCCTGGGGGCAGCGGGATTTACACTGAGGAAACTCTGACTTCATCTTTTTCCCGTGAAAATAAACTCCCATTCTTCCTTTTTCAGTGTTGGCCGAACCCCAGCATTCTGCAGGAATATGGTTATAACCTGGGGCGCATCCTCTCCCCACTCCTGACTGAGGGTCAACAAGGGACAGGGACACCTTCAAAATCTCATGCATTTGGTTTACATCTTGGTACATCAGAAAATGCTTCTCGCCTGGTCTCCATCTGTGATCTCTCTTGACTCCTGTTTTGAACTTTTGAGATCAAGCCTATATTAAGGTCCACATTTGGGTCAACAGATGGCCCTGGGAAGAAGCAGAAAAGAAGCTGGTGGCCTCGGCCTCTGGATGCTCATTGTCCTGGAAACAGAGACATCTTCTCTGGGTCTCTGCAGGGGCTGAAGAGCACCTGGGGCTGGCTGTTCATTCTCTGGCATGGGATGTCCATTCTCTGGTCCCAAACCATCTTGCTATAATCAAATGAGGCCAGCGGATCTGTTTGGGGTCACTGGGGCAGAGGTGCCAGCTCTTTCTAACGTGTGAACTGTTATCCAAATGCGCCAGCAGCCACCAGGGGTGGGCCAGACGTCACCTGCCCTAACACAGACAGATAGGCTCTGGAAATTCACATTGCAATCAGTGGTTCCTCTGTAGAGCAGCAGGCTCTGGGGTTACTGTCCCGCCCTGACCCCGGCCCAACCTGGAGGTGTCTGCAGTGAGCCTGCCACAGAAACCACCCCCTGTCCCCTTTCGTTGGGTGCTGGCTGGGAAGCTCGCGCAGGTTACGTGCGGGAGTCAGGAGACATGGGAGAGTCGTTTATCTCTAAGAGCCGGAGCTGCTGTTCTGCCGGCCCCTGAGTGACAGGGGCTATACTTTGCAGATCACCATGATGAAAGGTCACAATTGGCCTCTTGGCTTCTGAAGGGGAGACGACTCAGCCAGAGCTGGGTGGATTCTCCAGTGAAATCATCCCCTCATCATCTCTGCTGTTGACATAGTGTGCCCAGAGACACCCCCAACACACACACACACACACAATCTCACACACACACACACACACACACACACACACACACAGCATCCCTTAAGCTGGGGCTTTGTCCTGGTTGTGAGCCCTGGAACCGGAATGAGGCAAGCCCATCATTCCACAGTGGAGAAACTGAGGACCAGAGAAGGAAGATGACTTGCCCAACACTGGGGCCAGAAGGGGCAGAGCACCTGCCCCTAACCCAGGGTGCCTGCTCCAGGCTCAGGGGGTGGTGGCTGCAGGGATAACCTTCTGCCTTTGGAGAGGGCTGGGGGTGGAGGCTGGAGGCTGCTGGCCTCCCCTCCTGGATGTTTCCTTGAGGATCTTCTAGGACTCTTTTGAGCCTGGAGAGAAGCAGAATGGGGGTCCACAAACTGCACCAAGCTTGGCAGTCCCCTGACCAAACCTATCTACTCTGTCATGCAGGAATGAATTGTATGGGAATGAAGGAATACAAGTAAAACTAACAATAGCTAGCCCCTCAAGCTTTCCCCAGTGCTGGGGGCTGCAGTGACCGGGCGGCCCTCGGCTCCCCTCCTTCCCACTCACATCCAGGCGGGAAGTGGCCCCGTTGGCTCTGCGGATCCTAGAGCGGCTGGCAGAACGTGTTCTCTGTCTATGTCCCTAGCATGGCCACCGAGCGCTCAGAATAGGGCTAGTGTGACTGAGGAACTCACGTTGCTTTCTCATTGAATTTTAATTAATTTAAATTAAAAGAACCACCTAGGGCTAGTGGCTCCCGAATTGGACAGTGCAGTTCCAGACTCTCCAGAAGCCGACTGCCTCTCCCGGCCTCCGTGGTGCCTGCCCTGTCCTGGCATGGTCCTCTGCCCTGTGGACCACTGCGGTGGTGTCCTGCACTCCGGTCTTCTTGCTTTGGCCTTTGCCAGAGGAGGCTGATAAAAGTACATCTGCTCAGAGGCTGCGCAGGGCCCCGGCCAGGTCCTCACACGGCCTGTGGGCCCCGCTGCACCTCCAACCCCACTCCCTGCCCCTTCCCCTGCCCTGGGCCTCCACGCTCCTCCTCCCACATGCACTTGCACTCCTGCCTTAGGGCCTTTTCACTGGCTGTGCCCTCTGCACCCCTGCCTCAGGGCCTTTGCACTGGCTGTGCCTTCTGCTCAATGCCCTTTACTTAGACACCACGTGGCTCACTGTTTCTCTTCCTTCTGACTGCCTAAATTCCACTTTCTCAGAGAGGCCTTTCCTGACAACGTGTAAGAGGACGTACATTAGCAATGCAGCCCCCTCTGTGTCCCCCTTTTGGCAGATGTATTTTCTTTCATACATTTGCCACCACCTGGCATCATATTGCTTTTGAATTGGTTGTTTATTTTCTGCCTCCCCTGACTCGAATGTAAGTTCCACGAGGACAGACACTTTTTTTCTTTTGTTTTGCTCACGGATGCATCCCAGGCTCCTGGGATAGCTCCTGGCACATCCCAGGATGTAGGTGCTCCATCAATGCTAATGGTTTGGGGAAAGATTATCTCAATCAATTGTCGCTGTGATCCAAGGGGAAGGTATCCTGATCGCCAGGCTACAGGTGAGAAATCTGAGGCTGAGGGTGAGCTTTAAATGAGGTGCACTCAACTCGAAAATTCACAGGCATCATCACCACCACGCTCAGCCATGAGACCACCTCAAAGCCTCTGTTTCCTTGTCTATAGAATGAGGGTCAGCACCACCTACCTCAAGGTGGTGTTGTGGGCATTCAGTGCCAGCTGCTGTGCAGTCAGTGAACTTGACCCCCCGTCCCCTTCTGAGAGCACCTATCTCTGGGTGTCTCTGTGTAACGTGGCAGGGTCTACATGGGCTCTGGGCCCAGAGAGGACCGACCGTAGCCCTGGATTAGGGGGAAGGTTTGCCTAACAGTGGAGGACAAGGATGTCCTGGCAAACTCCTCTCTGGGCACAGGAGAGGAGGGAGGTGTGGGGCGTGGCCAGTGGCAGGGCTCGGGGGCTGGTCCTAGGAGCTGGGAGGCGTCCTGCGGTTCCCACAACGCACAACTTCCTCCCTGCCCCTAACTTCCAAGCCGCAGCAACTTCCCTCATCGCATGCTGCCATGTGTCTGTGGAGGGCAACACTGATGAACCTGGGGCCGGGGCAGATTTCCTGGCCATGTTGCCTGTCGTATGCTTAGGAGCTGGATATTTGGAGGTGGCTGGATGGGGGACGGCAGAGAGAAGTGGCACCTCACATACATCCCAGAATTCTGAGCTTGGCCTTCGAGGCCTGGCCTCAAGCTCCTGGCTTTGGACACCAAGCTAAGATCTAGAGAACGGAACAGAGAGGGGCAGGTCTCAACTTGGCACCAGCTGTGTGTGATGCCTGACACACGAGGCCTTTCGTGGGCCCTCTCACTTAGTTTTCACACCTTCCCTGCAACCTGGCGTTATTACTGTCATTCCCTCCCTCACTCACTATGTGCCAGGCCTGTGCCAGTTGTTAGTGGCTGAACCAGTCCTCGTATCTGAGATGTATGCAGAGGCGGGAGGTGTGAGGATACAGGGCTGTGGGGGTGGCTGATTTGGAGAGAAAGACACTCAGGGGATGGACTTGGGTCCCATCTTGAAGAAGCAGAGCCAGGCCCCAAGCCCACGCTGGGGGCTCCCAGCCTGTGCCTTCCCACCCCATGGGCTGGGTGGATGTGGCCTTGGCGTCGATGCCCCTCAGTGCCCTGGAGCCCTGGGTACCAACAGCCCTGTCTTGTCCCAGCAGAAGGCCTGGCCTGCCCCTTCCCTCTCTGGGTTTCGTCCGAGGGTGTGGGCTCTCCTGTTGGGGAACGGTGTGTGTTTGTACCAGGAAACTCCTGCCTGGGTCACCTGTGGGGAACTCCTGATTGCTCAAGACTCCTCGGCTCAGGGAGGCCTGTGGGTCCAGGAGAGGCCCAGGCCTGCAGGGCGCCTGGCCTGCTATGTTTAGGGGCATGGTGCCTGCCGTCAGGGCCTGCTGAGGTCCCCAGGCTGGCCCCACCCACCCACTCAGCCCTCCTCCCAGCCAGGCCTGGCTGGAGGCAGGGTGCCCCTGCTGTCCCCTGTTCCCCTCGGCCTGACCCCAGCCCTGGGCACACAGCCCCCGCTGCCTGCTGGGCCTCAGCCTTGGTCACTGTTTGTCTCCAGCCCCTTGAGGCAGGGCCCTGCTCTTGTCTGACTTGCTCCCTGCAGACCTTAGATGTCAGGAAGATGCCCCTTCCCTGAAAATTGTCTCCGCCATTGGGCTTCTGGGTGTCGGCTCAGCTCAGGGTTTGGAGTGAGGCAGGCTTGAATTACAGTAGTAAATGGTGGGCCAGGTATCGCCCCTCTCCAAGCCCGGCTTCCCCACCTGTTCAGGGAGTACAGCCATCCCTTCACCACAAGGTCATTCCAAGGACGCTCAGAGAAAGCTCACCTCTAGCATCTGGCACAACGGGGGGCCTGGCACCTTCCCTGGAATACTTCTTACAGGGCAAGGCTCCTGCCTGACCTGGGCCTGGCTCACAGAAATGCACTAAGTATGCATGAATGGATGGGAGGACGCCAGGGGAGACAGGGGCTGCAGTGCCAGGGAGACAGGGGCAGCAACCGCCCCTGGCCCTGAGAAACTGAAAGTCCAAGGGGAGATGGTGTGGAACGAGATAGGTCCTGTTCCCTGAGCTCTGGGCTGGAGCAGAGCTGAGCACAAGGGATTGTGGTTTGCTAGGAAGAAAGTCAGGGAGGGCTTCCCAGAGGAGGGCACCCCAGAGGAGGGCACATTGAGAGGGCATTTGGGGGATGCAGAGGAGTCTAAGACAGACAAGGTGAAAATGAGCCTTCCAGGGAGGGTGAGGCATGTGAGGTTGGGACAGGAGAAGGGCCCAGGAAGTTTGGGAGTTGACCTCTTTGCTGGGAGCAGTGGGGATCCATGAAGGCTTTTAAGCAGGGGCATGTCATAGTGGGAGTTGGCTTTCTAGAGCTCACTGGCTTCAGGGTGGAGGATGCGTTGACCAGGCTGGTGGAGGGAGTGGTGAGGGTCTGCTGCCGGCTGTGAGTAAGGCCTAACATACAGGGTTTGCCCGAGACGCCTCCCTCTGCCATCCTGTAGACCCCACCTGAGTAGCTCCATGGGGACTTCCCAGGACTTGGCCAAGTTTCCAGAACACTCTGGAGGCTTCTAGGTCAGAGGCTCCATCTCCCAACCCCAATCATGCCCTCGTTTCTCAGTGGTACCCACCCCCCACCAGAGCAAGAATCCTCCAGGCGGAGCCATACGGCAGAGGGGGCACTGTGAGAAAGGGAGCAGGAGGGAGAACGCGCTGGGGCGTGTCTCGGAAGGCAGAATGTGGGTTCTACCTGCATGTCCCCGAGCCCAGGCAGAGCCTGACACAGAGGAGCCCCTCAACCAACTTGTGAACGTCAGAGTGAGCACACCTGGTGACGGGCACTGCCAGGGTGCGGGCCGACATCCAGAGAGGAAAAAACATCAGGGCTGCCCCCTCTGCCTTGCAGAGGCCCCTCCGCTGCCTGGCTGTCTCCTCCTCTCATTGGTCACCCTCTTTCTAGCTGTTTCTGCCTCCAGGGAGTCTTCTAGGGCCCCCCTGCTGTGGGCTTCCTGTGCCCCACATCTCCCCGGCTGGCTTCGCATGTCATGAATTAATGAGTGGGGCAATGACTTGCTTATTTCTGTCTCATCCACTGGACCTGGGTCTATTTACTTCTGTGTCCCAGTGTGTGGAGGGATGCCTGTCCCACATAGGGCCTTGACAAGCTTTTGTTGCATAAAGGAATGAGTGTTCAACAAAGATGTAGATACAAACAGACCGTGGCTCGCGCCTGCACTATGGTTAAAATCGCCGGCTGGCACCCTGGTCGTGGGAGATGGTGCCCTGCCTCTGCACAGGCTCCTGGCCACCAAGCCGATGCTCTGGGTTAAGTGGATCCCGGCCCGCAGGAGGCCATCACAGCTGCCACCGCAGGCTCCCCGGGTCTCCCTGATCCCTCCTCTGAGGGTCCTGGCCGCTTCCCGGGGAAGTGGGGATGACGGAAATACAACTCCTCATGGGGGATGCTCAGTCAGCCCTGGGCTGTCCTGACACGCGCATTCTTCCAATGTGGGCTCTGGAGAATGTGCTGTTCCTGCAATATGGTGTCTTTAGAACGTGAATCACGAGTATGAAAGAAAACGAGCCACGGACCCTGCTGAGGAAGCCTCTGGAGTCAGGATGGGGTGGGCCGTGGCAGGCCGGGCGTTGAGAGCATAGGCTCTGCTGTTGGGGGATCTGGGTTGAAGTGTCCGCCCTGCCACCGCCTCCTGGCAGTCTGGGCTGTCTCAAGCCTCTGCTTCTAGTCTGGTTCATGGGGGCTGGAATCCTAGTCCTGCTCTGGAAGCCTGGGTGGAGAGGACACAGTCCCGTGTCTGGCACGCAGGAAATGCTCAGCACTCCCGGGGACTCTGGGCCGCTCACTTCCTGTGCTAGTCAGTCTCCTCAGCTGTAGATGAGGAAAATGAGGGCTACTCCCACAGGGTGCTGGGAGGATTTAATAAGGTAATTAATAACAAACAGTAAGGGAAGTTGGTAACACTAGTTAAGAACTTAACAAGCACCAGGTACCATTGGTACCATTCAAACTGCTGCTTTATCCCCATTTTACAGATAAGAAAACTGAGGCATGAGGCTTTAGTGAGCTGCACAGGATCCCTTCCCAGAGATGTGCGGCTGCTGACCTTGGCTTCTGGCCAGTTTGGCTCTGAGGCTAAGCTCTGGGTGGCCACGCCCCCTCAGTGGCCCTGCTCCATGGCTCAGTGAGGCAGTGAGGCTCAGTAGGTGGGCTGGGATCCCGCCTCCCACCTGGCCCCCACACTCAGGTGTGGCTTTGCCCCCTCCAGGTCACTGCGACTTGCTGGGCCTCAGCTCTCCTTCCCCTGCATCCTCTGCCTCCAGTCCCTGCTGCGTCTCAGCTGCTGGCAGTGCTGCCTCTATTTGGATGTAGTGCAGATCTGGCCAGGTCCTACCTGCTGGGCATGGGGGCCTCTTTGGATCGCCCTGCTCCCTCCCCAGCCTGCCTTCAAGGACCTCAGTGCTGCAGACAGACACACCTGACTATTGGCAGTGGTTCTGTCTCCAGCCATTGTTCCTGGACACACTCCTTGTTCCTGGCTATGTTCAGCCCTCCCATGAAGCCCCGGGGAGACCTTCTCCGACCGCCCTACGCTGTGCTCCTCAGGCCCCCTCGGCCCCGCAGCACCCTGTGCTGTCTCTTTACAGATGAGCTGCTCCCACTGGCCTCTGGACAGCTCCAGACTCATCCCTGTATCCTCCTCACCAAGTCACCAGCCCAGGCCAGGCGAGAAGCGGACTGGGGAGGAGGTGAGGTGCGGAAGGCGTCATTATTTAGAAGCCAGGGGGCATTGAGGTCATGGGCCTGGGTTCAGGATGAATGAGGACCAGAGTGCGAGAACTGAGGGGACAGGGGCCGGCTCAAGGTGGAGGGACATGAGGACGGTGTGGGGGGCCCAGGGCAGAGGAGGAAGGGCTAGGAAGTAAACTGATCTTGATAACAGCTTACACTTTTGGAGCCCTTACCTGGGCTGAGGCTGCTGATAGAGAACTGGGCCCCACTCCAAGGAGCTGACCCTGAAGGGCAGACACATGAGCAGGTAACTCCAATCCAGGGGACCTGGGACATGAATAGACAGGCCTGGGGGATACAGGGCATTGCAGATGTCATTCAGTTACATGAGGTCATACCAGAATAAGGTGGGCCCTTATCCAAGGACTGGTGTTCTTATAAGACGAGAGAGGCTGGGTGTGGTGGCTCACACCTATAATCCCAGCACTCTGGGAGGCCGAGAAGGGAGGATCACCTGAGGTCAGGAGTTCAAGACCAACCTGGCCAACATGGTGAAACCCCATTTCTACTAAAAATACAAAAATTAACCAGGCATTGTGGCGGGCAGCTACTCAGGAGGCTGAGGCAAGCGAATCGCTTGAACCTGGGAGGCAGAGGTTGAAGTGAGCTGAGATTGCACCGCTGCACTCCAGCCTGGGAGACAGAACAAGAGTCCATCTCAAAAACAAAACAAAACAAAACAAGCAAGAAGAAGAGGAGCGGCCACAGAGGCATACCTGACCTGGGGAGAAGCCATATGAAGACGGAGGCAGAAATGGGAATGATCTGGCCATAGCCAAAGGTTGTCAGCAGTTACCAGACTTCAGAGAGTACAGTTACCAGACTCGGATGCCAGACAACACCCTCCCCTAGTGCCTCCAGAGGAGTGTGACCCTGGTAGCACCTCAATCCCAGACTTCTAGCCTCCAGAACCCAGACTGAATAGATTTCTGTTGCTTGAGCCCCTCAGTCTGTGACACTTTGTTAAGGCAGCTGCGGCAAACTAGTACAGACCCCCCAGGGCTCCTCTGATTCTTAGCTCCGGGAGGGACCAGGGGCAGAGACAGGGACTCCAAACCAAGATTGAGAACAGTGTGCAAAATCAACATGAAACTCCATTTTAGGAAAACAAAGTAAGTAGCATTTCCGGTGCGCCTGAGGTTATAGACTGAGGTTTGAGGCTGTTGCGGGGGTCTTGTGATGTGGGCTGGAGGAAAGGTGTGCCCTCTTGGGCCCTGCTGGACACGTCTCCAGTTCCTGGGCTGGCGTCATCTGTGACCGCTGGGGCAGTATTGAAGGGCCAATGTGTGAGTGGCCACTGTGTCTGCTGCCCCAAATTAATATTTGATGGTGTTGAATCACTTTCTTCTGAGACAGAGAAAGAGGCCATCACACATGGGTAATAAGATGCACTGGGCTGTTCAGCACAGTTGGGGCCTGAGGAGGTTGACGGTGCTGTGAATAATTCATCCACCTGTAATGATTTTCTAGCCCTTGCGTCCCTCTTGGCCAGAGAGAGCCTGACCTGCCCTTCCCCGCCCTGGCAATTGCCCGCCCAGGCAAACCAGTGCCTGATCACTCTCGGTCACACCAACCTGAGTGTGAGAGGCACGTTTCCCCTAGCTGGGTGGTCCGGGACGTGGCCTCGGTTTCCCCAGTTGCACCAGCAAGAAAGCTGTGTGCCTTGCTCCTACACAGGAGGTGCAGAGAGGCCAGGTTCTGTGGCACTGACCCTGGAGTTGGCACCACCCATGTGCTGTGTGACCCTGAGCACCTCTCTGGACCTTGTACAATGGGGACAGGAGCACTTGCCACCCTGCCTCACAGGGCCTTATTTCTGCTGTTTTGGTTAAACATTCCTGGTATGAGGTATGGTGCCAGCTGTATTCATCTAGTCTGTTTTTGTTTTTTTGAGATGGAGTCTCTCTCTGTCGCCCAGACTGCAATGGCACAATCTCGGCTCACTGCAATATCTGCCTCCCAGGTTCAAGCGATTCTCTTGCCTCAGCTTCCCGAGTAGCTGAGATTACAGGTGCAGACCACAATGCGTGGCTAATTTTTGTATGTTTAGTAGAGATGGGGTTTCATCATGTTGGCCAGTCTGGTCTCGAACTCCTGACCTCAAGTGATCCACCCACCTCTGCCTCCCAAAGTGCTGGGATTACAAGTGTGAGCCACTGTTCCCGGCTTCATTTAGTCTGCTTGACCTCAGTGGGCCGGTCAATGCTGTCCTCACTGAGCGAGTGGGATTCCAGTGGCGGAGACAGGAAGGGGCAAGGGACTGACCAGGAGACAGATGTCTCCACTGTGAATGAGTGAGAGCAGCCGGGAAGAGCACAAGAGGCTTGGGGTGGAACTGCAGAGCGAAGAGGAGGTGATGAGCTTGGCCAGCGAAGGTCTGAGAAGACTGCCTGGAGGAGGCAGCTATAAAACTAATGACTGTGGGAACAAAACATGCACAAGGTGTTCACAACAACAGCAATAGCAACAGTAACATGCTGCAATACAGCACTAAATGGGGTGCAATGTCTCCCACTTTCCCCCATCCTACCAAAGGGAATCTTCACTTTTTAAAAAATGTTTTTATGCATATTTGGATGAAACCCCTCCAGGGACTTTCTACTGACTTCAAATAACATCCACTCTGGCCTGCAAAGCCCCCATCATCTGTCCCTTGTCTTTTCTCAGACCTGTTCTCTACCACTTCCTCCTCCCGTTTTCCTGGAACTCCTAGTCTTCTTCCTGTTGCACAAAAATGCCAGATCAGTGCTCACCTTGGGGCCTTTGCCATCGCTATTTCTGCACCAGGAATGATACCTCTGCCCCAGTTGTTCCTTGTGCTTCTTCAATCTCAGCTCAAACATCACCTCCACACAGAGGCCTTCCCTGAACACCCCCTAGAGTTGCTGTCCACTCCCAGCCATGGCCACTGCATTGAATTGCCCTTTCAATTTTGCTTCACAGCTCTTAACACTATAGGACATTTTCTCGTGCAGCCACATCTTTGCCCGTGACACTTTGCCTAGTGTCTGTCTATCCACCTAGGTTGTCAACTTGCCAGGGCAGAGACCATTCCCCTTTGATGGCTGTATCTCAGGGTGCAGTGACTGGCACACAGTGGCCTCTTAAGAAGGACTTATTGCAGTTGAAATCATTCTAAGCCATGCCCTAACTTCCTGGTTTTCAGCTCAGTGTAGCAGCGAGACTCAAGACAGGAGACAGAATCCACACAGTAATCCGATCAAGGAAAGTTGGTAGATTATTGATTATAACAGGGATCTGCAGTAATGAGGGACTAGGGAATGAGGGTAGTAAGGAGTGAAGGGAATGTGAGAGAACCTAGTGGTTGCAGGTATGAGGAGCAGCTGCTACCCCAGCTCTGAGATAGAGCAGCCAAGGAAGACCCTCCCCCAACCAGGGCTCAGTGGGGAGGCCACAGCTGTGGCTTAGTGGATGTGGCTGTGGGCTGCACCAACAGAGCCTGCTGGGAATCCACCCTTTAGGTTGCTGGGGAGGCTGCTCATGGGGAGATATTTGCTACAAACCCACCCTAGAGAGAGCAGAGGGAAGCTGCCAACTGCGTTCACCACACTGCTGGAGAGGCCGCCCACACTGCAGGAGCCTGCCCAGTCAGCACCCAGAACCGAGAGGGAAAATCCCTGCCTCCTGTCCTGTCTCTCCAGCGCCCTCTGCTGACAAAGCTTAACGTGGTGTCAGCAGGCAAAGAAAATCACAAAGGCACCAGCTCACTTTTTAATACAACAGCCAATGCAGGGCAGATTTGGAGCTGGGAGACAATACATTGATAACTGGCATGGTCCACCCCTTTGGCTACTCACCTTCCATGCGTACTACACACATTTGGACTCCTGTACAGCAGCAAAACAACTTTATATCTCCATCTAACAAGATCCAGCTACAGATCTTACACGTGACAGTTTCTGCCCTCTCCCTGAAATGAGGAGACGTGCAGTCCGGCACCCATTGTTTCTGTCACTGACTGTGTGAGTTACTCCTCAAATTCATTTGCATTTCCACTAAATATTTTATTACCTACACACTAAACTGTGAAGTTAACTTCCAACACTTGGATATAAAATAAAAATGGAAAGGAGGGAGAAGAAAATAATTAGTCTAGGCTGGGCGTGGTGGCTCATGGCTGTAATCCCAGCACTTTGGGAGGCTGGACCAGGCGGATCACTTAAGCCCAGGAGTTCAAGACCAGCCTGGACAACATAAGAAGACCCCACCTCTATGTAAAATTTAAAAAATTAGCTGGACATGGTGGTACTTGCCTTGCCTTGGTACAAGCTACTTGGGAGGCTGAGATGGGAGGATCACTTGAGCCTGGGAGGTTGAGGCTATAGTGAGTGGTAATAGTGCCACTGCACTCCAGCCTGGGCAACAAAGTGAGGCCCTGTTTCAAACAAACAAACAAACAAACAAACGATTAGCCTATACAGATAAGTATGCACATAAAACAAACAACTTAGAAAATAACTACTATGGGACTCATTTCTGTAAGGTAATTGTGAGGCTAGAATTGATATCAATGGCTTCCTGCTTCAGCTACTCATTCTGCATTTCCCCTGTCCTTAGCTAGAACCTCAGCTGGCCTCTAACAAGTGGAGTGAGCCTAGTTTCCCTTCGTGAAGGCTGTGAGTCCTCTGTCACCATGCACGTTTTTGGTTGCTGTTCTTTCCCATTAACCATTTGCTAGGATGTGAATGTTTGCAAAATCCATACGTTAAAATCCAAAACCCCTAGGTGATGGTATTAGGAGGTGGGGCCTTTGAGAGGTGAGCACTCCTCAAATGAATGCTCACTCACTCCTCAAATGCCCTTACAAATGAAATCCAGAGAGCTAGCGTTCCACTCCCACCATGTGAGGATACAAGAAGATGTTGTCTATGAGGAATCTAGACCTTTACCAAACACCAAATCTGCCAGCCCCTTGATCTTGTACTTACCAGACTCTAGAGCGATGGGAAACACATTTCTGTTATTTATAAGACACTTAGTTTATGGTATTTTGTTATAGCAGCCAAGATGGGCTAAGACAGAAGATTGGTATGGAGAAGTAGAGGTGCTGCTGTAACACATACCTAAAAATATGAAAGTGGCTTTGAAACTGGGTAATGGGTACAGACTGCCAAGAGTTTTGAGGTGCATTCTAGAAAAGCCTACATTGCTGTGACTGAACCATAATGGGGGAATTCTATTGAGGGCCCAGAGCGGGAGGAGCAGAGCTGCAGAAAAAGCCTCAAGCTTCTTAGAGAATACCTAAGCAGTCATTAATAGAAGGTTGGTAGAAATATGGATGGTACAGGCCATTCTGATGAGGCCTCAGACAGAAGGAGAAATGTATCATTGGACAAGGAAGGAAAGGCCACCCTTGTTACAAATACAAAGAACTTGGCTGAATAGTGTTCATGTTCTAGTGTTTTGCAGAAGGTAGAGCTTGTGAGCAATGAAATTGGGTATTTGATGGAGGAAATTTCTAAGCAAAGTGTTGAAGGTGTAGCCTAGTTTCTCTTGACTGCTTATAGTAAAATGTGAGAAAACAGAAATGATTCAAAGGCAGAATTGTCAATCAAAAGAGAAGCAGAAATTAAACATTTGGAAAATTTTCATCCTATCCATATTGGAAAAAATGACAAAACGTATATGAGAGAGAACAAGGATGTGGCTAAGTGACTGATAAATAGATAAGTGTGGGCCAGGCACGGTGGCTCACACCTGTAATCCTAGCACTTTGGGAGACCAAGGCAGGTGGATCACCTGAGGTCAGGAGTTCGAGGCCAGCCCAGCCAACATGGCAAAATTCTGTCTTTACTGAAAATACAAAAATTAGCCAGACATAGTGGAACATGCTTGTAGCCCCAGCTACTCAGGAGGCAGAGGCAGGAGAATCGCTTGAACTTGGGAGGCAGAGGTTGCAGTGAGCCAAGATCGTACCATTGCACCCAGGCCTTGGTGACAGAAGAGAAACTCCTTTTCAAAAAAAAAAAGAGAGAGAGAGATAAGTATGGATTGGCCATCTCAACAGAAGCCAGGAGCTATTCATTAAGACAACAGGGAAGATTAGTCAACCATGTAAACCAGGGGTGTCCAATCTTTTGGCTTTCCTGGGCCACATTAGAAGAAGAACTGTTTTGGGCCACACATAAAATGCACTAACACTAACCATTGCTGATGAACTAAAAAAAATTGCAAAAAAAAAAAAAAAAAAAAAGAAAATCTCACAATGTCTTAGGAAAGTTTATGAATTTGTGTTGGGCTTCAAAGCTGTCCTGGGCCACAACCCATGTCCTGGGACATGGGTTGGACAAGCTTGATCTGAACAGAAGCCAGAACCTGTTGTCCAAAATGATGGAAGAATTGGGGGCTGTTCTTTCCCTCACAGGCCCAGAGTACCAGGGCCTGGACGGCAAAATAATATCAAAGGAGGGGCCACCACCACGGCCATACTGCACTGCAGCCTCCATTTCCCTCCATGCACTCCAGTGCTGAGCTCCTTATCCACCCCAAGTGTGGCTTCTGCGGGCCCTAGTGTGGCATACACTGTGCCCAGCAAAGCTGTAGAGGCTTGGCCACCTCCCTCTAGATTTCAAAGGATGCTCCAAAGGGCCTCAGGGCCCAGAGAGAGAAACACTGCAGGGACAAGACCATCATAGACAGCCCCTGCTAGAATAATACCCACCATGGCCAGTGGGTGGGACCATCTCCACAAACCCAGACCAGCAGAGCCATTGGAATATGATTCTAGCCTGGGAGTGCCACAGGCATGAAACCCCAACCTGTAAGAGCTGTAGTGTGGGGTGTGCCCAGCACAGCCATGGAGGCAGGACCACCGCCACTGTGTGTTCAACAGGCAGGATCCCCACCCCAGTGAGCCTGGAGGGCAGATAACCAAGCCAAAGAAGATTATTTTTGAGCCTTTAGGTTTTTGGTCTTGGCCGGGACCTATCACTCCTTCCTTCTTTCCTATTTCTCTGTTTTGGAATGGGAATGTCTATCCTATGCCTGTTCTACCATTGTATTTAGGAAGCACATAGCATGTTTGATATCACAGGCTCCCAGCTGGAGAGCAATTTGCCTCAGAATGAATCATACCTTGAGTCTCATCCATATCTGACACAGATGATATTTAGATGAGACTTTGGATTTTAGACTTTTGAGTTGATGCTGGCACAAGTTAAGATGTTTTGGGCAATTGGGATGGAATGAATGCATTTTGCATGCAAGAAGCCCATTACATTTGGGGGGCCAAGAGAAAAAGGCTATGGAGTGAATGTTTATGTCCCTCCAAAATTCATATACTGAAATCTTAACCCCCATGGAGGCGGTGTTAGGTCATGAGACCTTTGGGACATGCTATGGTTTAAATATGTCCCCTAAAGTTTGTGTTTTGGGAACTTAATACCCAACACAACAATGCTGGGAGACAGGGTCTGATAAAAGGTGATTAGATCATGAGGACTCTGCCTTCATGGATGGATTAATGTCATTATTGTGGGAGTGAGTTAGCCATCATGAGAGTGGGTGTGTTATAAAAGTGTGTTTGGATCCCCTTCCTCCTTCACTATTGCCCTTGCTTTTCTGCCTTCCACCATGGATGACACAGCACGAAGGCCATCCCAGATGCTGGCACCATGCTGTTGGACTTCTCAGTCTTTAGAACCTTGAGTCAAATACATTTCCGTTTATAATAAATTACCCAGTCTGGAATAGTCTGTTATAGCAACACAAAATGGACTAAAACAGGAGATTAGATGATGAGGGCAGAGCCCTCATGACTGTGATTAGTGCCTTTATAAAAAAAACACAAAAAAACCCAGAGTGCTCTTTGCCCCTCCCACTACGTGAGAACACAACGAGAAACCGCTATCTATGAGGAAGCAGGCCTTCACCAGACACTGAATCTGCTGGTGCTTTAATCTTGAACTTTCCAGGCTCCAGAACTGTGAGAAATCAATTTCTGTTGTGTAAAGCCGTTTGATTTGTGGTATTTTGTTACAGCAAACAGGCTAAGACACCATTACTATTGGTCACGGGAGAACTAGGAGAGGGGCCCTGGAGAATCCGCTGAGTTTCAGGTATGTTCCTCTCTGTCCTGACTGTGTAGCAGAAGCCCAGTTTCCGCTTGCTAATCAGGATCAATCACTCCAGCGAGTAGAGTCATTTCTTTTCTTTTCTTTTTGTGTTGATTCAGTGGCTTGAGGAGTCCAAAACAGCCAGGTGATAGCCTCATCTTCCAACTCAGAGAAACCATTGCTGTGTCTGCTGGTGGCCGTGTTCCACCTGACTTCTGAACAGTACAAACTGGGAAACTCCATGGAGTGTGGTGGGTATGAACACCTCTGCTTCTTGAAAGTGACATTAATCTCTGAAATTCCCCTGGGAGAAAGTATAGCTTGTGGTTCACTCACTTGAATGGGAGTGGAAGTTTCAGGGATTTCCACTAAGTCCTTCTTGCAATAATGGCCCTCATCACATGGGTCACAGAGCCAATGTGGGGATGCTGACAGTTGCTGAGTATGTCTCCTCCAATTATACATGTAAGAGCTGGAGAGATAACCACTGGTGGGGGTGGGGCCCATGGACCAACTGGGCCCACTGTGAACCAGACCTGAGCTAAGAGTCCATCTATCATCTTTCCACTGTCCACCTGCTTTTAGATTGCTGGGGCATGGTGGAATGTTGGGCCCTCAGGAATTAGTGTTAGTTCAGAACCACTGTCTAGCAATCCTCAAACCATCTAGGCATTTCCTTTCCCTGTTGCACACTCCCTGGAGTAAAAGGCCACAGGTCCCCCTGGACATGGCTTGGAGGAAGGTGGACAGTATGCACAGCCATGCTGGCCTCCCCTTCAACCAAGTCGCTCATGGTCTATGAATTTGCTGAGATCTGGAAGTCGGGGAAGAGGCCACGATTCTTCATCGCAACAACTCAAGTCAGACTCGAGGCTACCAGGCCTGTGCTCTCCCGGTTGTGTTTCCTATCTAAACCAAGGTTGTAGCAGGCTGCCCATCTCTTTCACTCCCGGGGACACCGTGATGAATTCGCCACCACCAAAGATCTGTGTGGGCCAAGGCGTGTTGATTGCTTCTGCATCCCTGCTGTCCTTGATGCTGGATGTACCCACGTTGTCTTCGGCAGTGAAGTGATGATGCCACTTGGCTTCTGCCACTCTGCAATCTCATCATTCCCATTGAAATCAGGGCACGCAGCTCGGTGGCAGCATCTCCTGCTGTCATGCCTGGCCTATAAAGGACTGCAACCATAGAGATTTTCAGAGATGCAGACGTGCCGCTCACCACCGTATTTTTCAATTCCTCGGTGAAGGAAGTATCTCCTGGGCCCTCTTGCAGAACACAGTTGAGGGATGAGTATGCAGGTTTCACTTGATAGATCCAGCCCAGCGTTCCTATCCACTGAGCATTTGAGTTCCCTCCTCCGCCTTATGCCAGGGAAGCTCTGCCATCTCAGCTTCATTACCTGCAGGTCATGGGTGAGTCCAAGTTTTAGTCAAGAACCAACCAAATAATCTGTTAGCTCCACCTTCTGCTGGTGGCAGGGAAACTTCCAATGATCCCCGTCTCCTGCTGTTCATTCCTTTATGTAACTCCCTTCCTTTCAGTATTAGGTGGGCTTGTGACATGCTTCGAACCAACAGAATATGACGGAGCTGATGGGTGGTCACCGGTGTGATTGGCTTCTATAAGGTGGTAGCAGGCTCTCTCGGTTGCCTTCTCAGCGTGCAGGCTTTGATAAAGTAAGTAACCACGCTGAAGAGGTCCATGCGGGCAGCCTTCAGCCAGGCCACTTAGTAACTGAGGCCTTTGGCCCAGTAGCCTGCAGGGAACTGACTCCTGCAACAACCTCGTGTGCCTGGAAGTGGATGGTTTCCCAGGGAACTCTTCTGATGAGACTGTAGCTCTGGCTGACACCTGGATTGCTGCCCCCTGAGAATCCTGGCCCAGAGGAGGCACTTCAGCCATGCCCAGGTTCCTACCCCATAGAAGCTGTGAGATTAAAAGTGTGCACTGTTGTAAGCCTTGAAGTTTGTGGTAATCTGTTACGTGGCAATAGATGATTAATGCATAGTTACACAAGCTAGCACTTTGAATTCAGATTCTCTCGTAAGTGCAGCTATGCCAAAACATGTGGCCTGGTCTGATGTATTAATATTCCTCCCTCCGTGGTCTAACACCCTTAGAATCCACTCTGCACGTGGTACCCAGGTTTCTGCCCACATATAGAAGCAAAGTCTTGTCATTCTTTTGGTGGTAAAGTGTGTACTTGCCCCTGCAGCATGCTGGGATTGGAGCCCAGCTGTGGGTCTAGTGACAACAGGGTAGCTGTGATGGATCTTGAGATGAACGGGCACTTCCTTCCAGGGCATCTGCCCTGGGTGAGTTTATCCCATGGTTTTCAAGCAGAGGAGAGCCAGTCTCTCCTGACATGAGACGGCTAGCCACCTCCACTTGCAAGGGAGGATCCGTGTGACTTGGGGACTCAAGATTGACAGTCTCATTTGGATCCAATCAGATGTTTTCATTCCAAGTTTTGAGATCTGATTCTTCACTAATCAGGGCTCTAACTTTCACATGAGAAACTTGTTGAGAGCATGAATTCAATTGTTGTACCTCAGCAGCCTGCACAATTAAACTTGTATCTGATTTTCATCAGCATCAGCCCTGCAGCTAAATGAAATAAGAGCTTCTTTTACAGCTGTCACCGAAGCTCGCTGGTTCTCAGACTGTGACTTGAGCTGAAGGCTAACGGATCCAAGCTTTCCATTTTCTCTTCGTAAGAGCTTGCGTACACTCAAAAGTATCCACACCTCACCAAAATCTTTATAGTCATCATTACTGCTGTTACGGTCAAGTTCAGGAGCCACGTGGGTTCCTTAGATGGGAGCCACTTCATCGCAGTCAACGGCAGGTGATAGTTGATTGATGGCAATGCTGAGCCATATAGGGATTACTAACATCCCATTTCCCATTGGCAAGGAGCTCAGCTCTGTGTTCAAGTCCAAAGGCATGACCAAACCCATCCCCAAATCCCATCCATCACCTGGAACCACTCTTGGTACCAGTTTTGTGTCAGTCAGGGTACATGTGCCCACTTCCCACAGCCTTTAGCTAGGGGTCCCCTCTCAGCCTGTGGGGCGTGCAGGAGATGATGTGGCCCCCTGTGGATGAGAAAACGGAGGCTTGGGGAGGGGAAATAGTCTCCAAGATCAGCCAGTGAAGACACCTCTGAGTTGGAGCTTGAACTCAGGTCTCTGGGCTCCAAATTCGGCTCTGTGGCTGCTGCGAGACACTGCCTCCTGGTGGCCGCCCCAGCCACAAACAGCTGGAGATGAGATTCTTGGATGGCTTCAAGCAAATTTCCCCGGGGCAGCCACATCCCATGCAGCACACACACCAGCGAGGCTCTTCTCACCCTGGCTCCCCGCTCCTCTAGGAGCAACTTGGGGGATTCCTACACGTTTAATCCCTACTGTGCACTAAGTACTGAAGATGATCGTTCCATGTTACCCTCCCTGCAACCTTGCAAGGTGGGTGCTATCACCGCCAGCTATGCAGGGTGGGGGTGACGGGAGAAAACGAGGCTTAGAGAGGCAAAGAGACTTGTCCAAGGCCACACAGTTGGAAGGCACCAATGTGGGAGCTTGAATCAAAACCGGAGGAAAGATATGCCCAACATTCCCGTCCCTTGGCTCTGGGAGCCCCCGTGGAGGCAGAGATGAGGGCAGGAGTGGGTGCAGAGCTTGGCTGGTCAACAGAATGCCAGTCCAGGCTGGGCAAACGAGGGGTGCTCTGGAGGTGGGCAGTTTCCCTCCTGCTGTGGAGATTCCTGAAGGTATTGTGGTGGGAAGCAGGGGTTCCCCTTCAAGGGGACAGGGGAGACACTCTGGAGTGACATTTGACACCCACCCTTCTGTAACGATCAGAGTGGGAGTAAATGGAGTTGGGCCTCAGAGTAATTGGCCGGGGAACCCTGAGTCTCTCGGCCCAGGGTCCCAAAGGCCCCGGAGCGAATGAAGCAAACTCTCCCCACAGTGTCAGAGGCCGCCTTCAGCATCCCTGCAGAGGACGAAACTTTCAGCAGCCGCTTTTCAAGGTTCCAAAAAGAAAGAAGGGGGGGCAGGAAAGGAAGGCGTTGTTTGCATGCCTCTTGCTTCATTTGCATAAGGTGAAAAAATGTTTCCATAGAAACAACCAGAGTCTGTAATTTTTGAATAACGATTTCTGCACACAGCACAACCTGTCTTTTTTCCAAAGGGGAATTAAGAAATTCTCAACAGCATTTCTCACCACAACAAAAGGCAAAGTTTCCCAATTCTAGGATCGCTGCTCCAGAAGGGAGGGCCTTGGCTCCAGCCCCTGCCCTCTCTGGGCCTCAGTTTACTTCTCCTGTGAAATGGGGCGAGTGAGGGTGGAATTAGGCAGGGATGAAGCTGCCTGGAAGGGGAGGGCGGGCGCTGGAGTGAGACGGGATTCCTGTGTCAGGGCTGGGAGGCAGCAGGGACGGGCAGTGCTGTAAGGAGCTTTCCAGAAGAGGCGGGGGCAGGGGCTGAGGACCCGAGGACCACCCAGGCCACACAGAGAGGCCCCTGCCCGACCCTGCCCCCCGGGGTCTCCTCTGCAGTGGAAAGCGGGTGCGCAGGACCCCAGATGGCAGCCAGCGGACCCGGCTTACCTGAGCCAAGGCTGCGGCCTCGCTGGGCGCCTCTGCCCCCTTGTGGCCTGAGGCCACCGCAGCACCCACTTGCCCTGGGCACTGACCTGCGACGCTGGCTCCAACAGGGCCTGACCTCCCTCCTGGTGCCTTTGCAGAGGGGGAGCAGCCACAGGGTCTGGGGGTGGAGTTGGGCTGGGAGAGGGACCCCAGGATCCTCTGGCCACCTATCCTCCTCCCAGGCCTTGGCACAGGTGGTTCCATGGAGGGGCTCCCTGGGGCACCTTGGGAAGTGCTGATTCCCAGGCCTGCCTCTGCAGGTCTGACTCAGGAGGTCAAGAGGTGATGGCTAAAGTGGACAGGACCAGAGTGAGGCCTGCAGAGGGTAACGTGGGGGACTTGTCTGCTCCCCCATATTAGAGATGAGAAAACTGAGGCCCTGTGTGGGGGGCCCCACATGTCCGTAGCTTCCCACCAAGGAGGCCCTGCGTGTTCTGCCCATCCTCTGACTGCACAGTGACCAAGGCAGCTGGGTGGTCTGGGTCTGCGGAGGACGGTAACCGGAGGCTGTTGTCCTTGGGCTCCCGGTCTGCCTTTATTTATCCCTCTCATTTAACTGAGAGCTGATTGCTGCACTGGGACTGGAGCTGGGCAGGCAGCAGTGCCTGGTATATCTGGCTTAATTACAGCTGGAGGAGACGGGAGCAATGAGGCGTGAACTGCTGGTGACTCCAATGCAGGAAGCAAGCCTGCAGACGTCCTTCCCTCCTCATTTTTAAGAATTACATGTACAATGCCTCCCCGATTAAAAAATAATGACCCCACTGGATGGTGATTTTTGGGGGGGCAACAGGGTCTACCCTCAGCCTAACTTCTGGAACCCCTCCTCATTTGGTGCTCTTCCCTTTAGCCTCCATCTCCCGACCTCCCCCAGCAGGCTTCCAACTGTCCCCTGGGCTCCCGGTGGCAGGGATGGGTTTAGAGAGGTGGCACTGTGAGGTGTGGGGAGGCCTGGCTCGTGCTGGTGGGTCCTGAACAGAGGCTGCCATTAGGGTTGCAGGCAAGACAGATGAGCACAGATGGGCAGACCCGATGGCTCTGGAAGTTCAGGGGGTGGCCCAGGGCGGCCCACCCTGCTGGGGCTGCAGTTTTCCTGGGCAGCCGGATGTTGGCTGGCAGCACTGGGCACAGAGGAGACAGAAGCACAGAACCGGAACCAGGCGGCCCAGCCCAGCCCTCTGTGACCTGCGGCAGGACGGCCTCCAGTCAGGTAAAACAGGCGGTGGCTTTGGGGCTTGCACAGACGCAATATGTGCCATGTCATTGGGAAGAAGCTCACCAGGAGAAAGATGGGGCCTTGGGAAAGTGGCTTCCTGCTGTGGAGCCTCAGTTTCCTCATCTGTGACATGGGGCTTTTGTGAGGGTTGCTGCGAGAATGAAGAGGAGTGATTTGTGAACAGCCAGCTCACGGCTGAGTGCCCCTTGGCTTGGAGGTGGAGAAAGAAGATGGGGCTGTTCTCTTCCCCAGCTGGAGTCTTGGAGGAGAGCAGCTGCCCAGGGGGAATGGAAAGTTAGGTCCGAAGGCCGCTTTGAAACGGTTGGAGGCTGGTTACCGTGAGCCCAGCTCTGTGTTGGCTGCTATCAGCTGGCTCACTGGTGAAAACCGCAGTGGTTTTTTTTTTGGTGGGAATTAGAGCCTATGAGGGGCGCATGTATTTAGAAACCATAGCACTCCATCGGCACATGCGAGAGTAGTTTGCAATGGAACTCAGTCCTCACAACACTGAGGAAACACAGTTGGGAAACTGAGGCACACGGAGACGGTGGCTCACCCAGGGCCACACGGCGGGGAGGTGTGGCAGCTCTGATGGGGACATCCAGCCTGGTGGCATCTCAGCATATACAGTTAGGGGGTTCCTCTTAGAGAGAAGGAATACCAAATCCTGTGGCAGTGGATATTCCGACAGCAGTGAAATCCCAAGAAAAGGCCCATTTTATATCAGGCAAATATTAGAGATGGCAATGCAGCCAGGCCCTCCCTGCCAGGAAGCGTGGAAACCCTGAAGAATCAGCACCCGCTGTCACTTGAACCCAGGCCTCGACTCCTGCCCCAGTGCTCTTTCCACGGAAGCGGCTTCCTCGAATGCACCCGGTTTCCTGGGAGTAAGCTTCTTTGCCACCGGAATGAACGAGCAATCCAGATGAGGATTTCAGGATGGTTCCGCCCTGCCTGCCTCACAGCGCCCTCCCCAGAACAGGCGGGGGAACGCGAGGCAGGGTGGTTCTCGCCTGGAGACGGGTGGGTGGACTGGGGGGCAGAGGCAGGCTCTGAGTTCTGCACCTATTTACATATCCCCTGTGCACTGTCTGGAGCACTCCTTCCCTTCCCTGGCTCCTCAAGGCACAGCTCCCCCAGGCAGATGAAAGCTGAATGGAGTTTTGCGACATGAAAGTCAGTCAGAGGAAAGAGCCTTGAACAGTTCCGCGTGAAAGAGAGAGGCAAGTGCCCGAAATTATTTTACGACAAAGGCAACTCTCTCTGCCACAAAGGCACGGAGGAGAAAGGAGCCCTAGAAACAGGTCATTTCTTTCGTGGAAAAATGGAAACTGCTCTGAAGCATTTTGGGAGACATGCTGCGAAGTAGGTGACATCAGAAGGCGAGGACACGGCGGGCTCCCTGCCAGGAGGTGCAAAAAGCAACTCCGGTTCGAGGGTCAGAGGAGCCTGGACGCTAATGTCTCTTGAAGGTGACTTGGAGCCAATTGCCGGAAAGGCCATGCCCTTAGGAACACAGGTAGGTCCCAGCTCAGGTGAGCCTGAACCTTCTGCCCCATCAGGAGGTTCCTGTGGGAGGAGCTCAGGCGGGGAAGAGTCAGAAGTCAGGGTTTCATGCCTCCCTTATTGGTTTTGGGGTTCCCTTTAAGGTGGACACCCAGTGTGGGCAGTGGGAGGTGAAGGTGGAGCAGAGGACAGCAAGGGTGGCGGTTCAGGTAAAGTAAACCTGCAGGGAGCAAATGCCTTTGTCCTGGGTGTGAAAGGGTAAGGCCCCATTCTAGGTCATTTTAGGTCATTTATTCATTCAACAAACATGGGTTGAACTATGTCTTGGGCAGGCCTCAGAGAAGCTCAAGGAAAGTAAGATGCTGTCATTGCCCCGAGGAGCCACTGGCTGGCATGCAGGTCAACTGTGACAGGCTGTGGTCCAGGTGAGGGTGGGGTCTGGACAAACCAGGGGGTCCACTATGGATAAGCCAGGGAATGGGGAGAGGCCCCAGAGGCGGGCCATCGAGACAAGTCTTAGGGCGTGAACTGTAGGTGGGGAGGGGAGGGAGAACCTTCCAGCAGGAGGATGCACCTGTGGCTAAGACTTGGAGGTGCAGGGAACGTCCCCAAGCACCTGGGGCCAGGGTGCAGGGTGTGGTCAAGACAAGAGTCTTGGAGCTGGACAGCCTGAGGGGCCACATCGTGCTGGGCTCTGTTCCCGGTGGGGAGGAGTGGGACAGTCCCTGTGGACAGTAGGGGGTTACTAGGGACCCTGGGAGTGGCAGTGAGGGCAGATACAGGATGTGGCCAGGTGGCGCTGGCTCAGGTAAGTGGAATGGGGAGGGGAGCAGAGGCTGCAGCCAGGAGGGCAAAGGGGAGGTGGCTAGGCCATGGAGGGGAGGAGAAGTGTGGGGAGACGGGCATTGGGGGAGCTCCAGAAGGCCCCTGGTGTCAGAGCAGAGGGCAGACCTGCTCCTCCTCCTCCCTCTCTGCAGCTGCAGCCAACAGGCCTTGTCCCTGGGAAGGCTGCCTTGACCCCTCCCCTCCAACCCAGGTGACTTCTGTGCCTCTCTATGTCCTCCAGGGTGCTGGGCCCCTGGCCAGCCTGTGGCTCCTCCATGCCCCTGAGTGTGTGGGCAGATCTATGGGTTGAGAGGACATCAGGGCAGGGCCCACCCTGAGCTAAGTCCAGTTGTCATGGATTTTTCTCTGTTTGTTCCGTCTTAGGGTCAGACCTAGCACAGCGCTGACCAGCCCAGCAGTTGTGCCAGCTCAGGACATATACAGGAGGTCACATGTGTGGCCCGAGCCCACCCTGTCTCAGTCCAGGGCTAGGAGGCTGAGGGTCTGGCTGGGGGGCAGCATCCCTGGGCAGTGGGTGTGGCCGGGGGCTCCTTGCTGGGGGACATGCCACAGAGCCCCACTTCACCACTCAGGGCTGTCCCCGTCCAGTTGCAGGGGGATCTGCTTGAAGCCAACCCCAAACTCATGGGGAGCGAAGTTTGATAGGCCTGGGTGGGAGTCACTTGGTATAAAGGGGGCTGGCTCCTATGAGAATTCCCAGGAGGATTTGAAATCCCAGGAGCTTGCCAGACTTCTGCGAGCTGGGGCCAGGGCACTGCCGTGGCTCCTCAGTTCTCCTGCTAGGGAGATGGGGCTAAAAGTCTTGCTCTGCCCGCTGCGGGGGCTTCTTAGAATAAAACGAGGCCAAGCTTGGGTCTTCTGCGATGGAGGGGCTGGGATGGAGGCCCCACAGAGCTCATATCAGAAGAGCAGGGCAATAACCCACATTTCATAATCCTTGAACTTGGACAAACAGACACTGGGTTCCATGTCAGTAGGCCCAAGGCCAGAAGGGTGGCTCCCCGCCTTCTGAAGACCTGGCTCAGAGGCCCAGACGGGGATTCTGGGGCCTTCGCGTGCCAGCATCATGCCCGACATGAGAAGATAAGCTCAGGCCTCCGCTCCCTCTAGGCTGGTGGGTGGGAATCTGGGATGGGATTTGTGGGAGGTGAGGAAAATTGTTTCCAGTTCCCTCCTTATGGGGCCTGAGCTGGGCCCCTGTGTCTACCACTGGGGCAGGCCTGGGCCCAGCTGTGGACAGCTGCCATGCCGGCCACTTCACCTCTGGCTCTGCCAAGCCTTGTCCCCACGGGGCCGCCCTCCACCCTGGCTCTATTTTACTGGAAAGGAGGCCCCGGAGGCCAGGAGGCGCCTGGTCAGCCCACGCCAACACCGGCCAAGCAGCCAGGAGGACTTTTCACGTGGAAAGCCAGACCAAATCTCTGGGCTCCATTTTCCTGCTAAAGGGAAGAAGAAAACCTGGAACCCATCAGTTGTCATTAGTGGTGGAGGGGACAGAAGGGACAGGGCCACCACCATCCTGTCCCTCGAGACCTGAGACAAAGATGTACAAGGTGTGGAGCAGGTAGCAGGACCAGGTTCACTCCCAGAAACCCGGGCTTGGTGAACTAGGGGAGCCTGAGGCTTTGGGGTGACCAGAGAGAACGAAACGCCGCGAGAGAGCTTCTGCACAGTGAGGCTCGCAGCAAGTGCGCGGCAAATCTTAGCCCTGTGGATGACCTCCCGGGGACTCAGTGGACCCATCTGGTCAAACGAAGAAGTCACTCAGAGCGTTGGTTCACCCAGGTCCAGGGTGCTGAGGGGGGCTGTTCTAGGGGCCTCTGGGTCCCCCATGCCTCTCTTCAACCAGGGAAACTCCCTGAAAATCTATTCTACGTTTTGGGCTTCTGGATAAGTATTCATGGGAATAAAGGATCCCACGACTAAAATACATTTTGTAAAAGGCTGGTTTGCAGGCCCATGTGCATACAAAGAGCAGCGCACAGCCCTCCTGCTCCAAGTCTGCTGGTGGAGCTTGAGCCCAGGCAGCCTCTGTGTGAGGGGAGGGCGGCCTGGCTCTGTAGGAGATGGCTGGTTTCAGGGTGACCTTGACCTTGCTATCATGGAGCTCAGTGACCTCTTTGCAGACCTGCTCTGGGCTCAGCTGGGATTCCAGGGAGTATCAGCAATTACAGGGGAGTGTCCCTCCCCACTGAGAGAGGTGGAGAAGGACAAGAGCAGACAGCCCTGCAAATGACTCATCCCTGCCCTCTGTGCCTCAGTGCCCTCATCTGTGAAATGGGTATAATAGGAGTGTCCCTCTTCATAGCATTGCAAGGCTGAAATGAGATAATGCATCTAGAGCTCTTAGTGTGGGCGGCCTGGCATGTAGTAAGTGATCAATTAATGGTGGCATGAGTCACTGTTACTCATATTATTATTCATATCCCCAGAGCCTCACCAGATGTCCTTCGGCTTCTTCAAGAACATATACTGAGCTGGCCTCACTCCAGAGTTGTTTACTTGTGCTTGTCTTCACAAGGTAATTGAGAAGTGGCCCAAAGAGAGCGAGGGCCTGCTCTCCGGCTGCCTGCTTCCCAGGCCAGGCTGTTTCCTTCTTCAGGGCCACTTCTGCAAACTCTTCAAAAGAAACAAGGTCACACTCCCTAGTCTAAGCAAGGGAGGAAACCAAAGGCAGCTTTGATATGTCAGTTTGGGGAACAAGCTGACGGCACAGATCACGAGCGCTGCTTTCTGCCTGAGCAAATGGCTCTAAATGACGTACTTCAGGCTCTTCTCTTAATGTGCTGGGTGTTTATGATTTTTTAAAAAGTGCCTCATCAAAAAAAATGCAATAATGATGCTCCTAACTTAACAGCAGCATTTTAGAAGAGATGAATTATTCACATCAGAGATGAAACAGGGACTCTACAAACTGGGCCAGCTGAAGCAGTCCCTTTCCCGGGAACTATTTTTATCTTTTTTTACAGTCTTTCATCTTGGGAGACACGCGGTTCGCAATGTACGGGGAGCCCATTGCTCAGAGCCCAAGCTGGCAGGATGTCAAACCTGAAGTACTAGGCGTCTTGGAGCTTCTGCCTGGAGTACGAAATCTGAGGAAACTGAAGTGTGGGAAACGGGGCAGCAGCAATGTGAATGAGGATGATTGAGGTGCTGGGGACTCCCTGTTTCTTAACCTTGGAGGGCTCTCAGAGGCATGCTTCTCCATCGTTGACCCAGGGCACCATGGAGCTATCTTGCCCTTTCTTTTCCTAACATCTAATGATTCCCCACCTAATAATGCGTGGAGCTCTTCGGAAAGAGTATATGGATTCTATATGGTGTGCATGGAGCAGCTGGCCCCGAGGAAGGAAGGGATTTCGTTATTGCAAGGCTCAGGGGCAAGGGTGGACCAGCAGGGTCCCAGACTCTAAAAAGCACCCTAGGCCTGCACTGTCTGATATAGTAACCATGAGCCACATGGGTACTGAACAGTTGAAATGCAGTTCGACCAAATTGAAAGGTGCTGTGAGTGCGAGCAGCACATGGGACTTCAGAGACTTAGTACAAAAGGAGAACGTAAATGATCTCACGAATATTTCTCTATCGATTATACATTGAGATGATAATATTTTGAATACATTGGGTTAAATGAAATATATTGTTAAAATTAATTCCACCTGGTCAACAGCCGGGTGAAATTTACTTTTCAACAAGTTGCTAGAAATTGTGAAATTACCTATGTGGCTCACTTACAGTTTGTTTTTCTTTCTTTTCTTTTCTTTATTTTTTGAGACAGAGTCTCACTCTGTTGCCCAGGCTGGATGGAGTGCAGTGGTGGGATCTCAGTTCACTGCAACCTCTGCCTCCAAGGTTCAAGCAATTCTTCTGCCTCAGCCTCCTGAGTAGCTGGGATTACAGGCACATGCTACCACACCCAGCTAATTTTTGTATTTTTAATAGAGATGGGTTTTTGCCATGTTGGCCAGGCTGGTCTCGAACTCCTGACCTCAGGTGATCTTCCCACCTTGGCCTCCCAAAGTGCTGGGATTGCAGGCGTGAGCCACTGCACCTGGCCTCACTTTACATTTTTATTGGACAGCACAGCTCTAGAAAGGGAGCTAGGAAGATAGTAACTAGTGGCTGACTCTTGGTGGTGGAATTACAAAAGCCTTTCCCCCTTCCTTTCTTAAAACTATTTTTTCTCTGTTTTCTAAGCTTTGCAGAAATGCCAAAACTAGCCATTCTTGCTTTATATCTGCAAAGGCACAACTGCTATTATTTTTAATGACTTTCAGAGCTTGCCGGGAAATGGGACTGAGTTAAGCAGCTTCCTGGAAGGATCAGTGTCAGCAACTATGCTATGGGGAGAGTCAGGGAACAGCAAGAGAGTCTTTAAGGACTCCAGAGATTTTAACGGGGCTCAGGGTTCAAGAGCTCAGGTCGGAGAGAGAACCCCAGTGAGGGGTGATGGGGAAGCTTATCAGTGAGACGTAGGAAGTGGCTCCAGTGATGGCTTCATGGCTTTGACCTGGTAGGGCCTCTTCCGGTGTACAAGGCAGGAAGCTGTGCTCTTCCTGCTGGATGTCAGCTCCTATCTCTCCTGGGGAGTGGAGGCTGCTCTGGAGTGGGGCCAAGATCTGGAGGTCCAGGAGAGAAAAGTTCATGCAATCCACCTCCCAGTCAACAAGATGCTATAATAAAAACATAGCCAACAGTCACTCAGTGCTTATTACGGTGCCAGGTGCTGCTTCACATACTTTCCATATTTTAACTCATCTATTCCTCAATTGCAATCTATGAGATAGGAACTATTATTGTCCCCATTTCAAAGATGAGGAAACAGGTGCAGAACCGTGGAGTAACCTGCCCTGGGTCTCCAGTAGAAAAACAGGCCGTTGGTGAGATGAATTTACCCGCTTCGGCCACCAGGGGCGCTGTTTGCGCAGCTTGAACTCGAGACCACAGCAGTCCAACGGAAACCGAACGTAAGCCACATTTCTAAAAAGTACCCAAGAAAAGTGAAATTAGTGTTATATTTTCTTTAGCTCGGTATATCCAAAATAGTATCATCTTGGCATGTAATCAACACGACATTTATTAGATACTTTACATTCTTTTTTGTTAGACTATGTCTCGAAATCCAACATGTTGTTTGTACTTAAATGCACTTTAGATGTGAGTTCCATTTTAGGCACCCGGTAACCGTATGTGGCTCGTGGCTACTGTATTGGACAGTTCAGCCACTAAAATCAAAGAACTAGCCCAGGATGGCGAATTGGTCCTTCCAGTCTACCAACCTTGATTGTTGGTGTTGGTGCTTGGAGGCATGCTGTGATTGATTAGCAATGTCTGCTGTGAACATGGAAGGGGGCCCGTGGGAGGGTCAGTATGTGAGCCATGCCTGCACAGTGAAAAGCGACCTCTGTATTCCTGTGGCTGGGTGCACACCAAGGGTCGTGGTGACCTCCCCCGCCTCTGCCCTCCTCCTCCTCTGCCCTCCTGTGGTTTTTACTGTGTGTAGTGGGCCAGGCTCCAGGTATACTGATCCTGGGTCTTGTGTTCACATCCCTGTGCCTCTGTTTTCTGGCTGTGACTCCAGATGAGCCACTATACTTCTGCGAGCCTCAGCTTCCACAACTGAAAAATAGGCATAATAACCACTACTTAGCAGGACTGCTAAATATATGAAGAATTGGCACACAACAGATGTAGAGTAAGTGGTGGCTCCTCATTCTTCCTCCTGCTTCCCCCCTACTCCCCTCAAGACACACTCAAAGTCTGTCCTCACCCAAAACCCTCTCGGGAGGCAGACAGCTCCTTACTGCGCCTGCTTGGCAATCTCTCTGCCCCATCCAAGGCTGAATAAGGCCTCCTGCTCGCTGGCTTCCTGCAGTGCCCCTCTGCCTGCCCCTTCTGTCAAGGCCAAGGACTGCCTCAGCCCTCAGCAGGCTAGCGCAATAACCCCCCATCTCTGGCTGCACAGCTGGGCTCCAAGTGGGCAATCACCTGTCAGACAGCTGATGACGCTGAGACACTCTGCTCGTCCCATGGTTTTTTTGTTTTTGTGTTTTTGAGACAGAGTCTTGCTCTGTCACCCAGGCTGGAGTGCAGTGGCTTGATCTAGGCTCACTGCAACCTCCACCTCCTGGGTTCAAGCAATTCTCCTGCCTCAGCCTCCTGAGTAGCTGGGATGACAGGCATGTGCCACTACACCCGGCTAATTTTTTTGTGTTTTTAGAAGAGACGGGATTTCACCGTGCTGGCCAGGCTGGTCTCAAACTCCTGACCTTGTGATCCACCAACCTCGGCCTCCCAAAGTGCTGGGATTACAGGCATGAGCCACCACCGCACCTGGCCCTGGTCCCATGTTTTTTAATAACCACTCCCCTCGGCCCCTATAGACAAGGACATTCTCTTCCTGGCCTCCCATTAGGACACTGGCTCTCCTCCAGCTCAGCACGCAGAGGCCTCCGGTGGCCTGTGCCAGTTAGCACCTCTCCCAAGACACCTGGGGCCCCCTTCTGGGGAGGAATTTACATCAAGCAACATCTGGCGGAGAGTGAACTGTAAATGGTGAACGCGCTGGCGAGGCAGCGACTCCAATTAGGAAACAACTAGATTTCTCTAAGTATGACGGGAAAGTAATTCTCTGGCCAACAGAGTTTAATCAGAATGTTTTATGCAAGACGTATCCCTGACCCTGACAAATCTTCCCCTTCTTGCTGGAAATTAAACAAATATATTGTCAGCGCGGATTCCGATGAGCGCATAAACAGATGCTGGCTGGTACAATCATAAAATTGAGGATTTTCAACAACTGAGACGAGCAAGGAACAGGCTGGAAGCTCTGCTTTGTCCTCTAGTCTTTTAGCCACTCCTGCTGTGTGCTGGGGGCCCCAGGAAAGAAAAGACTTTCTGCCTTTTCTGTGGTGTCTCTGCACACCCAACCCCCAAGGTGACACCCTTTCCCTCCTTGTGACCCTGCAGTCTGAATGGCATCCTGAATTCCCTTCGGTTCCAGCTCCTGCCACCCTGTCCTGGGAGCATTTGCCCCAGCATCTGTCTCCCCTGGCAGGCCGTTCTGATGTGTCTTCACAGCCCTGGCATCCGGGACAATGCCTGGCACACAGCGGACCTTGAACAACTGTTTGCGAGAGGAAGAGAGGGAGGGTGGGAGGGTGAAGTCTGGGGACTGTGCCTTCCAGGAGGTTCCGTGATCAAAAGCTGACTTGCTTCTGAGTCTGTGGAGCTGAGCTGCAACTCAGCCAGGTTGCAACTCTGTGTGAGGCACTGTTTACTGACCAGGAAAGTGGGCAGAATGGCAGGTGGTTGCTGTGAGAATTACTCAAGGCAGTTGACTCATCTGGCACAGAAGAGGCATGAGCTGGTGGTGGTGGCAGTCGGTGGCTCACACTCCACGGGAAGCGACACTCACTGTCCTCAGTGCCTTAGTGGCAGTGTCGGGGCAGAGACAGAGGGAAGGCGGGAGAAAGACCAATGGTTCCATCTCAGAGGAGAGTGCTACTGGGCTGGCTCTTGAAGGCCCAGAGAGGTGACTCACCTAAAATCTCTCAGAGGGGACTTCCTCGGGGCAGCCAGGCTTCCCCAGAGCTTTCCAAACCTAAAGCCCGGCTTTCCCCCTTGCGCTTTCCCAGGTGCCTGTGGTAGCATGTAGACTCATGGACCCTTATCCACAGGGACAAACTGCCCAGGTGTGGACCATCCATTTAGTAAATGACTGTAAATGGTAGTGCTTTAGTGACTTGAGCACTCAGTGGGATCCGGACAGACAGAGCAGGTAAGGGAGGACTGAGTGGGTCAGAGCCAGCCTGGCTGAGTCCCTGCTCTCAGTTTTCCAGCCCTTCCCACTGTGTTCACCTGGGGGCAGGGATTTCCATTGCACAGGGAAGGAATGTGCTGTGCCCAGGGACACCTCCCCCACAGATCCCCATCCAAGGACCAGAATGCTGCCTGGCCCCTTGCTGCAGCAATCCCGTGCTTTCCTTTCTCTTTGAGTTGGTACTGTTATCTCAACAGCCTTGGCTTTCTGGGTGAAGGTCAGCAGCCCTCCAGACAGGCATTGCAGAGTGATAGATTCTAGGGTCACACAGGCTGGTGCCCTCCTTATGTTATTGACAAAGAAGAAAAAGAGCTCAGGGTCAGAGTGGACCCCCTCATCATTCTGGCTTTGGAGATCTGAGACTGTGCCTCTCCTTCTCATGAGACACAGGAAAAATTCAGGGGGATAAGTACAGACTATGCCAGTAGCTCAGACGGTCTTGGCCTGCATCTCCAGGCATCCAGGGGGTTGTGAGGTGGGTGGGGCTGGTGAAAAGTGCTGAGGTCACCCTCATGCCTCCCAGGCCTACCTCAGCATCTTGGAGACGGGCTACAGAGAGCTGACTCCTCAGGGGAGCACCTGTCGTAGTCCCCCAGCCCTCAACCTTCACTCCCCTGGCCCTACCTCTCCTAGGCTCTTGGCCCCCTCTCTCCAGCCGCCCACATGACCCTGGCCACCATCATGGGTCTGAACAGCACATGGCCTTCTGGGAGGTGAGTGGGGTTTGAGTCTCTTCAGTTTTACAGATGAGATGAGGAACATGAGCTTGGGGAGGCAAAGGACAAAGCCAGGCCTGCAAGACATTGAACTTCACCTCTACCAGGAGGATGACCTCATCCTCATTTCTCAGATGAGGAAACTGAGGCTCAGAGAGATGCAGTGGCCCACCAAGGCTGGGGGCAGGAATGCTGGGCACCCACTCTGGACCCTGCATTGCTCTCGTTGCCTCCTGGGCCATTTTGATCTGTTTTTTGCATTTGGGGCAAGTGTATGGGAGCATGTTTGGAGAACTGTGCTTTACAGCAAGAAGGTTTGAAGTCACCAGACTCAGCCTTTCAGCGTAGGAGGGAGAACGAGGCTGGAGATGGCGAGGCAGGAGGTTGGCTCACATGCAGGGCCGGGAGTCTCCCTGGGCAGCAGAGGGTCTGGGCAGGACACGGATGTCCACACGGTTATTAAGAAGCAGTGGCTGGGCACCCTGCCCGAAATGTCCTTGGTCACCCACTCACGTTCCAGGAGGCAACTGGGCATTGGGGAGCGAATTCTCCAGGCCTCCTGAGGAGCTTTCATTAGCCACGCACACAGATGGAGAGCAGCGGTGCCTGGGAGGCCGGAAACGGCCCCTTGCTCCTCGCCAGTGGATCAAATGTTCCCTGGCTGGGTGGATATGGGTATTAGCCCTCTCTTGTCCCCCAAACGCTGACGCCTGGTCTCATCTTGAAAAAACTGTCTCTGTGGCAGTGCCAGGCAGCTGGGCTCTCACGGAGGGGGCCGCTTGGCCTCAGGACCCAGAGCAGCCTTGGCCAGATTTTCCTGTAGCCCATCCAGCCTGCCCTGACCACCCGGCCAGTTGTGGCCACACCTGGGACACCAGACGTGCACGGTGGGCCTGGCCTGGTGGCTCACCCCAATGCTAACTTGGCGGCTGGCTGGGGCTGGAGGCGTGAGAAGGGGCAGTGGTCTCTGGCCTCCTGGACGGAGTCTGAGAGGGAGATGCGCACAGAAGACAAAGAGGAGGCAGACCAAGATGGATGGGGGCAGCGGCAAGGGGTGGGCATGAAGGAAGCTTCTGGAAGCTTCTGGGGAAGGGAGGGGGTCAACTGCTGGCTCTTCAAGAGACCCTGCTAGAGCTGACCTGCAAGCTACAGACCCTCCAGCAGCCTCACACCTGCACATGCGTGCACGTGTACTCACATCATGTACCCTCGCACACACCTGCGCACACACTCACATGCTCCCCCATGTACACACGGGCCCAGGCCATGCCCCTAGAGGAATGGACTGTGTCCAGAGCCACTGGGGGCAGAGTCCAGTCAGCACATGTCGGGAAGGCAGGCAGGCTCCCTGGTGCACAGCCATGGAGGCAGCCTTCCCTGGGCTAGAACGCCTTGGAAGCCCCACCCTGCACCCAGGCATAATGAGGCCTTCCCCTGGCACAGCACAGGCTGGGCCCAGCAGAGCTGAGCTGGACAAAAGTGATGCCCAATTCTCTGTGGTCTGCTCCATTCGTCTGGGCTGGGTCTCAGGATGCCCCATTCCACAAGTGCCCCTGTGTGTGGGGTTCTGCCTCACGGGGACAGAGTGGCCCCATGAGAAGGGGGTTTTGATAGGGGGTCTGGCTGTGACTGGTGCTTTGCTTGGTTACTGATCATGGGACCACCAGCCTCAGCCTACTTGTCCTTCCGCGCAGGCGACTCCTCTGCACCCAGTTCCTGGCAAGTCAGTCGGGTGAACTGGCTGCACAGGCTGGGCTGAGGCTTCTGTGCCCACGTCTGTTCTAACGACATCCTCTAAAGAGGTTCAGGCTGGCTGCAGACTCCGACATGAAGGCGTGTCCTTCTAGCAGGAGGTCACTGGGGGACTGTGTCTTCCTGGGATCTTTATTCCCACATAGGCCCCATCCCTTGAAACAGTTAATGGAGGCCTGCCAGGTGCTGGTGCTGGGCTGGCGTTGGGGCCTTCACACAGGAGGGCGAGCCTGGGACCCTCTGACGTACTCCTCCTTGCCTGAGCACAGCTCCAGTCAGGGGGACTGAGGGAAAGCTTCCCAGAGGAGGTGACCCTGGCATTGGGTTCCTGGGGGTGAAGAAGATTTTGACAATCAGCAAGGAGAGCGTTCTAGACGAGCAAGCTGTGTGTTGAGGTGAGGAGGAAGGCACGGCCCACAGTCCTGCGTGTTGAG
>NC_045439.1:5897350-5911616 GCF_002776525.5 Piliocolobus tephrosceles | reverse complement strand
AGTCCTGCGTGTTGAGGTGAGGAGGAAGGCACGGCCCACAGTCCTGCAACTCTGGGAGTTGGGACTCTTCTTAGGAGGCTCCTTGAGCACTTTTAAGCCTGATAAGAGCTATCATTCCAGAGGGCTGAGAGCACTTAGCTCTTATGCCCGTGTCCTCCTATGGAACGCGGTGCTGATACCAGTATCAGTTGAATACGTGAACATGCAAACTGCCCCCCCACGCTCCAACACACACACACACACACAGACACGCACACACACAGACACACACACAGACACACACACACACAGACACTCTTCCAGAAACAGAATGCTCAATGCTGGCTGACACACAGTGACAGAAGAACAACTGGGGGAATACTCCTTCCCACTCAGGATCTTTGCACACACTGTCCACCTGACGGGGACGCTATGCCACGTCTGCTCCCACTCCGTTCTCGGGGCCTGCTGTGTCTCTCTTGTTCCCGCGGCGTCCCTCCTGCCATGCACGGAGTTGTGCCTTGGCAAATATTTATTGCTTGAATTCATGTGCTCCAAACACAGAAATATATGCTCCACACCATTTAGTACATGAAGTTGCTAAAGTGAACATCCACACAGGGCTCCTGGCTGATGACAGAAGACTAAGACAAGAAAAGGGGAAAAGGGAGGCAAAAATGCACCAGGCTTCTGTTCAGCAATGTGTATCCACTTAGAGAAACGGCCGCTGGCTGCCTGTCTGAGCCACTGCTCCTTGCTCAGAGAACAGGAAGTTCCTTACTTCTCTGCGCATGCAGAGCAACCCTGCAGCCTCAGTTTCCCCACCTGCGGCATGGGGACAGTGATGAGCCTACAGTGTTGTTGGGAGGATGGGTCATAATAACATGGAGAAAACGCTCAGCGTGGTGCCTGGCACAGAGCAGAGCCCTGGAAGTGGTGATGGTCACAGTGGTAAGGGCCACTCACCTGGAACCCAGAATGTGGCTCTTCCAGGGATGGTGGCAAGCCTCTGGCCACCTTGGCAGTGTTAACACACCAGCCTTTGGTCTCCAGCCAAAATCTGCCTCTCCAGGGGCCCACCCCATGCCTGGCATCCTGAGCTTGCTCTTGGGCTACTTGGAATCAACCTGATCCCTCTTATCTACCCAGACTCAGTTTCCCCACCTGGTACATTGGGGCCAGTTGAACAGGCTGACATTCCCTGACAAACAACCTGTCATTCTATTGTCTCCTGCTACAAGTGCACTGTTCACTTTCTGCAAAACAAAACAAAACACAACACAACAAAAAACAAACAAACCCCCCCCAAAAAAACTCTGCTGCTTCCTGGCATTCTTGGGGCTTGTTCATCCGGGGGTGGGCTGAGGGTGGGCCCCTTTTCAGGGATGCCGGCTCTGTGACTTCCCCCAGGGACCATCTCCATTGGGGCAGCTAGAAGGGGAGAAGCCGGCTTGACTTCCCACTCCCCACACGCCTGCCACTTCCAACGCAGAAGCAATTTGCTTTCATTATGAAGGCCACGGCAGAGTCTGTTTGCAGAAGGACTCAGCTCCTCAGCTGCCTGTACTGCAGGGAACATTTTCCTTAATTATTTTTTTATAGCCTAACTTTTGTGTGAGAGGGTTTGTTATTATCCCTGCCTCACTTGAGAGTCATAAGCCCGCAAGAAGAACCATAAATAAAACTTTACTTAATATTCAAAGTCCGCACGATGGGATGATGGATGGGGGGTGGGCAGGCGGCCCCCCCACGTCGGCGGAGGTGCACCCGGCTTTCTGCCGGAAGGCAATTACTTTCAGCTCCTTGTAATCAGAACCGCTTCCTACCTCTGCATTTTGTTTTTCCAACTTTCTCATTTAAAACCAGAATGGACGACATTGTATCCCATTTGTATTGTGTCGAGGGAGATTACTTGGGGCACTGCTGTGCCCAGGGCCACTGGATGACAATATTTTACCTGAGAATCCACCTCTGAAACATGGAAGTGCGGCGGCAGCAAAGGCGGGGCCATGATTTGATCCCCAGATTCTCAAGCGTGGGGGACAAATGCCTGGCAGTGGAATTAATTTTTCTTGAGGAATAGGAGAGCTATAACTTTTCCTTCTATTATTTCAAAACCTGGAAGCTGACTCTCTAGGGACCTGAGCTACCACAGATAAAGTAGAAATGGAGGCGGCTGTCGTGGAATATGCCAGGGTTCTTGATTCCTCTTCTGCAGGGATGTGCTGTGTGACCTTCTACAAGTTCCCGACACTCTCTGGGCTGCAGTGTCACCTTATTCAGAAAATGGAGAGGCTAGACAAGAAAAATGATGCTAATATCACCCTTTTCCGAGCTGGCATTTTGTTGAGCACCTACTAGGTGCTGGACATTTCGCTAGGCCCTTTGTGCACACTGCCATGAGAAATCCACAGCAATCCCAGAGATGGGCTCATCAATAATTCACCAGCAAATACTTCCTGAGGCCCCACTGCATGCCGAGGATGGGCGTAGATACTGGGCACACCTCGATGAACAAGGGAGGTAAGGATATGAATCTCCTAGACCTTTCTGTCTAGAAGAGGAGTTGGAGGATAAACGTGGAAACAAGTAAGATCATTCTGGAGAAAATGCAATCAGATGATGTGCTCGATGGTAACGGAGAGAGGTCGAATGAGAGAGAGGGCTGTGACGGCCTCTCTGAGAAGCTGAAATCCAAGCAGAACCCAAAAGACGAGGAGAAACTCAGATACATAAAGACCGGGAAAAGGATTCAGGTAGAGGGAACAGTGCGTGCAAAGGCCCTGAGTGGGTGCAGTAGATGCCACAGGCCTCCTCACTCAAGACCACTCCAAGCACCTCCTGCCCTCTCATGCCACAGAGCTCAGAAAGCTAAAGCAATGTTCCCCAGAGGTCCCGTGGCCAAGGTCCCGCATGGGCCTGGGTGACCCCTGCAGAAGCTTCTGAGCAAGACTGAGCAGGAAAGAAAAGCAATGTGGGAACACCACCCTCCAGTGAGCATGGAGACAGAGTCTCATCCTGGTGTCCCAGGTGCTGAGCAGAGTGACGGCAGCAGAGGGGCTCCTTAGGGCAGCTGGGGGCCCTGCCTGTGCCCTCGCTCTTTGCCCTCGCTGCCCTCTGGTCTGACATCCCATTGGTATCACACACAATGCCTTCCCGAGGTGCTCTTGTGCACAGAGCAGGTCAAAGTGCCAGAGAATTAGACCCTGTCCCCTTGGGAACAGCTCTAAGCAGTGAGCCCTCAGGAGCATGCTCCAAGCTGTGTCCACCCCGGGTCCAGAGGCCCTGGGACGGAGTGCCATTGTGGAAGCAGTGACAGCTTGATGAAGCTCCCCGGGCTGGCCCCTTCCTCCCTGCCTTGTTCCCCGTTCCCTGCAGTCCTGCAATCACCTCCCAAATAAGCCACGTGCCCTTGCTGGAATCCTCGTCTCTGGGTCTGCGTCTGAGCACCTGCATGGCACATGCTTGTGTGTTTCTCTCAGCTGATTTTATTTCCACAAAGGCAGAGTCAAGCTTGGTTTCCTGGACATCTCACAAGGCTTCGGGCACCCCCTGAGCAGCCCCATTCTGATGAAATTCAAGATAGGGATCCCGATGTTGACAACTAAGACCTGCTGGATACTCTAGGTGTCTACTCTCATCCGCCCCTTTCTCCAGGCGAGCTCATGAGACTTGAGGATGGCGCTGTCATGGCTCTCGGGGTGATGGATTCTCAGGCTCCTGCCTTGGTCCTGGGCTGGCCCATCTGGACCCGAGATCCCTCATCCTTTGGTAAATGTGCTCTTTGCAAGAACTGAAAAGGTTAATGGGGCTTCTGCAGGCTCCCAGCCAGCTGCTAGGTAGCAGCTTAGACAGCCAAACGATGTAGCTCATTAGGTAGCTGATTACCGAAGAGGACGGCAGCATATCTCACTCCTCAGGCAGAGAGGCGGCCACGAGCCGGCTGCCCTGCCAGCCTTCTGATGATAGGGTGGCATTGTTTGCTTAGCTCAGGCAAACATGCTGCTCTGTACCTGGCCGGGGTTGGGGGTTGGGCTCAGGGACTCAGAGAGGAAGCAGCTCAGCCTCTCTCCAGGGGCACCCAGCAGACGGTGAAAGCGGCAACCAAAGCCCCTGGTAACAGGAGACAGAGGGCTCCTGCTGCCCCGACCGCCCTCGACCCGCAGATGCGGGGGTGGGAGCCCACTGACATCCTGCAGGCAGCGAGAGATGGGAGGGAGAAGAGCGAGCCCAGGGTCCCCAGGGCTTCATGAAGCTGTGGAACCAACACCAGCAACTGTCCACCTCCGGGCTTCTCACTAAGTGAGAAAAACAAAAGTCTCGTGTGTTTAAGCCAACGTCGATTGAGTTTGCTGTAACTTGCTTCCAATATCATTCCTAATTTATAAGCTCATGTGCTGGCCCACAGAGGCAATATGAACAAATTCTGAAAGTTTAAATCACTTGAGTCATGTTAAAATCAGTGCAGGGCCTCCCTTATGTCCTCAGTAACCTCCTCCAGGCCCCCACCCCAACCTTGGCCGTCCCTTGGTTAAAGCGCTTTACCACATTGTCATATACATGAGCAGCATGTGCCGTGGACTGTGAGCTCTTGAGGCCAGCCCAGTGCCTGGCACAGAGCCCGACTTGGGGAGATGGTCAGACGGTGTTTGCTGAATGACTGAATGGTGTGCAAGAATGAGTGAAATGGGATTCTCACGAGAAGGGCTGATTCAAGACCCTTTCCCATTCTGTGAGCCCACAATTCCTCGCTGAATTTGGGGCTAGTGAGGGAAGAACTGGGAGTTGAGTTGGTGCTGAACTAAAGCCCTGGTTTGTGGTGTTTGCCAATTTCCTGGTGTACATACTCCCACCATGGCTAGTTCAAGCTGCCAAATGTTTAAAAAACAGCTCATAAGATCTCTTGAAAATTTAACAACGGGTTCTTACGAGCCAGTCAAGCCATCTCCAGCCCTGCGTTTACTTCTACTCATTTTCCTTCCTTCAGAGCAGGAGGCGCGAGGGAGTCCATCTCTGCAACGGAGACTGAGGGGGAAAGGGGCCAGAGAGTGGGCATGCGGATGTAGTAAGGTGCTTGGAGTTTGTCGTAAGGGCAATGTTATTTATTTTTAAGTGTGTTCAGATTGGCATTTTACTGTGCTCCTGAGTGCAGAGAGGAGGGGATTAGAGCCAAGTTGCCATAGGCAGGCAGGGGAGCTGGGACGCTGCTGGTCCTGTGTCAGTGGAGGAGGAGTGGGGGATTGAGAATTGCTGAGAAGTGGCCGTGCTGCAGCCTCATACTGGCCTGACCGTGGCTGGCCCGGGGGCTGTTACAAGAGGGTGACCCAGCTGGGCCACTGGATGAGTGCTGGTGCCATTTTCTGAGATGAAAAAAAAAAAAAAAATGAGAGGAAGAGTAAGATTTAGGGGAAAGAAGAGGAAACTCTTGAGTGCCCTCCCATTTTCCTCCGGAATTCTCCCCTTTGGGGAGCTCTATTCTGGGGCCTGGAGGGCTCTTGCATAAGGCACAGCCTGCCGTTTGGTTAGTACGGGAAAGGGTGGAGGAATGGATGAGAGGTTAAGCAGACAGATACTGACTACAGCTATGTGTGTACAGGGATTTCTGGAGGGTCCTGACATGAGGGGATGCAGTGAGGACACCCCACAGTGCCCGCTGCGGAAACAAGGGACCCAACTGGAGATGTGCAACAGATCAACCCTGAGAGGACTTCGAACGCCAGGGAGAAAAATGAGTGTGACAGCAGCAACCTGCGGTCCCCCGGCTGGGACCCTGGCTGGGCTCTGAGCTACTCGCCACTGGGTTTGCGGGGGCGAAGGCCAGCTCAGGGCTTTTTCTGGGGGCCCACAACACACCCGTTTCCCAGGCCAGACAGGTACACAGGATTAATAAGGCCCACGCGCTCTCCCGGGCGTGTGCAGCTGAGCTAGCCTTGCTCCAAGCGAACCATCAATCACTCCCCCCTAATAGCTCTGCAGGCTGCCGCTCTCCCTGCCGAATTTAAAGCGAGAATCCAGGCTGCCGGGAGGAAGATGCTGCAGCCCTTAACCACCGTAATTATGAAGGCTTGGTGGGGAGAGATGCTTATCTTTAATGTTAAGTGAACAGAGCAGGAGACCAAACGTCCTGCCTGCGTGTGTGCAGCCATGTGCAGAAACGTCTGCCCGAAAACAGGGCTGCCTGAGACCCTGTCGCTTTCAAAGTGGGGAAGGAGAAATGGGCCGGGGGCACTTCTTACCATTAAAACTGCAGTTAGTAATATTGATACCTTATTCTTTTATTTTAAAATGTTATCTTTTCTCTTCACCTTAAAAGGAATCAGTTCACTGTGAAATAGGTGGGAAATATATGAACACAAAGAAGGAAATTCAGACCCCATAAGACCTTGCCGCAGGCAGATGACCAGGGTGGGTGTTTTTGTTATGGGTTTTGCCCCATGGCTACATGCATGCACATTTGCTTCACACTGTTGTTTTTACGTAGTGCTTTTACAGATTCCTGTATTTTTAATATGTATTTTTAAGTAAGCGACTAGTCCCAGGAGTGGGGTTGAACTGAGAATGCATATTTTGTTAATTTGACCAGTAAATCCGATTTTCCAATTCCCCTTACAGGGAGAGAAAGGAGAATATTTTACTCACTTTCAGTCATTATCGACTATCCCCCCAAAGCCGGCAATATTGACCCTGCCTTCTAGCACACTTCCGGAGCCTGTCCAGCACACGGGGTTGATGCTGGGCGCTCCAAGGGGGCTGGAACCCGACTCACACTGGCCTGAGATGAAGAGGCAGCTACAAAGTGCTGAGGCTCAGGTGGTGTCCCTGGAGGAGGCCTCTCTGTGGTTCTTCCAACTGTGGTTCCCTGTGGCTCAGAAAGTCAGAACTAAGGTTGGTGAAGCTCTGTCCTGGAAAGGCATTGTGGGTGGGGGAACAGCCTAAACAAAGGTGGGGGAGGCAGGAGTGCAGACGAAGAGGAGGCAGTTCAGCTGGCTGGGAACGCAGCCAACTTTTCTTTGGGTGTAGTCTTTTGTGACCGGGTCATCCTGAAGAGTTACTTGGACTCTGAAGAGGCTCCCTGGTTATTCCCCACTTTTCCTCAAAGCTCCAGTGCTGCTTACTGTGGGAAGCCTTCCGTGGTTTCTCTGACGGAGGCACTCCCCTACTCCAGGCCTACAGCACTCACCTGCATCTCACACTGCAATGCCAAATTTGTGTGATTAATGGGATCAAATGTGCCCCCCTCCCCTGGACTTTACAGGGTGCTGGGGCTGCTGACTTGCTGTTCCCAGTGCCAAGCCCAGGGCCTGGGTGCTCAGCCATATGGAAGGAAGGTGTGCACAGTCTCCACAATCTGTCAAACCACACTGTGGGTGGAGGGACCGTGACTGTGGCCCTCACACCCCTGCCCCTCCAGCTCCTGCCTAGCTGGAGCACTGGCCTGGACCTGCTTGGTCTCTCAGCTACTTTGTTGCGAGGTTCTAGGCATGGAGATGAGTTTCTAGTGATTCTGGCTTTTTTTCCTCCCTTTTTTCCTAGTGACCTTCCCGTGTAATTAAAAGACAGCTATTCAGCTGGGTGCGTGGCTCAGGCCTATAATCCCAGCACTTTGGGAGGCCGAGGCGAGTGGATCACTTGAGGTCAGGAGTTCGAGACCAGCCTGACTAACATGGAGAAACTCCGTCTCTACTAAAAAGACAAAATTAGCTGGGTGTGGTGGCAGGCGCCTGTAATCCCAGCTACTCGGGAGGCTGAGGCAGGAGAATCGTTTGAACCCGGGAGGTGGAGGTTGAGGTGAGCCAAGATCACACCACAGCACTCCAGCCTGGGCAACAAGAGCAAAACTCTATCTAAAAAAAAAAAAAAAAAGACAGCTATTCTAGGAGACGAGCAGCCAGAAGCAGAAACGCTGCTCTCTGCACACGTGTGTGGAAATGTATTGTCCAGAGTACAGAATTCCGCTTGAGGCTCCAGTGTCAAAACAGACTCTGGGGTGAAGACCCGGCCCAGCCTCCCTCCTCAAGCCTGCTCTGCACCCACCCTTATCCGCATGGTGGCTTCCCAAAGCTCTCGCCACCCCACGGGGTGAGGTGACAGCCTCCACGTCTAAGGATCGCTAACTCTGCCAGTTTGGTAACGTCCACAGAATCTGTGTGCCTCACGCCAGGGGGCAACCCTGGCCGACAGCCATGGTGTCCGCCTGGAACCTGCCCTGGAGACGTTGGAAGTTAGGAAGCCCATACTCCTTCCACCGGGCGTGCTGCTGGCGCTGGGTGCCCCGGGGAGCGCAGCAGCACAGCTCCCACCTCCCTGACACAGAAGCCCAAGCCTGTACTCCTGCCTGGCCTGGCCGTTTGAGAGGCCCCTTCCTTCCCCTAGAACCGGAAACTCCAGGCAATGTCAAGGTCATGCCGAGCCTGGAGGAAGTGCCTGTAAGCGGCCCAGCCCAGAGCATGGCGGGTGCAGCCCCCAGCAGAGACAGCGGGGTTCAACTTCCAGTACCCACTCATTGGCCGCGTGCCTCTAGCACAAAGCCATCTTTCACCCCACTCTGGTCTACAGAATCCCAGGAAATCTATTTCCTGGTTGGAAATCCTTTGTTAGTTGGGCCTTCGTGGTACTGGCATGTGTGAGCCCCTTTCGGCACCTCTGGGAATGGCACCCCCCCAAAGTCGCTGGGTCCCAGGGTGGAGGGTTAGGAGGCCTGGCTGGCCTCGGAGCCTCTGCCTGGCCTCGGAGCCTGTGCCTGGCCAGGCCTCCGCCCCTTGGCTCGCCACAGCCCGCAGCTGCTGAGGATAATGCACGCGCTGGCTGGAACCCAGCTCCCCTAAGCCATGGAGAATTGCAGTTTAGCAAGTTTGTCAAATCTGCCTGAGGCAGGAGCCCAGAGCCGCATCTGCAGCGTCCAGGCATCCCAGCGGCTTCCTTATCACGTCCGCCTCCACCCAGGGCCTCTTCCCACAGGCCTGGATTAGGCCCCCGGCAGCTGGGCAGGGGTTGGGGCCAGGAGAGCAGGGGATGCTGAGCTGGGGCCCAGGTCCCCAGCCAGAGAGGCCCCGGTCTGCTCTGCCCCAACTTCCTTGTGTGGCCCTGAGGAGGGAGCTGCAGCCTTCTGGGTGGATGGGTCCTCCTGCCCATCCATGGGCTCCTGGAGGACAACCACAGCCAGGCAAACCCATACCCCCAGGCCAGGAAAGAGCAGCTGGGCAAGGCTCACGCTGAGGGACCCAGGGTGGCTCTGAGGGTGCTGGGAGAGCTCAGGCCCCTCAGGAAGGGGATGGGTAGAGGGGGCATGGGCAGTGGGCCCTGTGCCAGCAAAGCACAGCATCTGGAGGAGGGTAGAGACAGGAATGCTGGGGGGAGGCGGCAGGCAAGGTCTTAAGAACCACACACTGGGTCTGGTGAGCTGCTGGGCTGGAGCAGGAAAGCCAGGAGGGACCTGAGGCCTTGACAGGGTGCAAGAAGTCCCCTCCCCTGCATTCCCAGCCTGGAGCCCAAGGATGTGGCATTCAGAGGTACCTGCTTGGACCATCAAAGCATCTGTGAGGTCTACCAGGAACTTCCATGGCTGGGAAACATCAGTGGCCCCTTCCCCAAGAGGAACACTGCAGGCTGCATGAACCACGGGGCCAAAAGGCCCAACCACTTCCTTTAGCCCCTCAGGGTAAGCCCAGCCAGGTTGCTGGGGCATTCACAAGGTCCCAGATGCCCACCCAGCGACTTGCTTACCTCTGGGACTAGAGAGCTCACTACCTCACCGGACGTTCATTCCTTTGCGGAGGAGCTCTCCTAGCTAGGAAAGGGCTTTAGGGCTTTCTAGTACTGTTCCTGGGCCACAGCACATCTGGAGGTGGCAATCATGACCTTCTGGGCCTCTTTCCTCCAAACCAAGTCTCAGGGCTTCTCCTATCTGTTCCTTGCAAGACCCACCTCAGCGCCCTCTCCTGAACAGGCGTCAGTTGTCACTTTCTCCCAGAACTGAGTGTTAGTGCCTAGGTACAGTCTGCAGCCGACTCTCACCTCCTCAGCTGTGAATACCGTGCTCCTGTTAATTGAGCCCTAGGTGATCTGTGGTGTTTTTTTGTTTTTTCCCTGATTGATCCATCACCCCGTTGAGTCTTGCAGGATGGTGTTGGTCTTTCTGGTGGTAACTGTGAATGAAGCAGGGGGACGACACATCCAGCTTGGGGAAACTGAGGCCCAGAGGGACAAGGCCTGGCCCAAAGTTACACAGTTCATGGCAGGGCTCAGGGGGGAGCCACACCTCCTGACCTCTGCCAGCAGCCTGCCAGCGAGCACACGGTTCCTCCATCTAGTCCAAAAGACGGGCCTATATCCACTCTCCCTCCTCCCTCCACCCTTCCTGAGGCCCTCTCAGCCCGCAGCCAAGTCAGGGAAGGTAGAATGTGAGCGCCCCGTGGGTCCTCAGATGGTCTTGATTACCGACAGAAGGAGAAAGGCCTTTGCCCTGTGTCTTGCTAACTGTTCCAGGGAATCCAGTGCGTCCAGAGGCCTGGGGGCCAAGATCTCACACAGCTGACCGCGTCCAGCACGTTCTGCAGACTCTGGGTGTTTCCAGAGATTGCTGGGCCTGCACATTCCTTCCTGCTGAGGGAACTCCCCAGCGAGGCAGAGAGGGGCGGCCAGCTCGAGGAGGGCCTTGTGGTGGGAAAGGAAAGAGCTCGTGTCCACAGGGCGGCTAATGTGTACCAGGTGCTGGCGAGTGTCTCTCTTGTGACACAAGAGAGTGGGTGCCACGCTCTTCTTCTCTTGCAGAGGGGAATGTGACTTGGAGAGGAGACGATAATGGTGGCCTCCTTACAGGCTGTTGACAACTGACTTTGTTTACGTGAGAGCTCAGCTCAGAGCCTGGGACCAGAGGGTATTCACCAGGAATCTTCCCACCTTTGTCCCAAGTCACATGGCTAGGTGGCGGCAGACCAGGGATTTGAACCTGTGTCCAGTAGACAACCCCGGGTTGCTCCTTTGTGGTAAAGGCCACGCTGTTTGGGGAGGGTCCTCCCTTCCTGCACTGCCACCAGCCTGATCCCCAACCCAGAGGCTCCCGAGTGTTCATGACCTTGGTTTGAGTGTCCTGAGGACCAGTGGCGGCGAGGTGACAGCCCCTCCCTCCAGTACCTGCTGAGAACGCCTGTCTGTGGGAAGCTGAGGATGACCACCCCTGAACTGGGGTCCCCTTCTCTCCGCCTCCCCCCATTGCCAGAGGCCACGTGGGTGTCCTGCGGGCAGGGTTCCGACACCACCGCAGAGGGCTGGCCGGCAGCCTGCAAGTTTCCACCAACTAATAAGTTTTACAAACCTCCAGCCTCATAAAAAAGCTCACAGTGGCCTGAACAACCATGGCCAAGAATCTTGTGGGAAAGCGGATGGCCTTGAGGCCAGGCACAGGCGATCTCGGCCAGAGGCCACTTCCTGTTTCTACTCAGACCTTTCCTAAGGCTTCAGATGCGACCATGCCCCTGAGGCCCCCTGGATAAAGGCTATGCTCCTCCCTCAAGGGACGGGAAGAGGCCCTCAGCCCCGGCTACCGTGCCTCAGCCACCCCACACCCTCCTGCTGCTGGTGAGCTGTCTCTGCAGTCCTGCTGCTGAGCGCAGGCCTTTGCATGGGCCTGAATGTCCTTCCTGTCCCACCATGAGGGACACAGAGATAACTGACACATCCTTATCCCAGAGGGCTAAGAGCTCAGAGCCTGGGACCCCGGGGGGACACGGCATGTGATTGGACAGTGATATTACAGGCTCTGACTGGGACCTGGGAGGGAGCGGCATGGGAGCCACATCTGGCCTCTTGTCCAAACGTGGGCCAGCGTAGCAAGGGAGCACCCCGGCTGCAGGGAACAGCAGGCTCCAGGCAGAAGGATCCATGAAACACCCTGAGCAGCCCGCTGGGGACCGGAGGAGCTGATGTGGAGAGTGCCTGGAGCAGAGGCGAGGGGGCACAGGCGGGGCAGTGGGCTGAAGGAGTGCGTGGGTTGTGGCAGAATTTTCAAGAAGGTGGGAGGTGGGGGACACATACATGGAGGCTGAGCTTTCAGGAGAGAGGGGCGCTGGGTTTGTGATTCTGGGGTGGGCCTCTGGGTATGAGCTGGAATTTGGGCACGTAAGAGCCTTGGGCACATGGGATCTTCAGTGCTAGGAGGGTGAGGTCACCGGTAGCACGGCAGGAGTGGAGGGCATGGAGCCAGGACTGGCCCTCAGAGTGGCAGCTTTCGGAGGCAACGGCGAGAGCCAGGCCTTTGGAGAAAGTCTGGGAAGGGGCCTCCAAAGAGGAAGGGGGACTCGGGTCCCAAAGCCACAGGAAGAGTTGTTTCAGCAGGAGGGACCAGTCGGCTGCCTGGGGTGGCCATGACAGGAGCCGGGAGGAGCGTCATCCGGCCTGGCAACCTGGGTCCTTGGCATCCTTGGGAGTGGGGGTAGAAGCTGGCAGGGGGCAGTGGCATTGGGTGTGAGCAGCTATGAGAAGATGGGGAGGACTGGCTGAGCTGAGGGGAGGTGGGGGCGGGGAACTGCCTCCTGCCCCATGACCCTGATGCTCACAGGGGAACTCTAAGGGGGGATAGTTCACTCCGTCCCCTGCCAGGGTTTGTCTGTGGCGTCTCCGGGGCTCTGCAGGACTTTGATGGACTCCCGGGGAGGCAGCTGGGGTTGTGGAGGGGATGCTGCTGCCCCCGGAGCTGAGTTCAGTCCCCATGCCCTGCTCATCTTGCTGCAAGCTGCCTGGGCTCCGGCTTGCTCATCTGCACTGTGAAAGTGCCAATGGGAATGTGCCATGTGCTCTGGGTTATGGAGAGGACTGGAAGCCAAAGGTCCCCACAGGCAGGTTTCTCTGTTCCCAAAGTAGGTGACCAGAGTCTCATAGCTTCTGATGGAGACTTAGCACTCAGCCTGGACGGACCTTGGGGAGTTGGAGTATGAGCCCGTCCCTTGGCAGACTCGGAGCTGGCCCTTCTGTAAGTGGGTATTCAATCACATGAAAAGTGCCCAGGTCTGAGGAATCACCTGTTATCCGAGTCTCTTGGCAGCCGTCTCTGCTCAACGCACTGGAGAAGCTGGGAACCACAGAGGGGCTGACGGGGCAGGCTAGCCTCCAGGAGGACCATGGCTTTGGTTTTCCATCTGGAAGTGGGACTGTGGCTACGTGAAAGCAAGCCTGGAGGCCCCCGCCCCCCGAATCCTGATGAAAGGGTCTTCTGCTGCCCGACTATGGGAGGGAGGGGCCATGTTGAGTTGGAGCATGTTGACGCTGCCAGGAACTTCCAGCTGGACGCAAAGGCCAGTCTTTCCTTTTGCAAGAGTCTCCCTTCAGCTAGCCTCAAAGAGAGGCTTCCAGGACCAGAGGGAGGGAACAGGGAGAGCCAGAGCCCACCTCCTCCCAACTCTGCACACATTGCCCACGGCACCTCCATTTCTCCTCTGGAAACCTCTCCCAAGGATTGAAGAGAAGCTGGACCCACTTAACTCCACACACACTCTGAAGATACGCTTCCTATCCGTGCACACATGATCACAGCAGCATCACGCACAGCAGCCAGAAGGTGGACGCAGCCGAGTGGCCACTGAAGGGTGGGTGGAGAAACAAAATGTGGTCAGTCCACACAATGGAATACTATTCAGCCCTGAAAAGGAAGGAAATTCTGGCTCAGGCTACAACATGGGTGAACCTTGAGGACATTATGCTGGGTGAAATAAGCCTGTCACAAAGAGTTAAATATGACTCCCTTTGTATGAAGGAGTCAAAATCGTAGAGACAGAAAGGACGGCGGCTGCCAGGGCTGGGGGAGGGGGAAGAGGGAGTTAGTGTTTAATCTTTTGGGGTTTCAGTTTCACAGGACGAAACGAGTTCTGGAGACAGATAGTGGTGATGATTGCACACCAGTGGAAATGTACTTAATACCACTGAACTGTACACTTAAAAACGGTTAAGATGGTAAAGATTCTCTTATCACAATTTAAAAATCAAGATTTAGGCTGGGTGTGGTGGCTCACACCTGTAATCCCAGCACTTTGGGAGGCCAAGGCGGGAGGATCACCTGAGGTCGGGAGTTCGAGACCAGCCTGATCAACATGGTGAAACCCTGACTCCACTAAAAATACAAAATTAGCTGGGCATGGTGGTGCATGCCTATAATTCCAGCTACTCAGGAGGCTGAGGCAAAAGAATCGCTTGAACCCGGGAGGCAGAGGTTGCAGTGAGCCAAGATTGTGCCATTGCACTCCAGCCTGGGCAACAAGAGCGAAACTCTGCCTCAAAAAAAAAAAAAAAAAAAATC
>NC_045439.1:5895180-5897250 GCF_002776525.5 Piliocolobus tephrosceles | reverse complement strand
GTGTTTCATTAAGAGTTCATTAAATCAGTAGGGTTCACAATAACTGTGCTTTGCTGTCAAGCTATTACGAAGGGTCTCGTCAGAAGCCTGCACGTCACTCTCCTCTTCCTTTCTTCCTTACCCTCATGCTTGTTGGCCAGTGCCCGCCCTTAAGGGACGAAAGCCCAGGGCTCCTGGCCTCCAGCTCAGAGCTCCAGGGAAGGGGCCAGGCATGTCTGGGCTGGGGAAGAGGCTGCAGAAGATAAGGGTTTTGGGGACACACTCCAAGCTAGAAAGCCAGGTAAGGCTCCCTGACATCTGCCCAGATGGACAAAAACAGACAATTATGGGATGCACCAGAGTCGTGCAGCCCCTTTGGCCCCTGCAATATCAGATGCTTCAGAGACCTGACGGCCTCGCTGTTCGGCTGACACCGGCCTTAGAAGAACAAGCAGGTCGGAGAATGGAATTAATTTCCTAAAATTGAATGTCATGTTGAAAAGTCATCTCAGGATTTCTTGCCAGAGGGAAAGAGAAATGGCCATTTGGTCTTTGCTCTCTCAATAGCCTGTTGCAGCCTGCCACTTACATCTTTAGTTTTGGGTTGAACCGCATGGAAGTGCCATTGTGTTAGGGCAGGAATCATAGAAATAAGCACGTCTATGTAGCGTAATTGAATACAAATAACCGTGAAAAGGTGGTTCCGGAGATGAAGGGAAGAAACAAAACAGACCTCGGCTCTCTGCTTTCTGGGGAAGTACTGGTACTGAGATATCAGATCATTCTGCACGTAATGACACCCCAGTGCTGTGATGAAATTGTCACCAAGGCAGTGGAGGACTTGAAAGTGATACAGTCTCTTTGGAAATGAATAGGAAAGCACGTAGGAAGACTTATCAAAGGCCAGATGCCCCTTGTTAAGCAGTCCTCCTCCTGGAGATGTGCTTCTAAGAAAACCACCTTCAAAGAAGGGAAAAGTCATTTGCCTGAAGGTATTCCAAGCGGTGTGAGTTTGACCCTGAAAATCGGAGGTGGTCTCTGCCCTGGGAAACACCAGGACAGCTAAACCCATAATAGGCGCCAGAGAAGGGGCGACAGGAACCCTTCCACAGAGAAGGGAAAATCAGACCAGCGTGGTGCCCAAGCCCCCGGGTGAAAATGCCACTCATGTTGACCCTGTCCCCGGAAGAGTTTCCAATTTTACTTGGGTTACTGGCATTGTAGCTAAAATTGGTCAGTTTCATCACTGGGAAGTGGAAGCTTCAGGGTGAGACCTCTGTGTGTGTGTGTGTGTATATATGTGTGTACTTTAAAAACCTCCAACAGGCCGGGCGCAGTGGCTCACACCTGTAATCCCAGAACTTTGGGAGGCCGAGGCAGGATTGCTTGAGTCTGGGAGCTCGAGGTCAGTCTGGGCAACACAATAAGAGCCCGTCACTACCCAAAAAAAAAAAAAATAGCTGAGCATGGTGGACCTGTAGTCCCAGCTACTCTGGAGGTTGAGGTGGGAGGATCACTTGAGCCCAGGAATTCAAGGTTTTAGTGAGCTATGATCACACCAGTGCACTCCAGCCTGGGTGGCAGAGCAAGACCCTGTTTGGAAAGAAAAAAAAAAAAAACCCAAAACAATAAAACCCTCAAACAGAGTCAGCTAATGAAACAAGACAGAGGAGCAGGCAGAGATCAAATCCGGCCGTGCCTCTGGCTGCAGCGACAGAACGGGGAGGCTGGGTGGGGTGTGGGGTCAGATAGATGCTTCCTCACTTTTTGTCAGAATGGCCTTTAATGCTTAAGGCTCTCATCCTTTTTTTAAAGGTAAAAACAAACAAACAAACAAACAAAACAACAAGAAAAAACAAAAAAACTGCACCTAGTCTGTGCTCAGACTTCTGGGGTTGGCTCACATTTCCTACCCGGCCAGGTGTCCTCTGGTCCCTCCTGCACCCACCCAGGGCCTTGAGGGAACCAAACTCTGCTACCCTTCCACCTCAGCCCCTCCACCTCCGTCCCCCTCCACCTCAGCCCCTCAACCTCAGCCCCGCTTCACCTCAGCCCCCCTTCACCTCAACCCCCCTCCACCTCAGCCCCTTC
>NC_045439.1:5879537-5894780 GCF_002776525.5 Piliocolobus tephrosceles | reverse complement strand
CCCCTCCACCTCAGCCCCCCTCCACCTCAGCCCCCCTCCACCTCAGCCCCCCTCCACCTCAGCTGCCTCTGCTACCACAGTCCCTTCAGGGTCCCAGGCAGCTTCACCAGGTGTGGGGGGTCGGACAGGACGGGTAGGGGAAGAGGGAAATCCTCCTGGCAGGAAAGAGCCACTTAGCTGAAGGGGCCTGGGGGCTGCCTGGGGCTCACCCCATCTGACCACGCCCACCATCCCACTCTCTCCACCACCCTCCCCAGGCCTACAAACTCCTTGCACAGAGGAGGAGGGAGAGCCTAGAGAGGCAGCCCCGCCTCCTGGTCCTGGGGTCCGGGCCCCCTCCTCTCTCCCTGGTTGCCTTGGACCAGTCATTGTTCTGGAGCTCCCGAGCAAAGGGGATCTCAGACAAATGCTCCATCCTGGGGCCTCCCTGCTGGATCTGACATTTGGGTTGTTTTTAATTCTTGGATAGACAGATTTGCCACAGGGGAGAAGTGACCTCTGCATGGGCTACTCCTGGTTAGGCTGCCCAGGATGCTAGGGAGCGAGGCAGGAGAGACCATCTCTGTTTTACAGGGCTCTCCCGGTATCTTCAGGGAGTCCAGGGAAAGGCCTGCCTTGGTGCCAACAGCAGAAACTCCAGTGGCCCAGGCCAAGCCTGGGATTCCTGTGGTGCCCTCGCTGGCAGCTAGCATGGTTTCAGAGGACTCATGTTGCCTCCAGGACTGGGAGCCCATGCAGAGGGGGTGAGTGGAGAGGCCGGGAGGTGGCAGGTGGAGAGGCCGGGAGGCGGCAGGTGCAGATGCGTGTTTGAGGATTGCCTGCAGGGAGGGCGAGGCGGGGCCCTTGATCAGTTAGGATCTGTCTGTTGTCAAATGCAGAGAATGAAGTGGCTCTCTCTTTCAGGCCGGCGCTAGGCAGATGGAAAGTGTTTCCAGTGGCCTTCCTGTGGCCTCGACGTGGCCAGTTCCTGGGCTGCTTCTGTGGCCAGCTCCAGGACCTCTCCAGGCGCCACATCCCTGGCTCCATGGGAACTTCTCCAGGCCTGGGGCTAGCAGGACCCCTGGAGATGTACCCCTCTTTCTCTGGTTCACACAGCACCATCAGCTTGGCCCCCAGCATGTCCTCAGCCACCGTCGTCATCTTTCTATCCCTCGGCCATGGTCCCAGTTGAGGTCTCATCCTACCCACAGGGGCCCTACTGTGCCCCAGGTCCCTCTGCCACCAAGCTCCGGTCCTCATCTCACGTTCACTCTGAGCCAAGGCAAGCTGCCTGGATTTCCACCCTGACCACGCCGCTGCTGTGCTCACAGCTCTTCGGGATACAGCCCTTCATCCCCAATCCCAGCCGCTCCACCGGGCCTGCCTCCCTCCAGCCATGCGGCAGCCGTGCATGTGGCTCCTCACTCCGGCCTTGGCACGCCTGTTCCCTGTACTGGGATGACCCCACCGTCCCCACCTCACCCTCTGCTTCCTGGCTACCTCTCTCCTCCTAAAGCTCCTCTCCTCCAGGAAGCCCTCCCTCACTACCTCCTCCCGGAACTTCTCCTCCACTTTGGCGCTAACTGTCCCTTCCTGGCCTCCACCCCCAGCCCAGACTAACTGGAGTGTGGCTGGAGCTTCAGTCAGGGCAGTGCAGGTTAGCAAATGACTGTGGATGAGTGCCTGTGGGCATGCACAGGCTTCCAGTTGCCTCTGTAGGACTTGGGTTGGGGAGGAGGTGCAGCCCCCTCACCATAACACCGACCTTCACCAGCCCTTCACTTCCTGGTGAAAAGCAGACCTGTGGCCTCGGGCATCTGCAGCAAGGCCTCAGCTTGGATCGCTTCTCTCCTGTCAGCGTGGGCCTAACTCATGTGGCTGCTGTGGCCCTGGCGGCTCCAGTCTGGGGGGAGTAATTGGCCTGTTGCTGGAGGCTGGCAGGGGCTGGACAGTGGGTAGGCAGAGCAGGTGAGGGAGACCCGAGGTCTGAGCCCCTGTGTTTGCGGGGTGAGGGCAGCGTCCCTGGAGGGAGGGGGTGCTTGTGGCCATAGGCGATGGTCCCTGGTGAGTGCCTCTGCAGTGACCCACCCACAGGGCGGCCCACATTAGTATTCTCTGCACAAGAATTTGCAAAGGAATGACTCACACACTGGCTGACTAATTTGAAAGTAAGCTGCTTTGCTGCAAGAAGGTTCCGTGAATCTTAGAAAACTACGCAGTGGAGATTTTATTCCTCATCCTAGAACTTTCCTTCTGCTAGGAAGGTGGCTCTGGCTCTGTTTATGCCTTTGGTTTGCTCACCTGTGGCAGCTGTGGTTGGGGGACTGTGGGCAAACTGAGACCCACAGGCTTGGCTTGCTTAGCGCTCGCAGGTCCCATGCCCTCGGCAAATCATTGAACCTCACCGGACAGCAAGGTGCACCCACCGCACAACACACACATTCAGTGGAATGGGGACCCAAGCCCTGCTGAAGCAGGTTGAGGACCTCCTCCCACGTGGGGTGGTGGGCTTCAGAGAGAGAGGTACACGAGGGGAAGGATTATTTTCCCCTTTTACAGACAGGTAGCCCAGAGGTGCAGAGAGGTTAAGTCATTCATCTGAGGTCACACAGCTGTAGGTATAGAAAGTGGCATCATAGCCTGGGCTGGTCTCCGCCGTCAACCTTCCCAGCTTAGTTCCCCACCCTGAGTTACAGCAGTGGACAAGAGCAGAGCCTCAAGCTTGAGGGGATGACCCTTCCCTCGCCTCTCCTCCCCTCCTCTCCCCTCCCTTCCCCTCCCCTCCCCTTCCCTCCCTTTCCAATCCCTTCCTCTTTTTTTTGACGGAGTTTTGCTGTTGTTGACCAGGCTGGAGTGCAATGGCGCGATCTCGACTCACAGCAACCTCCGCCTTCCGGGGTTCAGGTAATTCTCCTGCCTCAGCCTGCTGAGTAGCTGGGATTACAGGCATGAGCCACCACGCCCAGCTAATTTTGTATTTTTAGTAGAGACAGGGTTTCTCCATGTTGGTCAGGCTGGTCTTGAACTCCCAACCTCAGGTGATCTGCCCAGCTTGGCCTCCCAAAGCGCTGGGATTACAGGCGTGAGCCATTGCGCCTGGCTGAGGGGATGACGCTCATCTGTGTCCTGCGGGAGGCGAGTTGCTCTGGAAGCGTCTCAAGCTGGGAAGTGGGCAATCAGGTCTGAGCATCCACCAGGAAGGGAGGGAGCCCTCCAGGGGGCGCCGCAGGTGGGAGGTTGAGAGTGAAAGGTTCTGAGCTGTGTGGGGGCAGAGGGCGCACCTTGGAGGTGGACCCCAGCTCTGGTGTTGACGGCGGAGCAGATGAGGGAAGGAAAATCCTAAAAGGGAACTCCCAAGACCCCGCATAGAACAATTCACCTCCTCTAGGGCCTGGCCTCCCTTGACCCCCTACTTTCTTTCTTTCTTTTTTGAGACAGGGTCTCGCTCTATCGCTCAGGCTGGAGTGCAGTGGAATCATCTCGGCTGACTGCAGCCTCGACCTCCTGGGCTCAAGCCATCCTCCTACCTCAGACTCCCAGGTAGCTGGGACTAGAGGCGTGCACCACCATGCCCGGCTGTTTTCATTTTTTTTCTAGAGACAGGTTCTTGTAATGTTGCCCAGGCTGGTCTTGAACTCCTGAACTCAAGTGATCCTCCTGCCTTGGCTTCCCAAAGTGCTGGGATTTCAAGTGTGAGCCACCGCACCTGGCCAATCCCTGCTTTAAATTGTCCATACCTCATGGACTGGCCACCTCCCCTCCACAGCTTTGGTTTTCACCTGAGCCCTTATCACCAACTGACACACTCTCTAGGTGTATTGTCCGTCTGCAGCACAGACAGTGGACACCCTGGGGCTGGGTGAACAGTGTCCACCTTCCTGCAGCAAAGCGTTGCCCCCCCAAGTCTCCCCTTGGGCAGCTGCTCAGGGTTAAGGGTGTTTTGGAGCCCTGAGGGAGACTGACCTCTGCAGCATCCCCTGAGCCTTTGCCCAACTGACCTCAGGAAGGGAGGGGATGGAGGTGATGGAGGCCACAGCATGAATTCCCTGCACCCGGAGCCCTCAGGCTGCACGGCTTTGGGAAAGGTAGTTGCACATCCCGTGCCTCAGTTTCCTCACCTGCACATGGGAATCATCATATGGGCTGGTCATCGTGTGGTTCTTACTCTGCAGCACTCGCAGTAGCCAGCTTTAAAGACGGATGTGATGAATAAATGGATTAGTACACGCTGGGCACCTGGGATGGGCACAGAGGGAGTGCTGGATAACGTTTTGCTGTGAGGCCTCTGTTTTCTGACTCACTGTGTTTCTCTGGGCAAGTGACTCTGCCTCTCTGAGGCCCAGCTTCTTCGTCTGCAAAGCTGTGATAACGCCAATGCCTGTTTCCCAGGGAATTTGGGAGGTCTTGATGAGGTGGCTCATAGAAGATGCTTGGCACGGGGCCTGGCACCTTTTAAGTGCTCCCTTAGAGCTCACTGTGATGATTATGAAGTAGCAGTGCTGGGACTGGCGCCTGGCCCGGGCGGGCTTACCCGCCTCGCCGCGCCGGCCTCCTCGGCAGCGACCTCACCTTCCGTGGGAAGCTGCTTCTCTCTGGCAGCAGATGATGGGCAGAAAATTGAAAAACCTAGTCAAAGTAGCATATTCGTTTCCTAGAGCCCCCCTCCTTCCCATCACCGTAACACAAGCCAGAGATAATATCCTCCCAAATAGGTTTACTGAAGTCAACCCATTACAAGTGCGGACACGCTTGGAGATAACAGAAGCCTGCGAGTTCTTAATATCCTGCCTGGCATGCGGGCGGAATAAATGAGTGGCGAGGCCAGACAGCCCCGGCTGCAAATACTCTGCCACGTCCCTTGGCCATCCATCAGCCCGCGTGTCAGGTGGTGTCTTTGGCCCCGGGTTTGGGAAATATTGTCACCATAGGGATGGAGTCAAGTGCCTCCTTTCAAAAATAGATCTGCTTAGAATTTATTAACTTAGACAACTGCACCAGAAGAAACAATCAATTCCTTGAACTCTATAATCATGCACCTCGCATGGCTCCCTTCCTTAGTGCCAGTTCTGGTGATAAAGGCAGTTTGGGTCCAATGGGGAGGTAAATGGCCTGGAAGGGGAGGTACGAGAGGGTGCAAGGTGAGGTGTCTGACTGCGATGTTCTGCAGCGAGCTGAGACCCAATTACTTTCTGACGCACTAGTCTCCGGAGCCAGTCATTCATCACGCCAGCAGGGGCCAGGGGCCTCCTCAGTCCCTACCCGGCGCCGGGCTGGGGCCAAGAGTGTAGAGAAAGCAAAAAGTGGTCCTGCCCCCAAGGAGATGCCATTAATTGAGAAGAGACAGTGACAAGCGTCTGGGATCACTCTTGATGATGTCATCCTGAACATGGCTGTAAATTCCACTCATGCTCTGATGAGTCCTGAATTTATGTTGGCAGCCAGGACCTCTGCCTTGAACCCCAAACCCTGTCATCCAAAAATCCTCTCCATACCTTCGCTGGGATGGCTAATGGGCATCCTCAACACGCCCCTGCCCCAGGCAGAGTCTCCAGTCCTCCCGGCAGCCTGCTCCCCTGCAGCCAGCCCCATCTCCCACAGCCAAAGTGGGGGTCCTCTTTGACTCCTCTCCTTCCCCAACACCCCACAGCCAGCCTGTGAAGAAGGCCTGTGAGACCTGCCCTCTGAGACTAGCAGGTTTTGGTCATGCCTCGTGGCCTCCGTGGATGGCCGGGGCAGCTCCCACCTGGCCCCGTGCTTCCACCCGTGCTGTGTCTTCCCATTCATCTCGACCCAGCGGCCGGAGGAGTCCTGCACAGGCCTGAGCTGCACCAACACTTCCTCTGTCCGCAGCCCGCCAAAGGCTCCTGGGTCACCCAGCCAAACATGAGTCCTCGCCAGAACCTCTGAAGCCCTGACCCTCTCCGGTCCTGGCGCCTCCCTGAGCTCATTTCCTACCGCTCGCCACCCCTCATTCCACCGCAGCCACATGCACTTCCCATCTGCTCTGCAAACACACCGGCCACACTCCTGCCCCAGGGCCCTTGCCCTTGCTGGCACCTGGGTGTTCTTCTCTGGGTCTGCTCCCTGGGCCTGAAACTGCACCTTCCCCTGAGCACATTCCGCTTTCACGGGCTCACTTGCCTTGTTCGAGGTCTGTCTCCACCGGCAGAAAGTGAGGCTGGGGTGAGTGAGGTCTGTGCGGTCATTGCTGAGCACCCAAGGCCTTGCTGGGCACATGCTGGGCACTCAGAAAGTGTGTGCTGAACGAGTGAGTGGGTGAATCAATGACTGAATGACAGGTAGCTCTCCCTGAGAGGGCTGCCCACCCTCCCTGACACTTCCGAGACTTCCACTGTGGCTCTTCCACGGAGGCAACATCCTCTCCCAGTGGACAAGCTGGAACCTGCCCCTGCTTGGTCCTGCCCCTGCCTGGCCTGCCCCTGCCTGACTCTGCCCTTGTCATGGACAGTGTGGATACAGGCTCAACCCCCGCCCCCGACCTACTCCCGCCTGAGTCTGCAGCGACAGTGACGTCTCTCGAGGTCACTTCATCTTTGCAAAGACCTTCCTCCCTCCCTCTCCATGGCCAGAACATCTTCCTCCCTCCCTCTCCATGGCCAGAACATGTCAGCCTCTCCCCTATGCTTCCCTTCTGGAATGTTCCATCCAATAATTCCTCTTCCAACTGCCTGTCCCTCTGGAAACCTCAATTCACAATTAAAACCTCCCACTCTTTGGCCACCCCTAGCCGGCTCCTCCAGCATCGGTCATTGCCCCATGACCTGAGTGGAAACCTGGGGTTCCCGGTGCCTGCTCGGCCACCCCCTGCTCCCCTGCCCCCCAGCCCCCTTCTCTGCAGCTCTTGAGTCTCCGCTCCCCATCCACCCCTCCTGTGCACCGACCCCTCCTGAGCAGAGGATGGTGAGGCGGGTACCCGGCCCTGTAGCCTGTGGGGCACAGCAGGCCCCCAAGGGAGGGTGAGGCTGGGCAGGGCAGTGGCCAGCCCTCATGCTGGAGTAAAGGGGTGCCACTTATGCATGCGACGAACCCCTTGAAGATGAGTCATAATCCCGGGCCTCTTGGAAGCTTCCAGGCTGTGTGCCCTGCGTTCTCTGTTGATACAGTTCAGTTCGATCCACTTAACAAACATTTACCCAGGGCACACAGAGCAGGGGCGGCCTTTGGGAGGTGCCCTTCCACCCCACCCCTCGGAGCCGACTGCCTCTGCCCCTTCTCCTCTCCTTCTGTCTCCTCCTCCTCCTCTGAGCCCTCTCCTTCTCCTTTCTCCTTCTTCTCCCTCCTCCCCATCTCTTTCTTCTCCTCCTCTGCCCCTTCTGGAGGCTCCTCCAGAGACCCTTCCCCCCACCTGACTCTCAGGGTCTCACCCTCTGCCTCAGCCCTGAGCTCCTGGCTGCCCTGCAGGGCTTGCTCTGAAGGAAGGATGGGGCGGGGAAGCAGGCTTCCTTGGGTCCACTTTGCATATGGCTGCTAACATGACCAAGGAAAGGGAGACCCAGACAGAGGAAACTGCCTGGGCAGAGGCATATGGATGGGAAGAAGGTGGGGCTTCCCGGGACCAGAATGCATAGCAGTCAGAAGGCGGCAGCAGCCATGCCTACACACACAACAGCGACTGGGCCAGTGCCGGGTTACACTCACGCCTTCTTGAGGGAGCGTGACTAGGGCTGCTCCTTGGTGGAGGGACCAGGGACATCTGAGCAGGCTTGCAGAGATGGGCCTGCTATGGGGGCTAAGGACTGGGCCTGGTCTGCGACTGGCTGCAGGCGCTACTGCAGGGAGGATCCTGTCCCCTCATCTTTGCGTCCCACAGTTGGGCCTGGGTTGTGGAAATGCTGGCAGCGGTCAGCTCCAGCCTGCGCTCACTATGTGTCCGGCGTCGATCCAGCATATTTGCACAGATGTAAACTACCAAGCCCTCCCAGGGTCCCTCCGAGGAAGACGCTGCTATTATTCCCATTTTACAGGTAGGGGAATGAAGGCACAGAGAGGTTTAGTAGCCTGGCCAAGGACACACAGCAGAGCAGGGATTCAAAGTGTGGAAGTAGGTGACCTGCAAATGCTTGTAGCAATGACGAGTGAACAGACAGGCTGAAACGGTCACCACATGCCTCTGACAAGACGGAGGGTAACCACAGCCAGGCTCTGGGCCAGGTGTGCCAGGGTAGAGACAGATGGTTTTCTTCTCCCAGCTTGTCCCTTGGCCTGGTGATGGGGAGAAGTGAATTCTCTTAGCTGACTATGTTCATTCATTTGCTCATCCGCTGATTCATCCATTCATTTATTCATCAAGTACTAATCAAGCACTGAGGCCCTGGGGAATCAGGGGTGACAGACACAGCGCCTGTCCTCCCTGGTGTAGTGGCCTGGCCAGCAGGAAGACATCTAGATGGGACTCCACAAGAGGCAACATGGTGTGGTCAGGGAGTGGTCCCCGAGGGGCCTCTGGGGTGAGGAGCATGCAGGCTGAGCTCATGCAAGGAAAACAGGCCGGGTCTCCTCTGTTCTGTCTGGAAGGCTCAGTGCTCTCCCACTCGCTTGGCGGGGCACGGACCTCCTGCCGTCCGGAGCCCTCCTGTCTCTGACTTTGTTTTCCTTCCTCTCATCTTTCTCGCCCACTTCTAATTTATCTGTCTGCGCCGGTGTCACTTCCTAAGCCCCCCTAAAGCCTCTGCAGAATGAAGTGGGGATAAATAACATGAACGCCGCCAGCAATGGCATGTCGGGACGGCCAGATCTGCCCAGAAGGTGACCAGAAAAACTTCAAGGACTTAATTGTTCCGATTGACTTGATTTTTCTATTCTAGCCAAGAGCCTCTAAGGCCGAAATGGTGCCCCTGTCTACACCTCCCCTCTTCCACCCCCCAATATTCTCTAAACCAAATTAAAAAAAAATATGTTTGTGTGGCTCAGGGAGGAGGGGTTCCTCTGAAGTTGTTGAATGAGAGTTTTCGGCCTTGAGAAAGTGGCCTCCAAGTCAACCGGCTTTGTAAGTCACTCTTCATTTAAGATAAAAAGTGAATTTGTTCATCTTATCCATGTTTTGTCCTTTGTTCTAAGACATTTTTTTCCCTGAACTCTCTCTGAACAAAAATAGCCATTTGACCGTGAGTTAGAAAGCCAGGGCCCTTCCGGCCCCTGTAGCCGCCCCCGCTTACATCTGGAGAGCACAGCCACTTTCAACGCCCCTCCCTGTTTTCATCTGGGTTTCTCTAAAAGATGAGGGTTCTAAACGCTGTCGACAAAACCGATCACCTGCTTACCCTTCCTAATGGGGGCAAGTGCTCCGGAATGAGGCGTCTTCGGAGCACCGCACTGTGGCTGCTGACAGATTCAGCAGGAGCCAGGTCAGAGGGTCTCATCTTTTATGGACCTATCTCATCCACATTCTTTTACAAAAATCTGACTCTGTTGAAAATTCCTTTCCTAGTTATTTTATCATCAAATAAACATGTCTTCAAAATCACAGCCATAAACATGACATCCAAAGACCTAAAAAAAAAAAAAAAAAAGAATCCACATCACCAGCCTCCCTGTTAATCCAACATAAAGGAGTCAACCCACGTCACCACCGAACTGGTTGGTCAGGAGTTGAATGGAGGTAACTGAGGGCTACTCTGTAGCTCTGTTCTTCTCACTGACACGTTCAGCCTTATCTGATGTTGAAGGCTTGAGGCAAGTCCCCTGGCTGCACCATCTTCCCCCGAGATTGTGGAAAGGCAGCTGGTCTTTGATCTCCCCGTGTGATTGTGCACGGACTGCGCTTTCCACAGGACTGATCCCAGCCAGGCACGCTCTGCACTCAGTAGCAAAACCCTCCGGTGCTGCTCCTTTGGAACATGCATGAGCAGCGTGTAAATATCACTGCCAGGGGCTTGTTTCTTGCAGCAGCGGCTCACAGTCTTCTTGTCTGAGATCCTACCCAGGTTTCAGCAAGCACGGGTTCATTTCCCAAGGATGATACCCACATTTCAATCCAGCATCCAAGAACACCCACTCCTTTTCAGGTGGCTGCGGCCACCTCTGGATGTGTTCACTGTGCTGGGGAGAATGGGTCCACGTGAGCTGGCACTTACACACCCCATGGGCCAGGCCCCGTGCCAGGTGCCATGCAGGAAGGAACCCAGCTGGTTCTCACAGCACCCCAGGAACGAGAGACTAGTTCTTATATTGAGGTGAAATTCACATAACAGAAAATTAGGCCGGGTGAGGTGCCTCCTGCCTGTAATCCCAGCACTTTGGGAGGCCAAGGCGGGCGGATCGCTTGAGGTCAGCAGTTCAAGACCAACCTGGGCAACATGGTGAAACCCCATCTCTACAAAAAATACAAAAATTAGCCAGGCATAGAGGCACACTCCTGTAGTCCCAGCTACTCAGGAGGCTGGGGTGGGAGGGTCCCTTGAACCCAGGAGGTGGAGGCTGCAGTGAGCCGAGATCATGCCACTGTCTGTCTATGTTGTGGCCTGTATCAGATTTGATTCCTTTATTTATTATTTATTTATTTTTTTGAGACAGAGTCTCACTCTGTCACCCAGGCTGGAATGCAGTGGCGCGATCTCAACTCACAGCAACCTCCGCCTTCCGGGTTCAAGCGATTCTCCTGCCTCAGCCTCCCAAGTAGCTGTGATTACAGGCGTCTGCCACTACGTCTGTCTAATTTTTGTATTTTTAATAGAGACAGGGTTTCACCACATTGGCCAGGCTAGTCTCAAACTCCTGACCTCAGGTGATCCACCCACCTTGGCCTCCCAAAGTGCTGGGATTACAGGCATGAGTCACTGTGCCTGGTCACTTCATTCCCTTTTAAGACTGAGTTGGGTTTCTCCATTCATCCTTCCATGGACACGTGGGTTGCCTCCACTTTTTTGCGGCTGTGAATAAGGCTGCTCTGAGGGTACATGCACATGTACCACTTTGGGAGCTATTGTTATCATCCCCATTCCACAGATGAGAAAACTGAGGTCCTGTGGTTCAGTGGCCTGTCAAACCCTTGTGGAGCTGGAGAGTTTGGGTGTTGCAGTAACCACGGAGACAGGGAGAGTGTTGGACTTAGTGGACGTCAGAAGGTAAACCAGGGAAGTTGTGGACTTCCTAAATCCAGTCTTGTCAGTGCCCCGTGTTATTTGCATGTGTCTTGTGGACAGGGTGGGATCCCAGCACTTTGGGAGGCAGAAGCAGGCGGATCACTTGAGGTCAGGAGTTCGAGAACAGCCTGGCCAACATGGTGAAACCCCATCTCTACTAAAATACAGAAAGCAGCTGGGCATGGTGGTGGGCACCTGTAATCCGAGCTACTTGGGAGGCTGAGGCAGAAGAATTGCTTGAACCTGGGAGGTGGAGGTTGCCATGAGCTGAGATGGTGCCACTGCACTCTAGCCTGGACAACAGAGCAACACACACACACACACACACACAAATGTAGTAACCTATTAATCCTCCCAGTAGCCCTATGTGAGGGTGTCTCCAATGGGTTCCCACAACAGACCCTTAGCCTGGGATTTGTGTGCAAGCTGATGATTGAGGAATGGTTCCCGGGGCCCACCAGGGACCGGGAGGAAGCCAGGCAGGGCTCTCCCAGACACACCTGGGCTCAGGCTCACGGCTCACCTGGGGGATCCTCACACCTCAGTCAGGGGCTACAGAGGGCTGAACTTCCCAGGGTCTCTAGCTGCTTCCTGGGTGGGCACAGCAAGGGATGGTCTCTGAGGAATGCTGTGGGTGATGCCTGTTGGGAGAACAGCTTGCTGGAGGGGCGGGGAGGGTGGTAGGAGAGCCTTTACCATCACCCCAGCACGGGTTACACAGCTCACCCACGGTGACACAGCTGCTGCGGGGCAGGGCTGGGAGGGGGCGGCTGGGGCTGGAATTGAGGGGCTTCATGGAAGCCAGGGGCTTTAGTGGGGAACCTCAAGTCCCAAAGATACTGGATCAGAAGATGAGAAGCTTGTTTTTCAGGAGCCATGTGAGCCGTACAGTCCCTGGGAGAGGACCGAAGGCTGGGTCTCAGCCGAAGCCCTACTGGCCACTGGAGCACTGGGCACCGGAGGCTTCACCCCTCAACGCCCGGCCACACGCACATCATCAGATCCCAACAGCCCAGGAGCTCCTAGGCCTCAACCCTTAGAAAGGCAGCATTTCACAACCTCGCTCCCCACCATGAGTCTTCATGGGTGCGGCTCCGGCTCACCCCGCGGCATTGGGCTGCAGCCCCTGGCAGTGTTTCTCTCTTCTCCTGGCTGCAGAGGGCCAGGGTCTCCCAGAAAACCTTTTCCGTCCCTGCTAGTCAAATTTGTTGAAAAACAGCTTTTTCAGAGAAGGAGTTTATACATCATAAAGATCACTCATTTTAAGTGTGTAATTCAATAGTGTTTGGTGAATTTGCAGAATTGTACAACCCTTACCGCAATCTAATTTTAGAACGTTTCCATCACCAAAAAGAAACCTTGCGCTCTGCTAATTTGTTTTTTCCTTTTTTTCTTTTTTTTTTTAAAACGGAGTCTCGCTCTGTCGCCCAGGCTGGAGTGCAGTGGCTGGATCTCAGCTCACTGCAAGCTCCGCCTCCCAGGTTCATGCCATTCTCCTGCCTCAGCCTCCCGAGTAACTGGGACTACAGGCGCCTGCCACCTCGCCCGGCTAGTTTTTTGTATTTTTTAGTAGAGAGGGGGTTTCACCGTGTTAGCCAGGATGGTCTCCATCTCCTGACCTCGTGATCCACCCGTCTCGGCCTCCCAAAGTGCTGGGATTACAGACTTGAGCCACCGCGCCCGGCCTTAATTTGTGTTTTTCATATCTTCACTGCGGGGGCTCCCCTCCCCACTCTGTCAACAGTAGTGGATGTCTGTGCACTGTGTCCCCTGCCAGGTTCTGATCCAGGGCTTTCTAAGCACATATTCACTTACCATCTGGGCAGCCAGGTGGGGCAGGTCCTCCTATGATCTGAGGCCAAAAGTGTCGAAGTACCCGCTTGTAGTGGGTGAGTGGTGGCCCCCAAAAATCCATGTCCACCTCCTAATTCCCAGAACCTGTGACTGTGACCTTATTTGGAAAGAGGGTTTTTGCAGATGAAATTAAGTGAAGGATCTCAAGCTGAGATCATCCCGAATTATCTGGGAGGGCCCTAAATACAGTGACAAGTGTGGAAATAAACAAGGGCCGCTCAAATGAGAGAAGCAGAGGCCATGTATCCAGAGCTTTCTGCAGACTGGATTCAGTCACCACTACTTGTGTTGGGCAGAGACTCAAAGGTGGGAAGAGGAGTGGGAAGGCTTTGCAGGGAAAGCTGGAGCTGCTTTGGGTGTGCTCTGACCGGAGGCTGTTGGTGTCGGGGAACCGGAGCTGCCTACCTAGCATTGGGGCATCACCTGGGATGGGCTAGGGTGCATATTTGACTCTCTCTGGTTGGCCATTAGTCAGAAGTGGGGACAAAAATAGGAAGCTGTCAGTTAGGAGTCAAGTCCTGGCCATTTGGGGTTAATTGTCACAGAAGCCACTGTTTGCTTCCTGCATTGTCACTAGAGATGGCTATCTGGCCTCCTGCAAGCCTGGCTCACTGCAGACTAGCTTCCTCCACTGTTTCTGGTGGATACAGGGTCAATTTCCTGGCAGGTTGCTGCAGGTGTGGGTCAGCCTTCTGTTTTCAGCGCAGATCCCTGTGGGTAGGCCACAGGGAGGGGCACTAATCTTCCTGGTGGCCAGTGGGAAGAGGGGGTAATGGCAGAGTGAGATAGAAGCAGAGTGTGGGCTTGCAGTCTGTCCAGGAACAGGCAAAAGCACAGTTGGGTAAGAACAACTTGAAAAGGGACAGCAAACCTCAATGGTATGGCCACTGTCCCTTTGGATACTTAGCCTCTTGCAAGTGTCCTTAGACACACAGAGGAGGGACGCAGGTTGTGTGGAGACAGAGGCAGGGGTTGGAGGAAGGCTGCCACAAGCCAAGGAGTGCCTGGAGGACCAGAGGCTGCAAGGGGCCTGAGAGGACCTTCCCCTAGAGCCTCTGGAGAGAGCACGGCCCTGCCCACACCTGAGCTGTGAACTTGTGGCCTCTGGAACAGTGAGAGAATAAATTTCTGTTGTTTTTAGCCACCAAGGTGTGGAAATTTATAATATGGCAGATGAAGGAAATTGGCCCAAGGTGACACCGTTGGTGGATGGAAGGACTAGGATTTAAGCCAAGCAAGGTTCTGGTGGGGAGCAGGAGTGGGGCTTGCCCATCCCGTCACAGCGAGGCAGGTGGATACAGGCTGCAGGAGGGCAGGAAGGGCTCTGTGGTTACCAGTTTGCAGCCCTAGGAGGACCCACACTCCTAGTGAAAGCCAGGCCATGAGGCTCTTTGCTGGTTGGAAGCAGGAAACCTCAGGTCTCATTCATTCATCCAATCAATCGTTCATTCATTCCACATTCACCCAGATCTGAAGATGGCCTTGATGGCTCATGAGTCATAGTTCTGAGCAGGGCCCTGGACCAAGCTTGTTCTTCAGATCCATCCTTGGCCCCATCAGGGGCTGCTGGGCAGGTCAATGCCCTCTGCCCACAAGCCTGCAGGATCCCCTTGCAGGCTGTCAATCCTGAAGCCCCAGAACCGTGCAGGTTTCCTTCTGTGTTAATACTCTAAAAATTGAAGAAAAATCCATCTGTCACACAATGTCACTGTTGATGGCCTTGATGTTATTCTTCCTTCATTCTGTTCCAGAATGGCTTTAAAGTGGCTTATCTAGTGACACCCACTCAGCCAGGCAACTTAGAGCGAGGCTGGGATGAGGGCAAACTGGGCAGGGGGAAGGAAGCTGGTGAGGCACACAGAGGCCAGTGTGAAGCTGCGCAGACCCTATGGACAGGCCACAGGGAGGGGCACTAAGCTTCCTAGTGACCAGTGGGAAGAGGGGGTCATGGCAGTGTGCGATAGAAGCAGAGCATGGGCTAGGGCTCTGTCCGGGGCAGGCAAAATCACTGTTGGGTAAGAACAACTTGAGAAGGGATGGCAAACCCCAGGCTGAGCCCCTGTCTCTGCTGGGCTGGCCCGAGTCTGGCTGGGAGGTGGGAGGCATATGTTTTGGTTTTGTTTTCTGGCATCTTCCCCCTTGAGAAGCTCTCACCGTCTTGTTTGGGCACACAGTCCAGTCAACCACAGTGCCCCACCTCGTCCACAAGGTGGGACGTGACCTGGAGCTGGGGGTGGGGTGGATGGGTGGTGGGAATTGCTCTGAGCTGGAACAGAGAGATGAGCTGCTATGTGCTGGGGGATTGTGA
>NC_045439.1:5844120-5879527 GCF_002776525.5 Piliocolobus tephrosceles | reverse complement strand
CTGAGCTGGAACAGAGAGATGAGCTGCTATGTGCTGGGGGATTGTGAGCTACCGTGACAAAGTGAGCAGGAAGGGGCTGTCCCATCTTTCGTGACATCGTGGAGATGGTCATCTGCTTCAAGAAGGAATGAGGCCAGGGCCCAAGGGAGAGCAGGGCTGAGTAGAAAGAAAAGGTGGTTAGATGAAGAGAGAACCCTGATAAGATCCGTCTGCTCCTGGATCCAGCCATGCCTGACATCCTAATACTTTCCCCAGACCCTTCAGTTAAGTGAGTCCACAAAGTACTAACAGATTGCTTTAAACAAATTGCTTTTGCCAGGAACATCTCAATCATGTAGGTATCTAATCTGAAAAGGACAGAGTGGGAAGGGCCTGGGGAGCAGGAAGAGAGGAAGACTGTTTAGCTGGCTTTAAATCCCGTTTCTCTCCTCTGTGCCTTCGGTGGCCTTTGGGCTGGGAGGAGGGGACCCAACCATATTCCCTGAAAGTAGGATCCAGTGCACAGGGATAATGGGGCTGGCCTCGGCGGTCCTATGCAGGCCATTCGCTGTGGCTGGCACTGTGGAGGTACGTTTTGGGGAGTGGGGACAGACAGGTACTGACCCACAGAGCTCACAGTCTACTGGGCAGGGATCAACAGAGGCCCCCAAAAGAACATTGCGCACCTCTCACCCCTGGAGTCCAGCCACAGGATGCCAGCTAGTGCAGGAATAAGACTTTTTTCTCCCCTTAGAAAGTATTTTGTTTCTTCACCAAGACACAGAGAAGGAGCTGCTCCTGGTATTTCTGAAGCATGAATGCTTTGCTTTTAGCCATCTGGGGTCCTTCTCCTGGGGCAGGGCTTCTGACCTTGGCCTTTGGGGCTGGGTGATTCTTTGTGGCGGCCTGTCCTGTGCGTCGTGGGGTGTTCAGCAGCACCTCTGATCTCTACCCACTGGGCTCCAGCAGCCCTTTCTCAATTCCAGTTGAGACAATCAGAAATGCCGCCAGGCGTTGCTAAATGTCCCCTGGAGGGGGAAAAAATCACCTCGATTCAGCACCAGTTTCCTGGGAATGTCGACGTTCATGCGTTGGACACAGAAAAGAGTAAACAAAGAAGTTAATTCTTCTTTATTTATTTCTTTTTTTTTTTTCTGGTGATTTAAAATATTGTAGTAAACTTTATATAACATAAAATTGGTGATTGTAACCATTTTGAAGTGGCACTAAGTACACTGACATTGTTGTAAAACCACCATTATCTATTTCCAGAATGTTTTCATCATCCTAAACAGCAACTCTGTTTCCATTAAACAATAGCTCCCTCATCGCCCCTCCCTCCAACCCCTGGTAACTACCATTTCTACTTTCTGCCTGCTTTGAGAACCTCGTATACTCATACGGTATTTGTCTTTTTGTGTCTGGCTGATGTCACTGACCATAAGGTCTTCGAGGATCATCCATTTGCAGCATGTGTCAGAATGTCCTTCCTTTTCCAGGCTGAGTAATACTTCACTGTGTGCACATGCCACGTTTCGTTAACCCATTCATCCATTGATGGACATGTGGGTGGTTTCCACCTTTTGGTTTTCATGAATTATGCTGCAATGAATGTCTACGTTGTGAAAGGTGTACAAGTAGCCACTGGAGACCCTGCTTCCAGGTCTTATGAGTTGTATACTCAGCAGTGGAATTGCTGGATCATATGGCATTTCGGTGTTTACCTTTTTGAGGAGCCTCCATACTGTTTAGAAATTAATTCTTGATGGTTTCATTTCAAAATAGGCTTTTGAATTCCTGTGCTGAGGTGGAAGGAGTCCCATGGGCGGATGAGGAGGGCATGGGTACCCTGGGTCTCTGAGATAACACCAAGGGCCTGGTGCCCCCAGCAGCTGCCTGCTGTGCTAGCCCAATGCTGGGAAGAGGAGTGTGGGGAGTGAGGACAGGGGACCAAGAGTCAGCTCTTGCCACCCCCAGGATGGTCCTTAGAGAAGCTGAGTTGTAGAAAAACAAAGTCGCACATCCGGCACCTGAGGCTCTGCTCGAGACTGGCCCTGTTTGCTGGGCCCCTGTGCTCCTCACCATGGAGTGTGACCACGGTAGTTTTAGCCTGGAAATATCAGCAGGATGGGAGTGGCCCAGCACCTACACGGACCATAAAATTATTTTCATAAAGCAGCCATAGAACACCTCTCTGGGAACTCCGTGAGGGCCTGTGAGCCCTCCAAGATCAACACAGCCCCCTGCACCCGCCAAGGCCCCAAACAAGGAGGGCTGCTGTTGAGGCCAGACGGGGCTGCCGTTCGGAGCTGCGCATGTCTGCCTGGAACAAGGCCTGCAGTCTCAGCCTGTCCATCTGCAGCCTTCTCTCGTGGGGCTGGTCAGTAGCAGGACCAGGTGTCAGGCAGGGGTTGATAAAGGCCGTCTGTCTGTCCGTTTCGGCCCCCTGTTGATCATGGCTGGACTTCAGTAGTGCCCGAGTAAGGGATCTGGTCTCGAATACTCTTGAGTCTCCCTCAAGGGTGGGGCCTGCACAGTCCATGCTCCTTCCCAGAACCCTCCCTGCCTGCGTCTCCCAACAGCTGGGCACAGAAGGCAGCATGCTGCCCAGTTTATGGATGAGAAGTCTGGGCTTAGAGGCCAAGACTGAGGCAGCAGGACCCGTGATCTGAATCCTGGGTCTCCATACCCAGCCTAGCCCTCGGCCCTCCCCAGCTCGGTTCCTGCACTCGGGGATCCTGTTTGCTTACTTCTGGGTTGATTTCTATCAGTGTCACCACTGCACAAAGAGGACAGGGCAGGCCAGGATGGAGGAACAGGCCGCTAAGGCTGGGGAGGGGTGGACGCCAGCTCCTGAAGACTGCAGGCCACCTGACCTCTTAGGCGGGTGGGTGTGTGGTGAGAATCGGCTATCTCCCTCTTGGCAGCATGACTTGAAAGGGAGGTGTCGATGCAGGAATAACAACCCTGCAACTGTGGGTTTTAGTCTGGGCTCCCCACTGGACTGGCCTGTGTACCGCTGGGCAAGGTCCTTAACCCCTCTGAGCCTTTTGCCTTTGGACAAAGAGGGACGTGTCTATAAGATGGGGTGGTTGTGAGATACAATGTGGTAATACGGGTCCAGTCCATTGCACAGTGCCTGGCACAAGGTTCGAGTGCGCAATAAATGTCCACTGCTGCTGGTAGAGGTGGCAGCCGCTGTCAACATTGAGGGTGTGAGTCTGGTGCTGGGTTGACAAAGGGCGGAAAGGATTCTGTGTGTGGCTCATCAAGAGGAGAAGTGGGACCCTTGACAGTTTTCCAGAGCCAGACCTCACCAGAGAGAAGGGACAGGATGGGGTATGGGCACTCTGAATCCCAGTGGGGGCCCTGACATTGCTGCTCCTGTCCCATGTGGGTGCCCCCTCCAGTCACCCTCTTCTGATGCGGTCTGGTGGGTATTGAGCCACCCGAGCTGGTCCAAGGGACAATGGGAGCAGGAGTGGTGAGCACATGTCCACCCTGGAGCCCAGATGTGAGGGAGCTGGGGGGCAGGTGGTGCCAACTAGAGGCAGAGCCAGTCTTGGTCCAGGTGAGTGAATCTAACCCACGTGAGCACTGACCTGGCTGAGGAGCTAAAAATTCCAAAGTGGACTGCAGATGCAGGAGGCTGGCTGGGTGCTGCGATGGAAGTGCTTGGTCTGGATGGATTTCAGGGGTCCGGGCCAATGTCCGTGGCAGGGCTTTCCTCACCACAGGGTGAAGCCACATGGTTGGGTCGAGTCTGTTTAAAAAGGCGAGGTGGGGACCTCAGGGAGCCGGAGGTACATAACAATTTCCTGCCAGTCCCTGGCTCTCAGATGCCCACACAGTTCCTGGCACCTATACCAGGGTAGGGAAGGAGGAGGTTTTGAAATAGCATTTGCAGGGCTGATTGGGGCGTGGCTGCCCTGGCCTTCTGGAATGCCCCCAGCTACAGAGTCTCTGGGAAACAGGGACTCAGTGACAGAATCTCTTTCTTCTTATACAAAATGGACCAGCGTGGACAACAAAGAGAGACCCCGTCTCTACGAAAAATGAAAAGCTTAGTGGGCATGGTGGTGCTTACCTGTGGTCCCAGCTCCTCCGGGGCCTGAGGCTTGGGGGTCACTCGAGCCCAGGAAGTTGAGGCTGCAGTGAGCCTTGGTCATGCCACTGCACTCCACTCCAGCCTGGGTGACAGAGCGAGACTGTTTTAAAACCAAACCAAACCAAACAAAATGGGGAACGAGAGAGGACCTGGCACATGGTGGGCACCCTTCCTCCTTCCTGGGAAGTGAGGACAACCCACCGCTATGCCCACTAATAGAGGGTTATGGGCATCAACTTGTAAAGAGGCGAAGAAAAATAAAGTGGGAATGGGGATAGGGATACAGGGATGGGCTGGTGGGAGGGGAGGACCGTAGAAGACCTCGCTGAGAAGGTGAATTTGACCAAGACCTGAAGGAGGTGAAGGAGTGAGCCCTGGGCCACTGGAGAGGACTGAGCAGGCTGTGCACCCGGCTCGGGGCAGCAGCAAGGGGACCAGTGTGGCTAGTGGGGAGGCATCGGAGAGTGAGCGAGGAGAGAAGGGGCATCAGGTAACAGCCAGGAGCTGGGGGACAGGATAAGGAAGAGGGAGGCTCCATGGCAAAAGCCCCATGGTGAGGTGTGAGGCGGCCTGGCTTGGAAAGGCCTGCCCTGCACAGGAGAAGCAGGGCGGCCAGCTGAGAGATTGTTGCCATGATCCAGACTAGAGCAGCTGTGAGCCTCGAGGGTGGTGGCATCGAGAGACGAAGTGGTGGGATTCCAGGCATGTTTTGAAGATAAAATCAGCAAGTCCTGCGGGAGAAGGAGAGTGGTCAGGAGGCCTCCAAAGTTTTTGGCATGAGCCACGGAAACACTGTGGGGAATGCTCTCCCCCTGGACCCGTGAAGGTGACGGGGCTTGGGGAATCAGGATGTGGAGACACAGTGTCAGCAGGGACCGGGGCCGAGGTGACCTCCAACTTTGGGGGCAACAGCAGCTCTCATGGCTGCAGTTAGCATGTCTCCCTACCTCTAAACCATGAGGCACTGTCAGGCTTGGGGAAGGAGAGCTGCCTCGGGGCCAGAAGTGAAAGAGGGCAGGCTCGACTTGCAGGCAAACAGAGGGCGGCTGGGAGCCTGGGGAGCACTTAAGAAATGTTGGTGAATGGCCGGGCGCAGTGGCTCAAGCCTGTAATCCCAGCACTTTGGAAGGCCGAGACGGGCGGATCACGCGGTCAGGAGATCGAGACCGTCCTGGCTAACACCGTGAAACCCCGTCTCTACTAAAAAATACAAAAAGCTAGCCGGGCGAGGTGGCGGGCGCCTGCAGTCCCAGCTACTCGGGAGGCAGGAGAATGGCGTGAACCCGGGAGGTGGAGCTGGCAGTGAGCTGAGATCCGGCCACTGCACTCCAGCCCGGGCGATAGAGCGAGACTCCGTCTCAAAAAAAAAAAAGAAAGAAATGTTGGTGAATGAAGCTTGAGACAGCTTCCTTTCTCCATAGATGCGTGCATGCACACACTGATACACTGACACACACACACACTCTCACACCCTCACACACTCACTGACACACACACTGACACAACTACACTCTCACACCCTCACACAGGCACACACACATATTCACACCCTCACACACACACAATGACACATACACACCCTCATACAGTCACTGTAACACACTCATACACAGTCACTGACACACACACACACCCTCATACACACACTGACACAATGACACACACACACACCCTCATACACACACTCACTGTCACAATGACACACTCACATACTCACGCACACCCTCATACACACTGACACACACACAGACACTAACTCTTATACACTCACATCTGGATCACAAATATATCCATATTCATGAGTTTACTGACAACTTGTGTTTTTTTTCTTTATACTTATCTCTAAGTTTTCTAAAATAAATACATATTATGTTAACAAACAAAATCCCTTCTTTCTGTTACAAGATTTCTATTATCTTAGAAACAGAGATTCTACTGTTAAAACACTGTTGAAAAGGGATTAACCTGAAATATGGGAAAATCGTTAGACAACAATGACACGATGACAGACCTGCTTCTCCTAATCAAAAGTAAAATTTTAAATCCTAAATATGCCAAGTAAAAGATTAGCAGCCAGCTGTGGTACCAGCCACTCCACGAAATGCAGCCATTTATACTTTGTCTCTGCCGAATTTGGATAAACAGAGGGAATGTCTTCTGTATAAGAACCGACAAGAAACAAGATCATAGAGACAGAATGATCTCTGGTGTGTAAAACAAAACTGAAGGGAAATGAACAGAAAAAAGACTGGAAGGAAATACCTCCGTATCAATGTTTCCTACACAGAGGAATGATGGATGATTTATTATTTTGATTTTTCAGCCTCCCCTGCATTTTCTTTAAATAGCATCTGTTGTTTTCAGAAAGAAAAACAACTCATTTTTAAAAATTCTACTCAACCTTCAAATCCCACTTGAAAGACCAGCAGCTTGGTGGGATGTCTTCACTCCCTGCTCAGGGGCACCCCTTAGCCAGCAGGTGTTGCTCACCGCCCTCAAGGGGCTTTGGGTTCAGACTGGCAGCCGGGGAAGCGAATGCGATACCACCCTGGGCTTCCTCCGAGGGCTGTGGACATGCTGGGCATAGACAGGAGGTGGGAGGGGTGGAGTTGGCCTCACCTGGCCCACCAGGTGAGGGCTGGCGTCAGTTACCGGCCAAGGCCTCTGGGTGGCTCCCGCTCCCCTTGGCCGGGACACCACCCGTCTCCTACCCCACACCCTCCCTGCTCCTTCTCAAATGTCCACCTCCCTGGCAGCTGAGGGCCAGCGAGCAACTGGGCCAGGAGGGCCTGGAAGCGCCTCTTCTCCTCATTCCACTCAAGACGGCTCTGGGCACAGAAAAGGACCCCTCTGTGCCCCAAATCCCCACATGTTGGGAACAAGGGCAGTGCTGGAAATAGGCTCACATTTGCACGGGGGTGGGGAGGGGGTGAAAGGTCTGGGCCGTGTGTCACCTGGGGGCTGGGCCATCATGCTGTGACATGGTGAAGGTGGGCAGGTGGGCAGGGTAGACCCGAGGCTGAGGTAGGGGAGCGGGACAGTGGGCTCCTCCTTCCTCACGTCCCACACTGTGCGGTGGCCCCTGACTTGGCCCCCTCTCCCGGGCTCTGTACTCCCAAACGTCACGATGCGCCCCTCCCGTGCGCCCTCCAGCCAGGGTGGCCCGGCCTCGGCCATTATGACGCCAGGGGAGCCGTTTGGCCAGTTCGGCCTCGGGTGATGGGAAGTTTCACTGCCCGGCCCCGTGGTCTGGGTTCTGTCTAACGCAGCTGTCTGTGCAGCTCCCAGGAGGGGTGAGAACAGCCAGCCACCTGGCTGGACTTGCTGGGAACCGACGTCAGGAGCGGTCGCTAGGCTGCAGTGGGCCTCACGGGGGCCTGGATGGGGAGCGCGGCTCCGTGGGCCCTGGGGCCTTCCCTCTCCCCGCAATTGCGATCCCTGTGATGGGTGGGACAGAGACCCCCGTTGTCCCTATCACCGCTCCCGCCTCCACTGGCCGGGCCTGAGGACAGTTGAGGGGCTCTGCGAGCCCTGGGCGCCCCCCCAAGCCCCACCCTCCTCCCTGCGGCCCCGCCGGCCCCCAGGCCTCCCCTGGCCTGGCCTTCCTTGCTGCGGGGACGGGCCAGCGGGAGGAGGTCATCCGCTGTATTGTCGTCTTAATGCCTGTGCGATGAGGTGTGAAATTCTATGTTCCCAAAATTTGTTATCAGCCTCGCTCCCGTCCTCCGGAGCGGGCTGTGCGGAGGCAGCCGGGAGAACAGGCCGCTCCGGGGACAAGAGTGATGGGAGCGCCCCGGCCCCGCGGAATCCATCACTCCGGACGGAGCCTTCAGCAGGCTTCATTAGGCTCGAAACGATCATGAATATCCTCCCCTCACCTATTCTCATTAATAATGGCTCCCCTCTTATCTTTTTTGCCACACGTATCATTCTTTTAAGAAACGTACACAACCCGGGGAGAAAGCCAGGCGTCTGCCCGGGAGCCCAGCCACAGCCTCTGCGCCCCGCCCCTCCTCCCCAACGCGCGCCGGCAGGGGGCGCGGCGGGCTCTCCGCGGAGAGCCGGAGCTGGGGCCGTGCAGGGCGGGAGTCCTGCTCCTCGGTTGGGGGGGACACGGGGCTGGGACTGAGGCCGGGTAGACCACCAGGTAGGTGGGGAAAGTCAAGCCTTCTGGAACCTTCCAGCCCCGCGCAGCGTTCCCGATCCCCTCTGGCTGTGCTTTCCCCTGAGACAGATGCAGGCCTTCTCTAACCATTTGCCTTTTTCGCTTGGTTTTATATTTTATATTTTATTTATTTATTTATTTATTTATTTATTTATTTATTTATTTATTTATTTTTGAGATGGAGTCTCTCTCTTTCACCCAGGCTGGAGTGCAGGGGCGCAATCTCAGCTCACTGCAACCTCTGCCTCCCAGATTCAAGTGATTCTCCTGCCTCAGCCTCCAGAGTAGCTGGGATTACAGGTGCCCGCCACCATGTCTGGATAATCTTTGTATTTTTAGTAGAGAGAGGATTTCCTCATGTTGGCCAGGCTAGTCTCAAACTCCTGACCTCAGGTGATCCGCCTGCCTCGGCCTCCCAAAGTGCTGGGATTACATGCGTGAGCCACTGCATTCCGGGCCAGTTTCTTTTTATGTTAAAAGTGGTTTCAGTTATAAAATAGATGGCCCTCTCTTTTGAAGTGCAAAGCAGGTCGTCTTCCTGTTGGGGTTCCCCAGCCACTCCCAAAGCCCAGCGCTAGTCAGTTTCTCCTGTGATCCCCGGAAGCGTCTAGGCGTGTGCAAACAGATCGGTAGGAAAGGGGATCTCGTATGTATTCTTTCTCACTTTACATGCATGAGTTCGTTTTACACACACTGTTCTGCAACTCCTTTTTGTTAACCTCACAATCAATGTAGGAGATATGCCAAACGTAATTTTCCCTGTTTTCTGTGGAAAGCTATGCAGCGAGAGCCTAGGGGAGAGAGCCTTTGGAGAGACGGGGAGAAGTGGCCTGCAGCTTCTCCTCCTGGCTTTCTTCCTCCCGCCCCTCCTCCAGGCCCCCAGCCCCCCATTTCCACCTTCCTTGCTGCTCCACTTGGCCTAGCCATGACCTGTGTGGTCGTCAGTGTCTTGTGTTCTTGCTTCTGCCATGGCCGCCAGAGTGACCGCACTGCAGCTTTTTGAAGCTCTGACTTTGCCTTTCGTCTTCTCAGAGCCTGTCTGAGGGTCCCCAAAGACACTGCCCAGCAGCCTGGCATTCAGGACCCCAGCTGAGCAGCCCTGCCAACCTTCGGCCTCCTCAGGGACAGCTGCTCCCCTCACTCTGCTGGGCCTTGGACTTGTCTCCCAGAATAGCCAGGCGCATTGGCGCTCTAGCCTTCCCTGGCTCAAGCTTGTCCTACTGCCGGGAAGGCCTCCCCCTCCCCTGCATTTGGCAAACTCATGTGTACCCTTCAAGGCCCATCCCCAAGGTCACCTCCACTGGGAAGCCTTCCAAATGCTCTCAGGCGCTGCCTGGTTTGCCTTAGCAGTGCTGCAGCTCAGCTGGCGGGAGAGGCCCCCTGGGACCTGCCTGGGCTCTGTTCGGCTCTGAGCGGCTGTGCTTGGACCTGGGGCTTTTGGTCAGATGTGCTCTGCTGTCCTTCCTCCTGTGCCTGCCAGCTTCCACTGGGCACTTACTAGGGCCCGGTGGACCTAGGAGACTGGTCCTATGTGATTCCCACACTACAGGCACCACTCCAAAGCTCAGAGAGGTGCAGGCAGTGTGCCCCGGGCCCACAGGCCATCTGTCTGTCTGTCTGTCTGCTCTTCCACATTAGCCTCCTTTCACTAAATCCCAGCTTCCTCCAGCAGCAAGAAGCCCGCTCCCCAGGGGCAGTGCCGAAGGAAGGCATGCCTGCCTGAACTCTGTCCTCATCCCAGGCCGGCTGGGGCCCCAGGGGGAAGTCTCGGGTTTGGTAATTGTGTTCCGGCCTTGAGCTGCTGCTCTTCCTGTGAATGTGCCAAGGGGCCTCTGCCTTCCTCAGGAGAAAGAGGTGGCCTGGACCTCTCAGTACCCAGACTGCCCTGGAAAACAGGCTTGTGTTTTGACAAGTGACAGGGTTGAGGAAGCTCCTCAGGTAGAGGGAACAATAGGAACTGAGGCCTCGAGGCCTAGAGGGGAGTGGGAAATTGGGGAGTGGTCAGCCCCAGAGGCAGGAGGGCTCTGAGACTGAGAGGGCACATGGAGAGGGGACAGATTTCCTCACTGCAGGACGGTTGGCTTGGGCAGACAGGGAGAGGGCATATGTGACCCAGGTGTTAGGACTGGGTTGTGGGAGGGGAGCAGGCACCAGGAACCAGGCCACCTTTATGTTGGTGATAATCACCTCCAGAGCCAGAGGGTGAAACTGAGGCCTGAGTGGGAGGGAGGTGCAGTGATGTACCCAGCAGTGGGACAGGGCACCTGGGTGTCCCACAGGCCTTCTCCCCACTGGCCCATGGGTTCCTGGTGGGCTGTCCTCAGACTTCGGTCCCTGCCCCAGGGCCACAGAGGCAATGTGCAGGAACACAGCAGCATCTGGGCCCTCCGGGGCCCTTGTGTCACCTGTTCCACAGTCATTGTCTGCAGACTTGCTAATTAGTCGGTAACTACACACCCTGAAAAATGTGCCTGTCCCGATGACACAGTCTGCCCTCCGGCACTCTTTGTTGCCTCTTTCCGGCAAAGCTGGGGGAAGAAAAAACCAGCGGCCTCCCTTCTCTGGAGGAAGAGTCACCTGCAGGTGTTTCTACAAAGTCGGGGCCAGAGAACATAGGAATAAATGCCACGATTCATGTTTGCAAACCCCTCCTGCCAGCTTCTGTCTTGACAAGCAAGGAGGGCTGGGGAGGAGGCAAGCAGAGGTGGAGCCTGGGAATGCGGCCAAGGGCTTGGTTTGAGGCAGTGTTCCCTATCACAGGCAGAACTGTGCAGTCCCCATGACAACTGGGGGGCTCTGGATATGCACAGGTGGTCCAACTGGCCACTCATCACCTGGCCACCCCAAGCAGGTGGTCTGGGTCCCCAGGGCCACCCAGCAGGGAGGCACCTCCATCCTTGAGAGAGGCTTGGTGATCTTAAAAGCCAGTGGGAACATTCCTAATTCTTGTAATAACCATGACTGGGACAAATGGTGATAACCCAAGTGTCGCTGCTCTGCTGCCAGGCTGTCCTTCCATCCCCAGCCCACCACGGCCATGCCAGAGCTCCAAGGGGGTTCTTCTCAGGGCAAGAGTCCTTAACCCCATCTTACAGATGTGCTTACTGCAGTCGGGAGAAGTTCAAGAGACCCCTTTAATCAAAGGCACCAGCCAGGTAGTGTGGGTGAGACTGGATACTGGGTTCCCCACCGCTGACTTGGACTGAGGCTTGGCGTGGGGGTTGGTGGGACAGGGAGTAGGTATTTTCAGGGTTGGGGGAATCTCTGAGGTCATGTGTAGAGGATAATCAACTCCTCCGGTTTCTGGCAAAACCCAGCCCTGTCCAAGGAGGTCTGGCAACCTCCCCTCCTCTGTGTGTGTGTGTGTGTGTGTGTCTGTGTGTGTGTGTGTGTGTGTGTGTGTGTGTGTGTGGAGTCTTTTTGATATTTATTAAGCATCTACTTAAGTATCGCTGTGGAATACTCTGCAGCTCCTCCCCCTTAGACTCGCACTGAGGAGAGGAGCACTCATCCTCAGGAGCACCCAGCCGCCTCCAGGGACCCTCCCAGGGCAGAAGCAGGAGGAAGAGTGCAGGTCCAGGAGGGGCTGGATGGAGCCTGGGGGGTTGCGGAGAAGTGAGACCAGAAGGCAGGCCTGGGGCGCAATTTTCTCATGACCTTCTCTCAAATGAGGAGCTGATGGAGAGGTTCATGCTGGGGCTCGGAAGCGGGGCCACGATCATGGAGAAAAGACAGGACTGATGGGGAGACAGAAGGAGACACAGAGGGAGAGCCTGCTGACCCCTCCCAGAGCCCTGGAAGAATGGCTGCAGTGCCCTCCGCACAGGGGCAGGAGAGAGAGAAAGTGGAGCCAGACATGTGAGAGCAGGAGAGAGAGGACCGAGCAAGGGACAGGTGGAGATCTAGGCTGAGCAGCTGTCACTGGGGGTGGGCAGGAATGGACCCTGGCCTGGTCCCAGGCACCACAAGGAGGAGAGTGCTGCACATCTGTGAGGGGGACTTCCTGGAGGAGGTGGCAGGGTCTGGGATGGGGCCAGGCTCCAGGGAGGTGCATGTGGGGTCCCTGCTGCAACCCCTCCATGTTGGGTCATGAACTCCGTGGTTTCCAGATCTGGATGCATTGCTGCCCTTGGCTTCCAGCGTGGAGCCTGCTCGTGGCCCCAGGGGGAAGGGCCCTCCCTCGGGATGCAGCCAGCTTTCCTCTGCAACCTCAGAGTGGTGTTTTAATTAGTCAAGTCCTCAAATCATTGTTTACTGCTCTCCACACACGGAGGGTTTATTAAAAGCTGGGCCAAGTTAAAAATACTGGCAACAAGGACATGCAGGCCGTCGGAGCTGCTGAAACAGGCGCCCTGAACCACGAGGAAGCCGCGGTGGCTCCTCCCCAGGGAATCCCTGCCCACGTCCTGTCGGTGGCCCAGCTGGCAGACAACCCGTCAGCCACGTGGAGGGAGACAGGGCGGCCCCTTGCAGCTGCGCCAGCACTGCTCAGCCTGTGCCGAGCACCAGCGTGTGACCAGGTCTCACCTCCCTGGGTGCTGCAAAGGCCTGGCAAGGTGGAGGTGGGGCCCCTCCTCACCCCACTCCACCCCTCCAGGAGCTTCCAGTCCCTGGGAAGTGTGTGTGGTTAGCCACACCCAATCACCCAGCCACCAGCCTCAGAAACCCTTGGGGCCTGACAGCAGCAAGGATCGTGGTGGACAGCTCTGCCTGGCAGGGGTGTTCAGGGAAGACCTCCAGGAAGAGGTGGCACTCAGCATGGGGTGGGCTCGCCATTGGTGAACTGGGAAGATGGCATTTCAGGTGAGTCACAGAAAGATCGCCTAGGCCTTGGAGGCAGGGAGGTGCCGTCCTTCATGCTACGGGCATGAGGAGGGTGGTGGAGTCAGGGAGCCCTGTGGGAGAAGCCTTCTGTACCCTGCCTGGAAATGAGCCCTGCAGACTTGCTCTGCCCGGATCTCCAAGATCCACAGGGAGGGTGGGCCATAGAGCTCACAGCCGCCAGCCCCCACTGCCTTTCTCAGAAGGAGCCAGGAGAGGGCTGCTCTGACCCTTGTGGGGGCCCTCTATGTTTGAACAGTGGCAAAAACTGAACTGTGACAAGCATTAGGGCTTCCGAAGATCAGCTGCCATGCACAGCTCTGAGTAAGAGTCCTTTGCTGGGCCTCAGTTTACCCATACGTACAACAATGAGAGAGACAGCTTTCCTATAGCACCATGTCCATCCATCCATCATATACTGACTCAACAAACACTCCCTGGACCCTTACTTCACGGCTGGGGCACAGAGGGGAACCCGACATAAGGTGGGGCCTTCAGAGTCTTCCTTCCACCCCGCACAGTGCAGAGTGTCTCCCAGGCCACTAAGGGCAGAGCCTGATGAATTTGGGGTTCTGAGGAATAAATAAAATCAATGTGAAATCACTTTGAAAGTTTAAAGGCACAATTAAGGCTTGTGCTCCTCCCATGAGAACAGTGGCATCGTCAAGCTGCCTACAGCCTGGGCCGCTCAGAGCCTTTCTCTTTGCTGACGTGCAGGAAGGGGAAGCAGAGTCACAGAGCATCTGCTGCGCCCCAGACGGCTGCGGGCCACCTCATCCACATGGGCGCAGCTAACTCAATTTTATGCATACAGATTAGTGGAGGTGTCGGTTCAAATCCTTGTCTCCCTAGCAGACCAGGAACCACAGAGGATGGAGACTGTGTTCTCCTCATTCAATTAATCAATTATACCCTCGCTCAGCATCTGCAGCCTCTCAGGCTGTAAACACCCTAGAGTCTCTCCTATATTTAAATGAAGACACACGTACACACTCACACTCACACACATACACACTCCCTCACGTACTCATATACACACACACTCACCCATATACACACAATCATACACACACACACCCTCTCTCTCACTTTTGCATCCTGAGGCCCTTTGCTAGCGAACGCCCCCTCTCCTTGTTGCCTCCAACCCAGACCCCCTGCTCACTCCCAGGCCTGTCACTCTGCCTGTGACTCCTCCTCCCACTTGCCCTAGAGGCATCCCCCTAAGGCCCCGGTGACTAATCTCAATCTTTATCGTAACTGACTTCCCTGTGGGCATTTTGGACCCACGGCCACTCCCTCACTCTTTCTTTCTTGGAGTCTGGAATTCCTCTCTGTTTCTGTAAAGACAAGGGTTTTCAGAGTGTTTATGGGCATCAAGGAAGGAGCCAGTGCAGTGACAGGGGCTGGAAATGCAGGACCAAGGGAGGACAATGGGGCAGTTGACCAAGAGGAGATCCCCCAACCTCTGCACCCACCTGTCTCCGGGCAGCTGCTTCTGTCTCCCTTGTGCATTCTTCTTCTGTTTGCTTTGTGCATTCTTCTTTCCCAGTCCCATTGCTGTTGCATTGCAGGGTTTCATTCCCACCTCAGTCTCTTGACTCACCGTCTTCCTGGTCACCCTTCCATCACCACCGTCATGGTCTCACCCTAAATGTCCTCTGACTGCAGACTGTCCCCCAGTCCTTCTCCCACCTGGCCCAGGGATACCCCACCCACCAAGGCCATTACAGCAACAAGGCTATGTCTCTGCCCCATCCCAGCAGCCAGGTGTTGGGCACAGGTAAGAAGTCAGAGTCAAGGAAGATCAAGTGGGGAAACTGAGGCCCAGAGATGGGAAAAGCTTTGCCCAAAGTTACCCAGGACTTTACCCAAATCCTGACACGGGGCCTGTAGTGGCTCTTCTGTCCACTTTTAGCTCTTGCAGATGTCACCCTCCACTGAATGTGGATCTCTGCTGTCTAGTGGCTGGGGTGCTCCCCACCTTCATGGTCCAGTAAGGTTCCTCTCATCACAGGAGGCCATGTGGCTGTGGCCACACCTGGCACTCAGCAGCCCTGGGTCCTGGCAGGCCTGCCTGAGAGAGGCTCTCGAGGAGAAAGGAACACCCACCCCAGACTGGCAACCTCCTGGCTGAGCAGTTCATCAGCACAGCTAACTCTGGCTGCCCACCCAGTGTGAATGTCGCTAAGCCAACCAGCTCCCGGGGGGAAGCTGGAACCTCTTCCACAGCCCAGCACTGCTTCAAACTGACATATATCCGAGAGCAGTGAGGGTCAGGAGCCTGAGGCCTGGGCTCAAATCCCAGCTCTACCACGGAGAGGCTTCTCTAGCTTCAGTTTCCCCTACTGAGAAGGAGACCATTGGGTTCGGTGAAGCTCTGGTCACATACTTTTCCTTGGGTCCCTTGCAGAACCACCCTCTGTCTTCCACCCCGTCTGTGCATGGAGTGGCCTGCCTAGATGGTCTGTATCAGCTGGCTCCAGCCAGGTGGGGCTACAGGAGCCCCAACAGATCAAGGGAGGGAGGAGAGCAAGGTCAGGTTCCCTGCACAGAGACTGGAGGCTCCCCAACCAAAGTCCACACTCATCCACCCTTTCCACCTGACTCTTGCGGTTTCTGGTTCAGGTGATTGCACTCTTCTCTCGAGCTGCAGGCCTACCGGGTAACGGGGCCTGCTGTTACCCCTCCGGCTTCCTTACACCCTGCCCACATCTCTGTAAATAGGCCCTTTATTCAACGTTCTTCAAATTAACCATCTTGTGTGCACCATCTGTTTCCTGCTGGGACCCTGTCTGAGTCACACAGGCCTCACCGTTCCTGGTCTCCTTGTTAACTCAAGCCCTCAAGGTGGGAGAGAAGAGGCTGGGTACAGATCCCCACGAGTGGTCCATGACGACCTGTGGAAACCATTCCTGCCCAAGGCAGTGGCAAGGCCTCGGGGCCAGCTTAACGGGCTGCAGCTACCAGCCCTGGACCCAGACAGCAGCTGGCCTGAGCACCCCTCTGCAGGTCTCCCAGCCCTTCCCCATCCTGCCAGTGTCACCAGCATCCTTGTCAGTATCAGGAGCAGATCCCAAACACATACGAAGCAACCAGGACTGGGCAGGAGTGTCCCGTCCGGGCTCTCATCTCCCCTGCATAGCTCCTCCAGGTCAGGTGGTCATCCCACAGGGAAATAAGCAGAGAGTCTGAACCATTTCCCCAAGCCCGGCTGCCACCCACCTACTGCCTCCCTTCACCCGCCCTACCTCCTCCTCCTGCTACCCTGCCTTGCACAGAAAAAATACTGAATATACTGAAAATACTTTTCTAGTGAGCAAGACCCTCCCCCACAAGAAACCACGGTGAGGATGTGCTCACAGGGTTCCCACCGTGGCATGTGTGGATCAATTGGGACCCTGTTGCTGGCCACAGACAGCTAAGGCTATTGCCCAGTGCTCATGGAGAGAGTGAAGAATTGGGTAAAACACAATCAGAAATAATTGGCTGATCCGAGAGAGGCAGGAAAAAGCCACTGAAAAGGAGCAGGGTCTAAAGGCTGAGGGCGAATCTTTGCAAGGAAGAGCATCTCCCCAGGCTGTAGGAGACCATTTCCAATCGCCACGTCGCTATCCCGGCCAAATGCTTCCTTATCGATTCCTTGATACGATGGTGCAATTCAATCCCACAAATACTTAATGAGAACCTACTGTGCACCTAATTCTGAGCCTGGAGCCCAGGGAGAGCTGAAATGAGTTTGAGAAGGGCACCTTTCCCTGCTCTTCCTTCCTCTCCCCTCCCTTCCCTTCCTTCTTTCCTGCCCCCTTCCTCTCTCTTTTCCTTCTGCGAAGGAAAGAGCAGGTTGCTCTGGATAGTCATGCATCTAGAAAACCTCCCTCTGACCCCTGGCCTGTAGCCGAGAGGATGGGGGAGACAGGAAGACCCAGGGTTGATACAGCCTTTAGGGAGACAGGCTTGGACCAGGGTGGTGGCGAAGAGAATGGGGTTATGGAGATGGACTGGAGAGCGACTGGGGAGCAACAGTCCCTGGCACTTGGGGCCTGTTTGCACAGAGAGAGGGCAAAGCTACAGGAACCAGGAGTCTAAGCCCTCACTCGCTGGGCTGACTGCAGGGTGGTGGAGGCCCTGGAGGAGGTTTGAGGTGGGCAAATGGGAGATGATGGTTTCAGAGAGACCTCCAGAGGGGATACCTGGGAGGCCGTGGCGCTCTAACCCCGGCCCCACCTCTAAAGTGATGAAGGTAGAGAGAGCTTGACCTTAGTGAGCACATCTGCAGGCAGATGGGCAGACCAGCGTCTAGTGCAGGGAGAAGGAAGGAAGGAGAAAGCGAAGGTGGGAAGAGGATGTGACCAGCCTAGGAGACAGTCCTGCTGTTTTCCCAAATTCTCTGAAGCAGTGAAGTGGCAGCACCCGCTGGGCTCCAACTTGAACTCTATTCTTGCGATGCAGTTTCTTCTGTTTTCAGTCTGTGAGCTTTTTGGCCAGACCTTGGAGAGACTCATTTAAACAAAGGAACCTGAGGGTTCCTCAAAGGACATTTTATGGTCAACTTTTATACTCCTCCTGCCTGGGCACCACTCCCCAACATTCTAGTCTTGCTCTGCCAATTCCTTGCTCTGTGACCCATGGAGAATTGCTCAGCCTCTCTGTGCTCCAGCATCCAGCTGTCTCTGGCTGAGAGGAGAGTCCCCACTGCTAGAGTGGGAGGAGAAACACACGGACCTGGGCAGGGATCAAACTAAGGCTCATTACAAACAGAGCAAACTTGAATTTGGGTACTAAGCAACCCGGGTGGGGTGAGGGGGCGAGGGCGTGAGGGGAATGGGGTTCCACTCACGCTGGGCATCCCCTGCCCTCCGTCCCTAGCTGGATCTTGGCTGCAGACAGTCAGGTTGGGCCTCTGGAGGTGCAGTGTTGCCATAGGAACAGGCTCATGAAGAGCGTCTCAGAGGAACCAGGTGCTCGGTGGTGGTGGGCAGGGGCAGGTGGTAGTAGGGGGTGCTGGAGATGATCTCGACACAGCTGCTCCCCACATTCCTAGTGAAGGAACTGAGGGCCCTGGTGGGGAAAGAACTAGGTGGAGGCTTCGCTGCAACCCTGCGGGCTCTCCTGTTTGCAAGTCCAAGGGGGCAGTAAATCCCTGGAACCCAGAGATCAGAGGTGGCAAGAGGACGGGTGGTAGGGGAGGGCCACCAGGCCGTGGACAGTTGCTAGGACACAGGATCTTTCTGAGGGGCCCATGGTAACCTTCAGAGAACACTTTGTGCCTCATTCATTTATTCATTAATTCACTTAATCCATAAACACCTCGAGGGCAGCGCCGCAGGCCTCTGGCTGCGGGGTGCCTGGCTGAGCAAGAAGCGTCTGGCCTTGCTAGGGTCAGAGACACACGTGCGAAATCCATTAACACCAGGCAGGAAGATGTGTTCAGGGCTGAGATGATGCCCAGGGTGGCTGGGAGGGCCAAGACCCTTGGTGGGCGGGTGAGTGGGCGGGAGCCAGGGGACTTGGCAGGCATGGGATTGGGGGAAAGGCCTTGGAGGAGGAGGTGAGGTAGGAACAAACCTCTGTCCCTCTCACCTCCCACCTGTGCCTGTCCCCTCCTTGGGGACCAGGCGATGTCTTCCTTCTCAGGAAATCCCTAATGCCTTGAACATAGTAGGACACCAAAAACTTTTTTAAAAAATATAATCGAATGAAAACGCTAATGCTTCCTTACAAATAAGAGAATAAATATAGAACGGGAACATCTTAAATTCCTCGAGAGCTCTGTGTTTTCACATCCCTAAACTTGACAGAGCTGCCTGTCAACAGGTGTGGCGGGCCGTGCCGCACCACTCATCCTCGCTTTCATCCTCGCTTTTTTTTTTTTTTTTTTTTTTTGAGACGGAGTCTTGCTCTGTGGCCCAGGCTGGAGTGCAGTGGCCGGATCTCAGCTCACTGCAAGCTCCGCCTCCTGGGTTTACGCCATTCTCCTGCCTCAGTCTCCCGAGTAGCTGGGACTACAGGGGCCCACCACCTCGCCTGGCTAGTTTTTTTTTTTTTTTGTATTTTTTAGTAGAGACGGGGTTTTACCGTGTTAGCCAGGATGGTCTCGATCTCCTGACCTCGTGATCCGCCCGCCTTGGCCTCCCAAAGTGCTGGGATTACAGGCTTGAGCCACCGCACCCGGCCTCATCCTTCCTTTTACAGGCACAGCACAGTGAGGTTATGATTCTGCCACAGTCACCCCACAAACTCCTAAGCAGGGGCCGGGATGAGGGCTCTCCCCAGAGAATCCGGGCTTGAGGAAAGGATTTCTTCTGTGGCTAAAGGAAGTGTCCTGTTTATACGTCATCACAGGACCTGTTGCCTGTGTCTCTGAAGGTCTCCACGAGCTGGACCCTACTGGGGAGGTGAGTGGTGGGGGCTGGTGCCCCACTGGACAGGAGGGGTTGGGTGGCCCAGCCTGATTCCCAAGACATAGCATCAAGTCTGGGCATGACATGTTCAAGGGTCAACTCTGGTATGAGAAAAGAGGGGGACTTCTTGTTCCATGGACTGTTTGCCAGGGCAAAGGAGGCTGCAGAATATTCCAGAATAATTAAGAGATTTATGTCCAAAATGTTGAAAGCTTTGCAACATTCTGCCTCATTCTTCACCATGCTAACTTTGCCCTCACTAACGGAACATCTCATGTGCGTGCATACACACACTCATGTCTCATTCACACATCTGTGCCTGTACCGCTCTCTCTGCCTGGAATGGCCTCCCCACACCCCTCCGGAGAACTTCTGCGTATTCTGCACACGCAGCGGAGGAACTAACCCTCTGAGAGATGCATGCTCGCCCTTCCCGTGTGTGGCCAGTCCCAGCATCCACGACCCTGCATCTCAGAGGGTGTCTGAGCACTGAGTCTGCACTTGAACTCTCTGAGATGAGCCACCACCTTCAAATCCGTCATTGCACCCCTCTTCCAGGGACCCCGCCGAGCCTCGGCACCCAGTAGGAGCTCAGTCAATACTGGGCAGATAAAAGGCTACATTTAAAGAGGTGAACCTCTGTTTTATGGAAAATTAACTTCTGGGAATTTTTGATGAATGAAGAATTCCTGCATTTTTGGCCAAAGCCTGCGTGGACAAGCTGAGTGATGAAAAGGCTCCTTTTTCCTCCAGCCCCCGATTTCCTCCCTCCTGGGTGGGAATGAGTCTGCCTATAAGCTCTGGGTGTGGGGTGGGGAGTTGTTACTAACCCCTCCAAGCCCCTGGGAGCCCCCCACGCACAGCATGACTCAGTGGTGCTCTTTAAGAGGATCATATGATTGATGACGCGGACAGTTACACTGTGGACTTACATCCCTGCCGATTCCAATGGCAAGGGAGGAAATGAGAAGTCTGTTTTTAAATCCTATCAGCAATGACAATAAATTGGTTCTGCCTGGGGGAGAGGTGAGACCCCACAGAAGCCAACTCTAAATATGGACCCAAACCAATGAGTCCCCTCTGCACCCCAGCTCTCTGGTATTTTTCCTTCCCGGAAGCTTGCTGTGGGGCCTGGGGGAGTCATACGCAGGCCTGTTTCGGGGACTCAGGGATACGGGCTGGCTCTGCGCCCCCACTCACAGCCCCCTGTGGCCCTGGAAAACCCTGGAGTGGGCCTGGAACTGTCATACGCCTCTTCAGGCCCTGAGCACAAGGCCAGGCTCAGCATGTGCCCCTCTGCAGCTGCGCTCCCAGCTCGGCTGAGCACGATGCCACTTCACACTGAAGACCTTCTCTCTGATTGAACTTGAAACCAAACCTTCATGTTCTGGAAAATGCACCAGGGTACATCTTTCATTTCCCTCCACCCTCTGCCCCCAGGTCCCCTCTCCTCAGCAGAAGAAAAGAGAATTTGTCTCCAAAGATGGACTTTAGGTTTGGAAAAATGCTCTGAAAGGCAGCAGCTGTGTGTCTCTTCGGTGCTTGCATGAAACTCTCACGGCCTCCTAGGTTGTGAAGCTGCCCCCTTCCACCCAAAGAGGGGAGGGCAGGCTCCTAGGGGAGCCCATTCTCCTCCAGGCTCCATGCACTCTGACCACTCTGCCGGGCTGGGCAGACAGCCTTGCACTGGGATTCTGAGTAGACCTGGGTTGAAATCCCCGCTCTGCTACTTGTTAGCCATGCACCTCTCTCGGGCTCCCCCAGCCTCAGTGTGCTCATCTCTGAAATGGGCCTTGCAGTCCCCACCTAGCCCAGGCCGTGAGGAGGCTCTGATGAGACAGGGTTAAATTAGAGTCTAAATCCAAGGTAGAAGTAAGGGAGATGCAGAAAGGGCAGTACCTGCTTGCCTATAAGCCCTCAACCCAAGGACGGTGGCTTCTTGGTGGGGGAGACTCCGGCCCAGCTGTCTCCTGGATGTTCCGGTTCTAGGACTGTAACTAGGCCACCCGAGTCTCTGGACGCTGGTCCTCCCCTTGGTCAGTCCCTTGGGGAGGAGGAGCCGGCAGATCTGGAGGAGCCCACCCTCCTCCTCTCCTGGAGGGAGGATGGAGAAAGTTGGGTGTGGGGACAGGGGACAAAGGCACCTCTCGTCTGTAGGATGCTGACTAGGACTGGATCAGTGGGGGCTCAGGCCGCCCCCAAAAAATAAAAACCTAGTCTAGGCAGAAGCAAAGCCTCAAGGCGTGGAGAACCCTGCAAGGCTGTGTGGGTGGTATGCAGAGCAGAACGTGAAGGTGGGGTGAAGGCCCCTCACCGGCCACCCCTGCTGTCTCTCTCCCACCCCTGCTGGTGCCCAGGGCTAGTGAGTCTCAGAGGCCCCTCTAGCTCCACCCAGCTGAGCTGCCCTGATCAGTGTTTCTGCCTTTAATCAGGGGCGAAGTGGTCTGGGGCTGGCTGGAGGAGGAGTTAGTGTTTAGAAAAGGAGGAGGGGGAGCAGACAGGAGGAGAGAGCAGAGGAGGGGAGAGCAGAGGAGTGGGGAGGAAAAAGGCTGGAGACAGCACTTCTTTCCTTCCCTTGGAAAACTTTCACTCATCACCAGCTCCCCTGCTGCCCCAGGGAAGCCCAGCAAGACTGCTTCTGGACAGGTTCCCCTTGCTTTCCGCTCTTGCCTGTGGGGCGTGGGGCCACAGGCAGAGCCTTAGGCTTGGCTACAGGGAGGGAGTCCAGCTCACGAATCTCAATCTGGCCCCAGAGTTGGCAGGTTCAGTCCCTGCAACCTGTGTAGATCGCCTGCCACACCATTCTGTGAGGACCCGTGGGCCACTGGCCTCATCTTTGTAATCTCGGGGGCCTGTACACGGAGCATGGCTCTTGAGAGAGGAGGAAGCGGGAGGAGGGGCGGGATGCGCAGATAGAGGAGGGGGCGTCCAGCTCCTCCAGCCTGCCGCTCCGCAGCCCCCACGGTCTGCTTGCAAACAGCAGACTGTACTGCTTCTCCCCAAGGGACTACATTGGCATTTTCGCGCCTTCTGTGCAGACTTAAAGTCTGTGACAATCACCAACCTCCCCTCCCCACCGCTCCTAAGCTACCCTTTCTCAGTGTCTGCTTGCTGAAAAGAAAGCTCCAGCCTCCTGAATTTACAAACGCTTTATTGAGATCAGAGCAAGGCAACAGAAAGCTTCTTGGCTTGTAGGTCCCGTGAGACAGGAAAGTCCCCTCCCGTCCCTGAAGTGTCCCTGCAGGGGGCTCTTGAAGAGGGCCCGGAGCCAGTGGAGCCTGGTCGCCCGCTTGGAGATCCTCTAGCTGGCTGGGGCAAAGGCTCTGGGCTGCAGCTGTTGGAGGAATGGCTGGAAGGGGTTGTGACCAGGCCCTGTCAGCACAGTGCTTTTCTGCTTACAAAAACCCGAGTTCCCTTCAGAGACAGGTGGGACATCTCTGTTTATGGGCTAAGAAACAGGGCTCCCAGAGGGAAGTGACTGGCCCAGGGCCCAGGACCCTTGGTGGGCATGAAATGGAGATAGGATTAGACAGCAGGTGCCCACCAAGCCAAGGCAGTGCCCTTTCAGCATAAGCCTGTGACATTTGGACTGACTCCCTTGGGTGAGAATACCCTCCTCTGGCCTCCCTCCCTTTCCTAAACTGGGGAGGGCCGCGGTGGAGCGGGGGTGGGTCCGGGGACGAACCTGGTTGGGGAAGGGAGGAGCCTAGTTGTGCTTGGGGGTGGGGAAACTCGAAGTCCACTGGGGCCCCCTAAGTGCTCCATGCAGTCCAGAGATTCTCCTTTCTGCGGGACTTTGGCAGGAGCCTGGGAGGCCCTCGCCCCGGGGTTACCCAGCCCTGAGATCCTCCACCCCTCCTTGGCTTCTGGCAGAAAACTCAGCTCTTCCAGGTCTGCCTGCTGTTGGGATGATTTTGGAGGCTGAAGTCAGGGGTCTTGGAGGGAGGGAAGAGAGGAACCCTGGTCAGGAAGACCTTGGCAATCACCATGCAGTGGACATTGGCACTTCCAGGGTTGGGTCTGTCAGCCACTCTCATTCTAGGCCAAGGGCCTTGGGCAAAGGACCTTCCGTCACTGGAGTTGGTTTCTTGACTTGAGGAAAGAGTCCACAGAAGACAGTAGCGTCACAGGAATGCAAGGGCATGTGGCAGGCACACAGTGGGCATCCCAGCTGCTCCCTCCAGACTGTCCCCAAAGCCATTCCCAGCAGCCCCTACCCATCTGGGCGTTCTGCAGATAACATCAGGGAAGGGACACCTTTCACCAGGGTCTGGGAATTTCCCTCCAGCCTCCTTGGAGCCAGCCCAGAGCAGCTCTGATCTCTGTCCATCCCTGTGCCCATCCCGAGTGCCTTACTGGAGCAATTGACTTAGGGCTGGTAGGCCTGGGGACGCCCATGGGCCTGCCTTCCCACATCTATGGCTAGGATGGGAAACGTGTTCTCAGACCCGCCAGGGCTGGACTAGAGGGCCAGGAGGCCAAAACATCCAGCCTCCAGGTTCAAAGTGGCAAGATCACACCCCACTGCAGCACTGCGAGGAAATGGAGGCCGGGAGCTGGGTGGGTACCCACTCCCTGCCTCTAGGATATGTATTAATTAATTATGCAAATTAAGTATTGTAAACCACCCACCCGAAGATCAGGATGCCTGGGACCCTTTCCCCAGGAGGTTAAACATCTTTAATCCCTTCCTACCCTTCTCCCTTCCTATCTTTCTGAGCCTCCCCCATACAGACTGGGTCGGGGGGTGCAGAGCTTTCCTCTACACCAGGGCTCTAAGCCTAGGCTGGGAGTAATGGTGAGGAGGGGTGCCTGAGGAGCACCCCCTCTCCCTGGGAGCTCTGCAGAGGAAGAGGGTCTCTGGCAATCGGCATCCTCTACCTGCACCTCTCCAGCTGGCGACCCCTCAGAGAAGTTCTCCCAGTGGGTCTGGCATACATGCCGAGTGCCTGGAGTGCTATTGTGTGTATGTGAGAACACATCGGTGAGGCTGCCCACGCATGCCACTGTGGACAAAGACAGATGCGATCGTGTGTGTGTGTGTGTTGGGTACTGCGTATGTATTTTTGTCAGTGTGTGACCACGAATCGGCTGGGTATGTGTGCTTGTGGGTATCAGGTGCGTGGCTGTGCGTACATGTGTGCGTTAAGAGTCGGTGCATTTGTGTTTCAGCGCGGCTAAGGCCCTGACTGAGATGCTGTGTGTGCGGGGGTGGGTGTGACTGAATGCAGGCACGAGTGTCTGTCTGTTTACAAGTGTGTTTGTGTGTTTGGGTGTGCAGGTGGTTCTGCCTACGCATCTGTGTGCAGGGGATTGGCACATGGGAGAGGATGCCCATGGTTGGGTAACCGAGGGTCCGCTTGCCCCTCTGCCGCCCAGGACTGTGTCTATACGCCGTCTGGCCTACAGTGTGTTTGGGTTGCCGTGTGCGTTTGCGTTGTGGGGTGTGGGTTGCCACAGGGGCAACTGTATTTTTCTGCGTCTTCATGGCTAGGGGTACTGGAGGTGTCGGGCTTTTTCTGGGTGTTTTTCTGTGTGCGTGTGTGATTATGTGCTTAGTTCACATCTTCATAGTGCGCCTTTGTGTTTTCCTGGGTATCTAACCATTGTACGTGTGCCCGGGACGTCAGCAATAAGTGTTTCGGTGTTCCTGCGTGCGCACTTGTGCTCTCCGGGGAGGTCTGCGGCCCAGGTTCGATTCCTGCGACTTGTCCTAGGCAGGCCTGTGTGTGCGCGGCCGCATGCTGTCCTGTGGGGGGGAACGTGTGCCAAACGCTCGCGGGGTACCTGTGCCCGTCTAGCCAAGAGTGCACCCGTGTGCGCGAGCGGGCTTCCGGGACGCTGCAGTGGTGGGGGGCGGCCCTGCGAGGGGCGGGGGTCACCGGGACTGGCCGGCGCCGGCCCCGTGTGCGCAGAGGCGGGGGCGGGGGGCGGGGGCCGCGGGGGGGGGGGCGGTACGAAAAGGGCGGCGCGCGCGGCGGCGGCGGCAGCTCCCCGGCAGCGGCGGTGGAGAGCGCAGCGCGCAGCCCGGTGCAGCCCTGGCTTTCCCCTCGCTGCGCGCCCGCGCCCCCTTCCGCGTCCGCAACCAGAAGCCCAGTGCGGCGCCAGGAGCCGGACCCGCGCCCGCACCGCTCCCGGGACCGCGACCCCGGCCGCCCCGAGATGACCGCGACCGAAGCCCTCCTGCGCGTCCTCTTGCTCCTGCTGGCTTTCGGCCACAGCACCCATGGTGAGCCCCCCGGCGGCCCGGCTCGCGCCCCCTCTGGGGAAGCCTGCGACGCCCCGCCGGCCGCCCGGTGCCCCGCACGCCCCGTCTCGTGCGCCCCAACTCCTGCCGTCCCGCCTGGCCCTAAACCCCGTGCTGTGCCTGTCTCGCCCTCCCCGCCACCCTCGCTTGCCAAGGCCCGACCCTGGGGTCCCAGGGCGCAGGGGATGTGTGAGACCCTCAGCCCCTTCCCGCCCCGCAGAAGTGGCGCCAGAGGGGTGTCGGTGCGCTGAGCAAGGAGGTATGGAAAAATGAGGTGCTGTTGTGGAGTCTTCTATGAAAATACTCTGGGGTGCAACTTTGGGGTGTCCCTGCGTGAGCTTTCGGGAACAGGTCTCGGGGCGGCGGTGGGGGGCGACTCTGCCGTCTTAGCCCCCAATTCCCAGAGAAGCCCAGCCTGAGCCCTTACTGCGTGGCGCGTTTCTCTAGGTGAGGGGCTGCGACACTTCTGTCTGCAGCGGCCATCTGTCTCTGACAGCGAGAGAGTTGCCCCCTTCCCGCAGCGCCCCCCCACTCATTGCACCAGTGGTTGTGAGGGGGCTGTCTAGGAAGCTGTGGAGCTGGTTGAGTAAACGCACACAGTAGGTGCCTATTAAAGTGTCAGAATCTCTAAGCAGTGTTGCAACCTCAGCCCGCTAAGCAAAACCCTGTGTCGTCATCGTTTTCTTAATGCGAAGAGTCTGGGGTAGGGGAAAGGGGGAAGATTTGACCTGGGTGCCCAGCTTAACAGGGATGAACCTTAGAAAGAATCCAGACGCCTTACTGGGGAGCCCACCAGGTGAACCTGTCTGGGCTTTCCCAGAGCTGAACACCTCAAAATCTGCTCCCCTTTTCAGCTCAGGTTGCAAAAGTGGTGGTCAGGGTCAGGCTGCATGCCCGGGGGTCAACAAATTTCCCTCCACTGTCCCCATCCCCACTATTAGGAGGACTTGAGGTGTCGTATTTGCTTTTGGGGGTCGGGAGAGAAGGTGTTTCTCATGCTCCTAAGAACTAGGGAGTGTACTGTGGTCATTTCATCGCTGGGAACGTGGCAGAGATTTTTCTCCTGCGTGCATTGAGCCCCATCCATGCTCGGATAGGAAGTGCCTACTGTGTGCCAGACTGGTAGGACCCAAGAGGGCTGTTGGTGCCCTCGGGGACAGTGGTGGACTGTGTGGGAGAAGACAGGCTTTGCCTTGGCTTGGGGCCTGGTGAGGTGATTGTATAACCTTTCTTGTATCTCAGGGGCTGAATGCTTCCCGGCCTGCAACCCCCAAAATGGACTCTGCGAGGATGACAATGTTTGCAGGTAACAGAGTGGCTCCACAGAGGCAGCTTGTGGGGGCCACGCAGAAGCCTGGGGAGTCATGAAGTCAGGCAGAAAAAACAGGGGGCTTGGCCACTGCGCTGCAGCAAACAGCTTCCTGGCCCCTTCAGAAAACTGGTGGGGCAAGCGGGGGAGATGAGGGCAGGGGGTCAGGGCAGCCATAGCTCCTGTCTGCATTCTCAGAGGTGGGGTGGCAGGTGAGACCTCTGCAGGCCACTGCGGCAAAACACAGCACTCCCCCGGGATCTCGGGGCCCCTCCAGCTCGGCCCCTGAGCTTGGCGTGCATTCTCTGTCAGTTTTCCCATTCAGGTGACTGACGTTTCCTTCCCAGGACCACTGGCTGGCACTGTGCAAAGACCCCCGAGTGTCCTTGGTTCCACAGAAAGTAGCCTGAGCTCCCTCTCTACCCCTGCCCTCTTCATATGTCCCCACCTTTCTCCCCCACCCCTTGCAGGTGCCAGCCTGGCTGGCAGGGTCCCCTGTGTGACCAGTGCATGACCTCTCCCGGCTGCCTTCACGGACTCTGTGAAGAACCCTGGCAGTGCATTTGCACCGACGGTTGGGACGGGAAACTCTGCGATAGAGGTTGGCACTCGCCTTTGTTCACCTCAGCCCTGCGTCCTTACCTGCCTGCCCTGGCCCCCACCACCTCCTCCCAGTCTCCTGTTGCTGGCGGCCCTCACTTTCTCATTCCTGCACACCTCGTGCCATGTATTCTAACGATCTGTTACAAATTTCCTGCGGGTACCGAATGCCTCCTCAGAGATAGGGACTGTATTTTGCTCTCCTCTGCACCATCAGCACCCAGCACCTAGAGAAGATATGGGGTGGGGGCCAGGGAGCTGCCTGTTGAATAAAGAGTCACAAAGTACACACACAGCTGGGCCGGTGGGACCACAGACCCCAGGCTGCCTGTCCAGGTCATGGAAGCCCGGAGATGGACAGGGCTCTGGGGATCTCGGAGCTAAGACTCCCTAGAAAAGCACACGCAAGACCGTAAAGAGGCTGCAAACAAACAAATGGGGTGGGGGGTGGCCAGCACTGCTCAGGGGTTGAGGGGCAGGTGCTGAGTCAGGGCCAGGAGGACAGGGCTGGGGGGCCCGGACTGAGCGGGTCAGGTATAGGGGGAGGCTGGGGTTGGGAAAAGCTGAGAAAGGGTTAAAGTGAAGATGGATGTTATCTGTTGATTTCATTAATTTGTGCAATCTTTGCCTCTGTTACCCCAAGCAATTGAGAGTTGGCTGTCACTGCATTTTCAGGCTGCGAAATGTTCGTCTAAGCCCATTTTCATTTGGCAAAACCTGCCCTAACGTCTGGGCAAACTGAAGTTCATAAAAAGACTCCCAGCTGCGTAGCAGCCTGCCCTCAGGGCCTCTGTCCCTCGGTCCCCAACATTAGTAAAGAGGTACAGATAGGGAAACGGAGGATCGGAGAAACACAAGTGTCTGCTAAGTGATATGAAAGAAGTTGGGCGAAAAGCCAGCTACAACCCTTTCCCCCGGCCCCAGAAAGAGAGTTCATTTTTGTCTTCGATTGCAACTAACATCCTCCCTTAAGGAACACTTAAGAGCGTTTTATTATGGCCCCTGCCCTGTACGGGCAGGGCAGCCATGGTTCTGAAGATGAGCTCCCTCACACTCCGAATTGTCTCCGGTCCTTCATTCCTGCCCCCCTAATATGGTGCAAGCTTTCCCCGTGGCTGACTCATGCTGTGGCCGGCATCTCTGCTGCCCCTCACAGAAGCAGTGGCAGCAGCTCTGAGTTGTTTGGGGGTCTGGGGGATTCCAGCAAAGCCACCATTTGGGATCAGGGTTAGGGTTTTAGCCTGGAGCCCATCTTCTTTGGTATCTAAGTGCAGTATGCTCTTGCTGAAATTTTCCAGACAAATGCCTCCCTTCCCATGGGCCCTTGGTATGTCCCCTCCCCACCAGGTTGACAAAGGCAGCCAGCTTGGGGATGGCCAGAGAGTCTAGGATCCCAGAGAGGACACAGCCCTCCCTCCCCCTGTTTGCCCATCTTTGAGGCTGCCGTGGCCACAGCTGCTGTCCTGGCAGAGACCCCCAAGCAGCCTTCTCCTCAGAGCAGCTTAATTCACCCCTGCTTTGGGGTTGGAGACTCAGGAGGGCTGATCCAGGATTGACGTAGCAGGGAGAGCTGCAGGGACAAGCTGAGGGTGGTCGCCAGCTTTTTAGCTTAAATTTAAGATTCTGAGTGACAGGAGAGCCGGTTGCAGAGAATTAGGAGCCTGACGTGGAGTTGCCGCGTGCTGATGCCTCGCCGGTGCCGTCCCGTAAAGATAAATCCTCTTTATGTGTCCTTGCGCCAGGCCGGGCTTCCGTGGAACACCGCAGGGTAGTCCATCAATGCGGTGATCAGGCTTTTCCTCCTTGACTGATTGCAGTCTCCCCTCCACGAGGGTGTGGATCTCTCTGAGAGGGAAAAAAATACGCACGTGTGTGGCCTCAGCACGGGGGATTTTCTCCCCCACCCCCACCAGCCTGCCTTAGCTTGCTGTGTCTCTCGCTGGCCCCGGCTTTCTGTTTGGCAGGTGCAGCAGCTCAAATTATAGAAAATCAAAGCGAAGAGTCCCTCAGAGATTGGACAAGGAAAGACCCTCTTTTTATAAGCAGGGAAACTGAGGCACAGAATGGGGAGGAGCTGAACTCTGCTGCCACATGACAGCAGGCTGGATACAGGGCAGGACAGGGGTCCCTTCCTGGCCCCACTGGGGAGCTGGGGTCTCCACCATCAGAGAGCCCCTGGCGCAGGCCCTCGTGTTCAGCTCCTCCCTGGCTTGCTGAACCTGAATAATGAAGTGTGCCTGGTGGAAGGTGTTAAAAGATGGTGGGAATATTCCAGTGCTCATGGAAACCTGCACTGATAGGAGAGCGCTCAATAGTTCTAATTTTCCTGGCTTTAAAAGATGCAGCCTTTTTACCAGGAACCCTTTGAGTTTGGATCCTGAGTGCAGAAAGAGACCACAGGGACACGTGTAGTGCTGGGGCTAACAGGTTTCTTGATTCCTGACTGAGGGGGGTCTTTACATCTCCATCCCCCTCACTGCCCCTCTTTGACGGAAAAGTATGAAGAGCTGGTGGTTTTTCTGAGGGTTGGGCTGTATTCGTCCCCCAGCTGGCCAAGACCCCTCCCCCATCAGGAGAGGCTGGAGGTGCGTGCAATCGTGTCTGGTGGAGACAGGCCTTAGGGAATCTCAGCGAGGCATGCTGTTGCAGGGAGGGGCACGATGTCCACAGTGAATGTCACGGACATGTTGCTGGATGTGGGGTGACCTGGTGCCAGGCAAAGGGAACAGCTATCCTGGCTGAGTACCAGTGGCCACGACTTTCTGATCTGTGACCTTAGACAAGGAAACCCCATTCAGCTTCCTAAGCCTCAGCTAACTCACTTCGTGGGATTTTTTTGAGGGAGCTCCCTACACCGTCTTACTCCAGACCCCACTTGGTGGCCACAGAGCCATTTTAAAGCCCACCGGGGTCCGCATCACGCTTGTGTATGGAGAGAAAACTAAGTTCTTGTCTTCTCTGTCACCCCGCAGATGTTCGGGCCTGCTCCTCGACCCCCTGTGCTAACAACGGGACCTGCGTGAGCCTGGACAATGGCCTCTATGAATGCTCCTGTGCCCCTGGGTACTCGGGAAAGGACTGCCAGAAAAAGGACGGGCCCTGTGTGATCAATGGGTAAATATCCTTCCCGACGATGTGTGATCTAATGAATGCTGCTTTTCACGCACCCCCTAAAGACCCTTTCAGCCTAACTCTGTTGGACCTGTCGTGTGACAAAAGATGAAGTAAGCGCTCATCCTGGCAGCCCGTGGGGGACAGCCCTGGATGGGGGTATTTAGGGGGGAATGTGTCATCGCCGTAATTTTTTCAAATGATCCCGAAGGCGATTTCATATTCCCCTGATGTTCGCAAGTCCTGATGCGTGTGACTGACAGTCGATCGGAATGGTGAACTGACACTCGGAGCTGCATAATTTTCTAAAGGCAACATAATGAGAGATTGGAGCTCCGCAGGGCTGAGGCTGTTTGAAACCCGCTTGCCGTATCTCAGGGGTGGTTTTGGGGAACTGGTGGGCTCTGCAGTTGGATTTTCTGGGATGTCTGTGGAGGGAGTTGCCAGGCTGAGAGGTGAAACGATTGGGTTTCTGCCAGCACAAGAGGAGGTGGGCCAGCTGTCAGCTGTCCTCGGTGGGGAGGGAGGCTTTGGGACTCCTGGGCAGTGGATGTAACGGAATGGCCACTGTCTTCACTTGGACCTCTCTGAGCAATGCCTCCCAGCGGCTCAGCCGCTGTCCACCCATTATCTCCGTGGCGGCCCTGAGCCATCCCTCCTCCCCGTTGGATGGGGCTTCGCCTGAAGCCAAGGGAGATCTTGACAGAGGCAGAGTCCGAATATAAGAATCCAAACTTGAACCCAGTCCTGGGCCTGTAGTTGGGGGACAGGGGTGTCCCTTTCCTCTGAAGAAACAGAAGCTAACATGCAAATAAGCCTATCTTGACCCGACATTGGGGGGCTGGCAGAGACCCTGGTAGTATGTAACAGCTGTAAGCGGACATTAACGAGGCTTCCGAAGATCCGTCTTCAGACGGGGTCAGAGTAGGGGCCGGTGACAACTGAGCTCAATTTCTGCTTATTAGCAAGAAGGATAAAAAGATAATGAGAGCTTTAAAATATTTTGTTTTTCTCGCTAACGGACTTAAACCAGTGTGTCAAAATAGAGCCTGAGGTCCTTGAAATTCCTTCAGAGCCGGGCTCCCATGGAGCCCGCACCCTGAAGCAGCAATGCTGATTTCTTGTGTTTATTGCCCCTTCTTCCCCGGAGTTTTGGCATTTATCAGATGACAAAGGGCTCGCTCGTTTAAAAGCACTTACATTAAATGCTCCTTGCGCTCCGCTTTGAGCAAACAGCTTTGGTTTGCAAGCTGCACTTGGGTGAATGGACCACTATTAAACAGCCTGGCACAGACACCGGCTCGTGCCAGCATAGACAGACCTCGTATTGCTTTCTCTTTGAGAGTCCCCGAACGCTTCCTGCACAATGGCCTGCGGATCCACTCTGCCAATGACGATGATGATGATAATGAGGGTTGGTGGCGACAGTGGCCACAGTCAGGAAGGACGACAGTGGGTCCCGGGATAGGGTGAGGGGTGCCTGTTGCTTGGTTCTTCTGCCCCAGCAGCCCAGGGATGGAGCTAAGGGAAGGGCGCTTGCTCCAGTCCTGGGCTGTCACTGACTTTTCCTCTCCTAGCCTCAGTTTTCCCAGCTGGCTAGTGACTAACCAACAGTCCTCTGGTTGGAGAGGTGCAGTAAGAGGTGGGAGAGGACGTGAGCGTCCTGGCATGGGAGGTCAGGTGCGTCTCAGGTTAGCGTCGAGATGGGGGTGAGGTGGGCACCCACCCACCCGCAGAACTGGTGAGCCTCTTGCAGACAGGGGTCATGACCCTGGGTACCTCTCTGTACCTCCCTGGCTGGCGTTGCCTCCTTCCCTCCCTCATTCACCTGATGTGTTTTGAGCATCTGTCCCTTAATTAGGCCAGAGACCTTCTGCCCTGAGCCCTGTGCCCTGCAGCGCTGTCGTAGCCCAGCCCCCAAGGCCCTTTCCTGTGTCCCTGTTGTGTTGCAGCTCCCCCTGCCAGCACGGAGGCACCTGCGTGGATGATGAGGGCCGGGCCTCCCATGCCTCCTGCCTGTGCCCCCCTGGCTTCTCAGGCAATTTCTGCGAGATCGTGGCCAACAGCTGCACCCCTAACCCATGCGAGAACGATGGCGTCTGCACCGACATCGGGGGCGACTTCCGCTGCCGGTGCCCGGCCGGCTTCATCGACAAGACCTGCAGCCGCCCGGTGACCAACTGCGCCAGTGGCCCGTGCCAGAACGGGGGCACCTGCCTGCAGCACACCCAGGTGAGCTACGAGTGTCTGTGCAAGCCCGAGTTCACAGGTCTCACCTGTGTCAAGAAGCGCGCGCTGAGCCCCCAGCAGGTCACCCATCTGCCCAGCGGCTACGGGCTGACCTACCGCGTGACCCCTGGGGTGCACGAGCTGCCGGTACAGCAGCCCGAGCACCGCATCCTGAAGGTGTCCATGAAAGAGCTCAACAAGAATACCCCTCTCCTCACCGAGGGCCAGGCTATCTGCTTCACCATCCTGGGCGTGCTCACCAGCCTGGTGGTGCTGGGCACCGTGGGCATCATCTTCCTCAACAAGTGCGAGACCTGGGTGTCCAACCTGCGCTACAACCGCATGCTGCGGAAGAAGAAGAACCTGCTGCTTCAGTACAACAGCGGGGAAGACCTGGCCGTTAACATCATCTTCCCCGAGAAGATCGACATGACCACCTTCAGCAAGGAGGCCGGCGGCGAGGAGATCTAAGCAGCCCTCCCACGGCCCCCCCTAGATTCTTGGAGTTCCGCAGAGCTCACTGTGTGCGGTCTGTCCTAATCTTTGTGCTGGAGTTCGCTCTTTCTTGTGTCAAATGTGGTGAACGCTACGCTTACATATATTGTCTTTGTGTTGCTGTGTGACAAGCGCAATGCTAAAACAATCCTCTTTCTCTCTCTTAATGCATGATACAGAATAATAATAAGAATTTCATCTTTAAACAAGTAAGAGAAATAAGTATGTTATTCTAAACTCTAAACTTAATGAAATATCAAAAAAGACCAAAAAAAAACAAGGCAACAGAACCAGGGCTCAGTGCCGACGCCCCTCCCCCGGGGGTCTCGGCCACGGGGTCCTCGTGAAACCGTTACGAGTGCTGTACATGACCACCCACTGTGCAAAGGGCTACGATTGCTTTCGTTCGTTAATTCTCACACACCACATCCGACTCGCACTCACATCCAGCTCAACATCGCTACCTTTAGATCTTTCCAATTGATTTCAGATTTAGCGGAGTGCAGCGGCTGTGTGTCAGGCAGAGAGAGCCCCAGGTTGGCTGCTGGGGGGCTGGGTCCCTGTCCCAGCCCTGCCACTAACTCGCTGTGAGATCCTTGGCGAGTCCCTATCCCAATCCTGGGCCCACTTTCTCGCCCCTCTCGAGGGAGGGGTTTGAACACCGACCATCACAGTCCTCTCTGGCTCTAAAACTCTGAATTAGGAACGAGGGGGTATGAACCAAAACACTTCCTGACCCCACAAATTAGGATCTGATGAAGACTGAGTCTCATCCTGGGATCCGAAAGGTTTTGGCCTATCCTGGATGAACACTTGATGTGGAAATTTATCCTAACTGCGTTTCTCAAAGTGGGGAGCCTCCTGGCCCACTTCCCATTTGGGAAAAAATAGCCCCTTTGAGTCATAATGTGCCATGTGGAGTTGCCACTTAGGCAGCCAGCCCTCTCCCACCCCTCCTTGCCCACCCAGAGCCCCAACGCCATGCCTGCCCCTACCCTATCCCTTGAGACTTGAATGCACTTTGAGCCGCAAGTGCCCCTGGCAGAATCTGAGCAGCAACACAGCCCTCACCAAGGTTTTCACAGGGATTAGTGGAAATTGTCACTTGTGGGGCGCTTACTAGTTCTGTGGCAAATGTGGTCCAAGACCTGGCCCACACAGTCACGGGTTTACATTTGTGTTGCTGAGTTAATAATTCTCAGATCTCAAAAGACCTAGCCAGCTTCTGAATTTTGAATTTGACTTTTTTTTAACAAAGAGCATCTATTTTTTTGCAAAAATAGAAAGAAATGGGACAGAGCTCTGTTTAGCTTTTCAGCTTTTGAGGTTGGGCAGCTAAACAGCCCTTGGGTACCAGATAGGAATATTTTGCTTCTTAGATTATGTGGATAAGAATCTATACTCTTAGCTTTATTGAGCATTGCCTGCCGTGTTTACCTTGCTCCAGGTGTTTATTTCTAAGTCATCATCACCTTCGTCATCTACAGTCACCCACATCAGTCACCCGCACACAACTCACAGTCACCCACCCATTGGTCACCTGCGCCATCGTCATGACACAATATCGACCTCATCACCTCATCGTCCTCCAACCACCACCCAAGGCCCCTCATCCTGACTCAAAGCCCGACCAGCATCTGCCCAAACTCCCAACACCCCACCCCCCCCCCCCCCCCCCACCCCCTTGCGCCCCTCCTCCCCAGCCCCTCCCAGCCTCACCCCTAAAACCCAGTAACCTCCTGACCACTGTCATCACTGCCAAGTCCCTTCCCCTTCCCCTCCAGCTCCCATCCCCACCACCCCTCCTGTCTCCCCCATCCTTCCCCTCCTGCCTCCCCCACCCTTCCCCTTCTGTTAGCCCACCCCTCCTTTCCTATTACCCCCACCCTTCCCCTCCGATCCACCTCATCCTTCCCCTCTGATCCCCCACCCTTCCCCTCCG
>NC_045439.1:5795888-5839120 GCF_002776525.5 Piliocolobus tephrosceles | reverse complement strand
CCCCCACCCTTCCCCTCCCTTCCTTCACCCCAAACCCCTGGGTCCTCCACCCCAATCTCTGACAACCGCCCCAAGTCCGTCTTCCTCCCCCACGAAGTCATTCAAGTCACCATCTCATCTCATTTTGAGTTTGTTTTAAGAAATAAAAAAATTTAAAAGACAAAAAAAAAGAATTGTTGGCATGTGTCAGGCGGGCGTCTGGTACCCCGCCTGGCCTCTCTCAGCGTGAGACCTGGACTGAGTCTGCTAACGATTCTGTTCCTCAGTTTCCCCAAATATAAAATTCTAAGATTGGTGAGTTGATCAAATTCTCTCTGTTTTCAATCTTGATGCTGTAGAGAACAGCCATGTTCCCCTAATAACAAGAAAAAGACGTCCCACGGTCGAGGTATCCTTGACCAACTCCCCATTCATTCATTTGCTCACCGTCCACAACTCATCTGATCAGGAAGCATTTCCAGGCACCTGCGGAGCACTAGGCAGTGTGCGGGAGCTCCGGGGCAGGCAGGACGAGGGGGCAGTCTGGAGGGGGGCGGACACACAGCTGTCCCCAGGGAGCCCAGCGCGGTGCTGGTCACATACCGTGGGAGTGGAGGGTCCTGAGCAGACGCCTCCCTTGGAGAAGTGCCACCATCTCACCTTCCCACGCAACAAATTATCTATTACCAGCACACGATGAGGCCGTCCCTCCCAAATTCCACAGTGCCCACCACTCGCACCACCCCCCCGTGCCACAGGAGCAGTATCAGCAGCCTCGCCACGGTCTTCACGTCATGCAGAAATGGTCTTTCCATGTTCTATGGCCACCAGATTCTGCTGAGAGTGTCGGGATCCTTGACTGCCCGGCCACACCTTGTGTGTGTCTGGTGTAGTATGTAGTTTACGAAACAAACGGAAAAGCTCAAAGACAGCGACCCAAGACATGATCACTAATTCGGTCCCAAATTAAGACAGGAGGAGGAGGAGTGTCAATTTTGTCACCAAAATGTTAAAAAAATGTCCTTGGCGCTCTTTTTAGCTTTCCCGTTTACTACCGGTCCAGACATGCAAAAAAACCTTGTTTATTGAAAAATAAACAACAAGGGCTAGTCTTGTGTCTGTGTCATTGATTTCGCGTGTGCCAGGCTACGCTGGTCCCCTCCCATAGGGGCCTCGGGCTCCTGGCAGGGCGGGCAGGGCGGGCAGGGGTTCATGCTTTCCAGTGCTCTGCTTTGGCCTAACACCCAGCCCCTCTCATGTGGCCAGGAGGCCGCAGGGCTAAGGGGTGAGCCCGCCCAGGCCTGTGCACGCCCCTTCTAGACCACACTCTTGGAACCTGGGAGTTTCCGGTTCAGAGGGTCCTGAGATGACCTCCAAGGCCCACATGGGCCTTATGCCTGTCTGTTTCCCGAGGTGGCTCTTTGTGGGTGGCCTGGATGGAGCTGGGTCATGAAGGTGACAGGTGCAGGGAGGGGGTTCATGTGGGAGCATGAGGGTGACCATGCTCAGGGCCAGTTCCCCCCACGCACCAAGGTCCAGCGCAGAACTCAGAGGGGAGTCCAAGTGCCCCACGCTGGTGTGGGGCCTTCCGGGGCTTAGTGAAGCGGCAGTCGCCCGGGAGAGGGGCTAGGACACAGTCTATGTGCTACTTAGTGAGGGGGTCTTGCAGCCTTTCAAAACTTCCCATGGCAGGTGGATGGGCTTCCCTGGTTCCTCAGGCAGGCCATGTACATCCCTCCCAGCACGAGTGTGCTCAGCTCAGGATTCCAGTCCCAGAATGCCAGAGCCAGAGCGGCCAGCTGAACCCAGGACAGAGGAACCCAGGTCTCATTCCTTGACCCTAGTGGCCTGGGAGGCAGCCCAGGGTTTGGGTCCCCTCTCCGCTTCCCCAGGGCCCACCCTTCCTCTCTCAGACTCTCCCTGGCCAGGCTGCTGCCACCCCCTCCAGCTCTCCAACTCTAGGTCCTGGGCTCCCCTGACACCTGCTTCCCTCCTTGGCCACCACAGCGGCCATGGTCCTGCCTCCTCCCCATTTCCTTCTGCCCTCACAGCTGGGGCTCAGACCCACTCCGCCCCTCAGTGTCCCTCTGGTCTCCCCACCCAAGGTCCTCTCTGGCTCTAAAACCCTGAATTAGGAATCAGGAGGTATGACCCAAAACACTTCCTGGCCCCCAAAATTAGGACTGATGAAGACCAAGTCTCATCCCGGGATCCGAAAGGTTCGGCCCCTCCTGGATGAACACTGGACATTGAAATTCATCCTAACTGCATTTCTCAAAGTGGGGGGCTTCCTGGCCCACCTCCTGTTTCAGAAAAATCAGCCTGTTTGAGTCTTAATGTGCCATCTGGAGTTGTCACTTAGGCAGCCCACCCCGTATCCCTTGATCTCACCCACCTACCCTCACCTACCCAGGGCCCCAACTCCACACCTGCCTCCCACCCTCAATGCGGCAGAGCCCACAAGACGGACAGGCAGGGGATAAACGCCAGACACGGATGCCGTCCTGAAACCTCTAGGGAAATAACATGACCACACTGAAGGTTCCCGAGTTAATAAATGCAGAAACATTGATGAAAGAGATGAGTTTTCTAGGAAAATATTAATCCTCCAAATTCCTCACTGCAGCCAGCAGGAACAGAGTGATCCCCTGGGGGAAGACCCCATGGCAGGCAAGGCCAACCTGGTTTGGAGGCTACATTTGACCCTTCTAGGGAAGGGGGAAGGGTCAGGCTAGAGGAACTGTTCCACAGCAGACAAAAAGAAAAGAGGAAGGCCTTCCAATTTCATTTCCAGAGCTAGGAGAACCTCCAGGCTGAAACCTGACAAAGGTCACAAAACTTGAAAAGAAGTCACTGTCCTCACCCCTGAATAGAGAAACAAAATTTCCAGTGAAATAACAACACAGCAAGGCAGCCACCTCTTTTTGTGTATTTGTTTGTGGGGTTTTTTTTTTTTTGGTTTTGTTTTGTTTTGTTTTGTTTTGTTTTGAGACAGAGTCTCACTTTGTCATCCAGGCTGGAGTGCAGTGGGGCGATATCGGCTCACTGCAACCTCCACCTCCTGGGTTCAAGAGAATCTTGTGCCTCAGCTGGGCACCACCATGCCCAGCTAATTTTTGTATTTCCAATAGAGATGGGGTTTCACCATGTTGCCCAAACTGGTCTCAAACTCCTGACCTCAGGTGATCTGCCTGCCTCAGCCTCCCAAAGTGCTGAGCCACCGTGCCCGGCCTACAGCCAGGTGTGAGCCACCGTGCCCGGCCTGCAGCCAGGTTTTTTTTTTTTTTAATGTGTGATCATGTGTAGCATTTTCTAGGAAAGCAGGTTTAATTTAACATTAGGAAATGCAGTAGTTGTGTTGAGCCTGGAGTGGTCGTAGAAGGAGGGGACAGTGATGGTCACCTAGAGTCCCTACTATACAACCCTCGAACCAGGCTTGGATTTGGGAGAAGAAACCCTGATTACAGGCCCAGTGGCCAAGAAGAGCCCAGGGGTGGGGATGGTCCAGAGGCAGAGGGTGAGCTTGGGGTTTGAGGGATTACTGCTGTGAGGGGCCTTTGCACAGTGCCCTGGGCTAGGGAGCAGCAGCAGAAAAATCCCCAGTGAACTCCACATAGAGGAAGAGGTCCTGTACAGCACCTGGAGCAGGTGCATGGAAGCTTCCTGAAGGAGAGCTGAGAAAGAGGAGTGGGGAGGGGCTGTGGAGACTGGGGATAAGACAGAGGTGGGGGGCTCTATGGGAGCCTATGGGACCCACTGGGGCTCTATGGGACCCATTCAGACCCCTGACACAGGCTAACAGCTGGGCAGCTTAAGGCAGGAGCTCAACTAACTGGGCCCCTGGGCCTGGGGGTGCCTGTCAATCCACACTGCAGGTGATAGGCTTTGGGTCTTACGCCCTGTGGCTTTCTTTCTTCAGTGACTCTCTCCCACAGCTGAGGAAGAAGAAAACATTGGCTCTCGACGTCACCCAGCCAAGACTCTCATTCAGTGAATCCCACATATCCTGTTTACAGGAAGGAGAGGGCCCAGTCCTGACTCACAGCTGGGGAGGAGACATGAAGATCCCAGCTCACTCAGACTGGCTGGTGGCTCAGCTGTACCCAGAAGTGCATCTGGCTGTGGTCACTGGGGCGCCGTGGCCATGACAAAGATGCGAACACTGGAGTTGACCAAATTTCTACTCAAGCACAGGTCACAGGAAAAAATACATGATACCAATGCAATAGGTGCCAGAGGGAATCTGATAGAATCCAAACAAATCCCAGCAAACTAGGAAAAAAGTACATATCTCCTCAATGGTCAGAAAGAGCATCTGTCTTAAACTAATGTTTACTATCCTATTAGTCAGTAAAACCTAAAGGTAAGTAAGGCCATGGGTTATACAGCAGTTAAGGGCACTGGCTTTACGTGTTGACTCTGTCCCTTGGGCACATAATATCTTCATATTTGCTTCCTCACCTGCAAAGGAGTAGTCATGGAGAGCAATGAGTATCAGTGTTGCTCTAGGACTTCTAGCCCATGTAATAAGACAAGAAAAAGCAAAACATGGAAAGGAGATTAAATGATGATGATGACTGTCTACCAAAAACCTCAAGAGAATGACCTGAAAGAACAATACGAGAAGTCAGTTGGTAGGACACAAATGCTACCTACACAAACCTAAATACCAATAGCAACCCATTGCTAAAAAATAAGGATTTGAGTAATTAAAACTTACGATTGTAAACTTGTCAATTATCCCCAACATTAATTTATAAAATTTCAATGCTATCTATTTACATTAAGTCCTTAGACAGTAGAATTCTGAAGTTTATCTGAAAAAATAAGATAACGAGAACAAGCAAGGAAAAAAAGTAATGAAGGGGCAACTTGCACCATCGGATATTAAAACAGAGAGCTAAAAAAAAATTGTGTGTCTCAGGACTGATACAGAGTCAATACTTAACATTGGTTTTCTAGGAATGAGGGGATAGATGAAGGAATGCAAGAATGATAGCTTTTGAAGGCATCTAGATCCCCTGCTTCAGCTACTTATTTACAAATGCAGAAACTGAGACCAAAAGAATGACCAGCCTAAGCTTCCCAACTGAGGACAATTTTTCCCCCCAGGAGACATTTGGCAATGTCGGGGACATTTTTCTTTTCTTTTTCCTTTTTTTCACACGGAGTCAAAAACTCCATGACACGGAGTCGGAGACTCACTCTGTCACCCAGGCTGGAGTGGCATGGCACGATCTCGGTTCACTGCAACCTCCACCTCCTGGGTTCGAGTGATTCTCCTGCCTTGGCCTTTCAAGTAGCTAGGATTACAGGTGCATGCCATCACACCCGGCTAATTTTTGTATTTTTAGTAGAGATGGGGTTTTGCCATGTTGGCCAGGCTGGTCTCGAACTCCTGACCTCAAGTGATCTGCCCGCCTTGGCCTCCCAAAGTGCTGGGATTATAGGCATGAGCCACCACGCCTGGCCTTGGAGACATTTTTCATTGTCAAAACGTGGTGGCATCCAAAGGATAGAGGCCAGGGATGCTGCTAACCAGCCTGCAAAGCACAGGACGTCTCTGTAACAAAGAACCATTTGGTCCCAAATGTCAATAATGCCCAGGTTGCAAAACTCTGGTGTAAGGTTGGTGATAGGGCAGTAGTGGAGCCGTTAAGAACAACAGCACACAATTGTGTCAGGCTCTGTGCCAAGTACTCCAAATGCATAATCTCAGGCAGTTCATTCAACAACCTACAGGGTGAATAATATTGTCTTCTGTTCCCGATGATGAAATTAAGGCTCAGAAAAGTGAAACGCGTGTTCATGCTCACCTGGTTAGGAGTGGTAGGGCTGAGCCCAGTGTCCAGATCTCCAGAGGGTACATGCCAATTCTCTCTCCACTACCTGATGCTGCCTTCTGATTTTTAAACACAATTTATTCCAAATTTTCTTAGAATCAGCAACTGTGCTTCGCTGGGAGCTTCAGGGAAATAGACCATCTCAGGCAGCAACACTTCCTGCAGGTCATCAGTAAGAATCCCAGGAGAATGAGGTTCCATCCTTGGTCACTTCAGGGTGGAACTTCTGTGAGTACCTCCTTTTCCACCCATCCACTCATTGTGGAATAACCCACTCTACTCCGAATGCCCCCCTTCCCCTGCCTACTGGAGTTAAGATGTCACTTTGCCAAGTTGAAGATAAGGATGGAATCAAGACCCTTTGCTGCAATTAATATCAATCATAACAACACCCAGTTTTGTTTTGTTTTATTTTGAGATGAGATCTGACTCTGTCACCCAGGCTGGAGGACAATGGCACCATCACAGCTCACTGCAACCTCCACTTCTAAGGCTCAAGTGATCCTCCTCACCTCAGTCTCCCCAGGACCTGGGACTACAGGTGTGTGCCACCACACGTGGCTAATTTCTGTGTTTTTTGTAGAGACAGGGTTTCTCTATGTCGTCCAAGCTGGTCTCAAGCTTGTGGGCTCAAGCAATCCACCTGCCTTGGCCTCCCAAAGTGCTGGGATTTCAACCACGAGCCACTGCACCTGGCCCCAGTATTTTTTTTTAATGCTAAGGCACTGCAGTTAGCACTTTATTTTTTTAAAATTTAATTTAATTAATTAATTTATTTATTTTGAGACAGAGTCTTGCTCTGTCGCCCAGGCTGGAGTACGGTGGTACAATCTCGGCTCACTCTAAGCTCCACCTCCCAGGTGCACGCCATTCTCCTGCCTCAGCCTCCCGAGTAGCTGGGACTACAGGCGCCCGCCACCTCGCCCGGCTAACGTTTTGTATTTTTAGTACAGACTGGGTTTCACCGTGTTAGCCAGGATGGTCTCGATCTCCTGACCTCGTGATCCACCCGCCTCGGCCTCCCGAAGTGCTGGGATGACAGGCGAGAGCCACCGCGCCAGGCCGGCACTTTATCAGACTTTTCAGGGATTATTAGATACTGGCTCTGAATTACACTGATTTCTGAAGACCTAAAGCATCGCTGTGGTCCATCAGTCAGAAAAGGGGCTTTGGAAGTCATCAATGGAGTGATCAACGGAGTTTTATTCAAATCTGTCTCACCATGGGCCTGGCGGGTCCCTAAACCCACCCCAGCTCTAGAACTCAAAATCAGGGTGGACACACTCAACAGCTGGCAGAATCTTCACACTGATTCTTTGACCCATGGAGAGGGGGCTATTATGATAGCAAAGGCCAAATGGAAGAAGCTACTAGAACTGCTCGACCTATGAAAATAGTACACGAGAAGTAATACTGTATTCTTGGAGGGATGGCAGAGATCAGTGCCCTCATCAAGGAACTTGAAAAATGAAAGGGTGGTGATTCCTGTAATATCCTCATCCAACCCACCTATTTGGCCTGAGTAGAAAACAGATGGATCTTAGAGAAATTAGAGTAAATTATTATAAATTTAATCAGATGACAATTCCAATTTGCAGCTGCTGTTCCAAACGTGGTTCCATTGCTGGAGAGAATCAACACATCCTCAGACACGGGGAATGCTGCTGTTGAGTTGGTGGGTGTCTCTTTTTCTCTATACCTGCTAGTGAAGAGCAGCAAAATAAGTTTGCTTCCCAATCGTATTGTTGGTAAGGCCAGCAGCTCATTGTCACCATCCTACCAGAGGGGCAAACCATCTCTCCAACTCTGCGGCATAATCTACCCCTAGGAACTTTGATTGTCTTTCCTTTACAAGAGCATCACACTGCTTCATTATTTTGAAGTTATTCCGCCGACTGGACCTGGTTAGCAGGATGCATTGGTAAAGACTCTTGCATGCCAGAAGGTGGGAAATAAATCTCACAAAAATTCGGGGACTTTCCAGCTTAGTGAAAATTCTACGACTCCAGTAGTTTTGGAGCATGTTGAAAGATTCTTTCCAAGGTGAAAGGAAAGTTGCTTCATCTGGTATCTCCTATCAGCGTGAAAGAGACACAGCTTCCAGTGCAGCTCTCTGGATTTCGGAGGCAGCATATACATAGTCATGCATCGCATGATGATGTCTTGGTCAGTCACAGACTGTGCCTATGAAGGTGGTCCCATAAGATTAGAACGGAGATGAAACGTTCTCTTGCCTAGTGACATCATAGCTGTTGTGATGATGTCGTGGTGTAATGCATTACTCGCACGTTTGTGTGGTGGTGCTGGTGTAAACAAACCTACTGCACCACCAGTTCTATCAATCTACCAAATGCAGCTATGGACGGTACAAAATACTTGATAAGGAGAATAAATAACTATGTTACAGGTTTATGCATTTACTCTATTATACTTTAATTTTTTTATTTTATTTTTATTTATTTATTTCTTTTTCCTGAGACAGAGTCTTGCTCTGTCACCCCGGCTGGAGCATAGTGCCGTGATCTTGGCTCACTGCAACCTCCACCTCCCAGGTTCATGCAATTCTCCTCCCTCAGCCTCTCGAGTAGCTAGGATTACAGGTGACTGTCAACATGCCTGGCTAATTTCTTGTATTTTTAGTAAAGACGGGGTTTCACTCTGTTGACCGGGCTGGTCTCGAACTCTTGACCTCATGATCCTCTCGCCTTGGCCTCCCAAAGTGCTGGGATTACAGACGTGAGCCACCACACCTGGTTCTATTATACCTTTACTTGTTTAGAGTGTACTACTTTTACTTATAAAACAACAAAGTGGGGCCAGGCATGGTGGCTCATGCCTGTAATCCCAGCACTTTGGAAGGCCAAGGCGAGAGGATCATGAAGTCAAGAGCTCAAGACCAGCCTGGCCAACAGGGTGAAACCCTGTCTTTACTAAAAATACAAAAAATTAGCCAGGCGTGGTGGTGTGCACCTGTAGTCCCAGCTACTTGGGAGGCTGAGGCAGGAGGATTGCTTGAACCCAGGAGACGGAGGTTGCAGTGAGCCAAAATCGCACCACTGCACTCAAGCCTGGGCGACAGAGCGAGACTCCATCTCAAAAAAAAAAAACAAACAGAAACAAACAAACAAACAAAAAATCAAAGTGAACGGTGAAACATCCTCAGGCAGGTCCTTCAGGAGGCATCCAGAAGAAGGCACTGTTATTATAGGAGATGGCAGCTCCATGCCTGTTACTGCCCCTGAAGACCTTCCAGGGGGAAAAGCTGCGGAGATGGAAGGCAGTGGTACTGATAACCACGACCCTGGGCAGGCCTAGGCTCATGTGTGTGTTTGGGTTTTCGTTTTTAAGAAAAAATTTTAAAAGTAGGAAAAAAATGTAATAGAAAAAAGCTTATAGAAAAAGGATGTAAAGAAAAAAATATTTTTGTACAGCTGTACAATGTTTGTGTTTCAAGCTAAGTGTTAGTACTAAAGAGTCAAGAAGTTAAAAGCGACTAAAGTGTTTACAAATTTAAAGAGTTATAGTAAGCTAAGGCTGGTTTATTATTGAAGGAAAAAAGCATTTTAAAATAAATTTAGTGTGGCCTAAATGTTGGGTGTGTATAAAGTCTACAGTAGTGTGCGGTAATGTCCTAGGCCTTCCCATTTACTCACTCAGAGCAACTTTCAGTCCTGCAAGTTCCACTCATGATAAGTGCTCTAGACAGGTGGACCAGTTTTTATTTTATTTTATTTTATTTTATTTATTATTTATTTATTTATTTTTATATTTTGAGATAGAGTCTCGCTCTGTCATTGCCCAGGCTGGAATGCAGTGGTGTGATCTTGGCTCACTGCAACCTCTGCTTCCTGGGTTCAAGTGATTCTCCTGTCTCAGCCTCCCGAGTAGCTGGGACTACAGGCACGTACCACCAGGCTCGGCTAATTTTTGTATTTTTAACAGAGGTGGGGTTTCGCCAAGTTGGCCAGGCTGGTCTCAAACTTCTGATCTCAGGTGATCCACCTGCCTCAACCTCCCAAAGTGCTGGGACTTACATCCCGCCTGGCCACTTTTTATTTTTTATACTGTATTTTTACTGTAACTTTTCTGTGTTTAGATACACACAGACTTACATTTTGTTACAATTGCCTGTAGTGGTCAGTACAGTCACATGCAGTACAGGTCTGTAACCTAGGAGCAATAGACCATACCACCTCGCTCCTGTGTGTAGAAGGCTGCACCATTTAAGTTTATGTGAGTGCACTCTATGATATTTGCACAACAACGCAATTGCTTAATGATGCGTTTCTTAGAACATATCCCTTTGGTTAAGTGAGGTATGACTGTGCTTCACTGGGGCGTGCTATTCTGACTCATTTACTGAGTGATGTGAAAATCTGCCAATTTTGAGTGAGACCCAGAACAAAAGACGGCTGCTCAGCAGATCCAGGCTGCCGCGCCAGTGGTTCTGCCTCTTGGGCCATATGACCCAGCAGATACAGTGGTGTCTGCAGTGTCAGGGGCACTTCACTAGGGGGCTGTTTCAAGCTTTTGGCACCCCCTCCCAGGCGGATCACAGTGTAGACTGTTCACATTTTGGAGTGAGGTGCTGCCCTCCTTTGTGGAGAACCGCTCTCTGCTTGGGTGTCATTGAAAAACCACCTTTGACTTGCTCCTGGGCTTCCATAGAGATTGAATGCTTTTTTTTTTTTTTTCCCAGACAAAGCCTTGCTCTGTTTCCCCGGCTGGAGTGCAGTGGCGTGATCTCAGCTCACTACAACCTCCAACTCCCTGGTTCAAGCAATTCTCCTACTTCAGCCTTCCAAGTAGCTGGGATTACAGGTGCCCAACACCACGCCTGGCTAATTTTTGTATTTTTAGTAGAGATGGGGTTTCACCATGTTGGCCAGGCTGGTCTTGAACGTCTGACCTCAGGTGATGTCCTCACCTTAGCCTCCCAAAGTGCTGGGATTACAGGCATGAGCCATTGTGCCCAGCTGAGATTAAGCTCTTGATCATGGGCAGCCAAGTTACTAGTTGACTGGAGACACCCACTGTGGACTAAGTACAGTCCGACCCACACAGCCAAAAGGTTGGTCATGCACAGTGGTGCTCCTGTGTCGCGTGGAAATGAACGTATAGGCTCAGGCTGGAGCAAATGCTTAAGGCAAAGCAAGTTGAGTGACAAAGAAGCAACTCGAGGCCCTGTGTGGTGGCTCACACCTATAAACCCAGAACTTCGGGAGGCCGAGGTAGGTGGATCGTCTGAGGTCAGGAGTACGAGACCAGCCTGGGCAACATGGTGAAACTCCATCTCTACTAGAAACAGAAAAATTAGCCTGGTGTGGTGGTGGGCGCCTGTAATCCCAGCTACTCAGGAGGCTAAGGCAGGAGAATCGCTTGAACCTGGGAGGCGGAGGTTGCAGTGAGCTGAGATAACACCACTGCACTCCAGCTTGGGTGATGGAGTGAGACTCTGTCTCAAAAAAAGAAAAAAAAAAAAAAAAAGAAGAAGAAGAAGAAGAAGTGACTCTGATACTCCGAAGCCTGCAGCCCCTATTCTCAGCTGTACCATCTTCTCTCTATCAATCTGTATTGATGGCCTCAGGGAGGTCCCCATGATCAGATCACTGAGGAAGGCATTTCCATCCTGGTTTATAAATGGTTCTGTGTGACACACAGATCCTACCCCAGTGCAGACAGCTACAACAGGTGGCCCTGCTCTGAAATGGCCCCGAAGGCCTGTGGTGAGGGGACATCCTACCAATTGACAGAATCTGAGTTGTTCATTTTGTTCGAAAAGAGAGCTGGCCAGAGATACAGGTCTGTATTGATTTGTGGGCTATGGCTAAGGGTTTGGCTAAGTGGTTAGGGAATTGGAATTGGAATACAATTGGGAAACCGGTGAGAAGAAGGTCTGAGGAAGTGGGTAAGTGGATAGACCCCTCCAAATCAGCACAGAGTGTGCAGATATTTGTGTCTCATGAGAAAGTCGTCAAAGGGTGATCTCGGCAGAAGATTTTATTAACCAAGTGGATGGGATGACCTGTTTTGGGGATGGCAGACAGTCTCCTCTTTGGGCTACGCTTGGGTTTGTCATACAGGCTCGTGAGCAAAGTAGGAAGGAGTGGAAGTTGCACACTCTCAGCCACGTCTGCTTCCATTGCACAAGGCCAATCATCTACAGCCACTGCTGTAGAAGCAACTGCTTCTACAGCTGAGAGCCCAATTGGCCACCAGCAGAGACCATGACTGAATCCTGTCATGGTCTGCTTCCTGGGGACCAGCCAGCCACCTAGAGGCAGATGACTGCACTGGGCTACTTCATCATGGAAAGGGTAGCACTTTGTACTTGCTGGAATAGATATTGACTCTGGATGGAATTTACCTTCTTTGCCCTCAATGCTCCTGCCAAAATGTACACCCATGGGCCTACCAAGTCCTTTTGGCATTGACACAGCAATGACTCCCTTGAGCTTGTCTCAGTCCATTTAGTATTCCCATGGGGAATATGAGAGACTGGATAATTTATAAAGCAAGATATTTATTTGGTTTATAATTCTGCACACCATACAAGAAGCATGGTGCTAGCTGGGCATGGTGGCTCGTGCCTATAATCCCAACACTATGGGAGGCTGAGGCGGGTGTATCACCTGAGGTCAGGAGTTCAAGACCAGCCTGGCCAACGTGGCGAAACCCCCCTTTACCAAAAATACAAAAATTAGCTGGATGTGGTGGCATGTGCCTGTAATCCCAGCTACTCAGGAGGCTGAGGCAGGAGAATTACTTGAACCCAGGAGGCGGAGGTTGCAGTGAGCCAAGATTGCACCACTGCACTCCACCCTGAGTGACAGAGCAAGACTCCACCTCAAATACACACACACACACACACACACACACACACACACACACGGTGCTGGCAGCTGCATCTGGTGAGGGCCTCATGGTTCTTCCACTCCTGGTGGAAGGTGAGGAGGAGCCAGCGTGTGCAGAGATCACACAGCAGCAAGTAAGGCAGAAGGAGGGCGCCAGCTAGGTGTGGTGGCTCACGCCTATAATCCCAGCACTTGGGAGGCCAAGTTGGGAGGATCACTTGACCCCAGTACTTTAAGACCAGCCTAGGCAACATAGTGAAACTTCGTCTTTACAAAAAAAAAAAAAAAAAAAAAATTAGCCAGGTGTGGGAGCCTGTGCCTGTGGTTCCAGCTACTTGGGAGGCTGAAGCAGGAGGATCGCCTGAGCCAGGGTGATTGAAGCAGCAGTGAGGCGAGCCGTCATCACACCACCGCATCCCAGCCTGGGCAACAGAGCAAGACATTCTCTCAAAAGAATGAAAAATAAAGTTAAAAATAAAAAAGAAGGAGGGTGCCAGACTCTTTTCAACAACCAGTTCCCGTGGAAACTAAGAGCCCGTTCATGAGGGATCTGCTCCCCCGACCAAAACACCCCCCACCAGGCCTCCACGGCTAACACTTGGGGTCAAATTTCAAGAGACTTGATGGAGCCAAACAAACCCTATGCAAACTATAGCAAAGCTGGATGTTGAAACTGCCATCCGGCCACTTTGAGCTCCTCATACCGCTGAGTCAACAAGCAAAGAACGGGGGTTACAGTACTGGTTGTTGTGATTGATCCTGATCAATCCCGACCAAGGAGAGATTGGATTGCCAATGCACATGTGAATTGCAGGAGACCCTTGAGTGTTTCCTATTCCTCCCCTGCCCTGTGATTAAAACCAATGAAAATCTTTGACAGCCCAATTCAGGCAGAACCTCCAATGGCCCAAAGTCTTCATAAATAAATGCTTGGGGCACTCCACAAAGCAAAGAACCATGAGTAGCTGGAATGCTCGCTAAAGCCAAAGGGAATACGAAATGCACGTTGGAAGGAGTTAGTTATCAATGCCTGTTACGATGATGTAACCAGTGGCAGAAATGAGGACTGTGATAACTATGAGTCTTTCTTCTTTATTTTGAACATGTTTATATGTATGTATGTTTTTTGTTTTCTTTTCTTATCTCGTCATCTAGCATAAGACGTGGAACCAGTAGTTAGCTTCGTATCTCAGTATCTAAGGTGCACAATTTAAAACAGGGAGTGTGAATAAACTAGAAGAATCAACCTTGTCCAAAGGGGAAAAAAGGACTTTGTGTCCTCTTCCGGGGAAAGGTTAGTGTATTTGTAAGTATAAGCAGGGCTGTTGTGTAAGGTGTAGCTGTAATCCAGAAGGATGACTTTGTGAGTCTCATTCATACTTTAGGGAGGAGATGTTACCTGGATGTCAAGTTGACAAGAGGTGGACTTTGGTCCATCAGCTTAGCAAGGCTGAGTTAAGTTACCCAGAACTTCCTTTCCTGTGTATTTTTGGTGAGAGTGGGCCACAGTATTGACTCTGGGGAGATTGGGAGGGCAGGGTGAAGGAACAGCCGTTGTGTAACTCACCTATGAGGTTGCTGATATTCCGATCACCTCATTGACATGAGACTGGCTGGGCTCATGGCTGTGCCACGCCCCCGGATCCTCCTTCTGCTTCCCTGGCTCCTGGACCTGGCATGTGTGTTTCGCTCTGCAATGAAAGCCCTGGGATCCTGTGGGCTACTCATACCAATTTTAGAGGCAAAAAGAACTGAGCCAGGTGTGCTTGTCCTTGTGGGGCCAGCTCTGCTATGGATCCCAGCTCGCTCTTGATCTGCCCACGTTACATTCCTCTTCCCTTCCCCACTCACCGCCTGCCTTCTCTTCTCCAAGCTCCTGCCTTGGATGCAAAGACAACAGACTTACAGAGACTGCCTAGCCAGGCCTCACAGTTGTGTGAGGTCAAATCCCTGCAATGAATCCCTTTCTCTCCCTCTCTGTCTGAGTGGCTCGGCTCCACCGATGGGGCCCTGGCTCATATACTTTCTAAGCCATTGCTCTCAACTACTATGTGACTCAAACCTACCATTGCAGTGGGCGTTAGAGGAGGCCAGTGCAACAAGACACATGCGAAAGGGTTTTCACCTTCGTTCAGTTAGGAAATGTGTCCCAGCCACTTCTAGGAGCAGTGCCCAATGTGGGTACTGCGGATCCATCAGACTCAAACCATCATTTGAAGTTGTTTCCAGCTTAGGCCTTGTAAATTCTATACAATTGTCAGAAGTTATTATAAAAATCCCAGAGGTGGCAATTCTTGTGCAAGCAACATTTTTCATCATTGGTATACAATGATGAGACATTGACATACAAAAAGGTTTAATTACCTATTCATAAAACAGTTGCCCTCAATTTTAACATCTGTCAATTAGATTTTTTGTGTGTGCCACCCTTTTCTCCCTGTCTGTTGCTGGAAAAATAGAGGAGGAGGATTCATTCATGTTAATTGTTGGGCTTAATTATGTTTTTTGGTTTTGGTTTTTTTTTTTTTTTTTTTTTTTGAGACACGGCTTCATTCTGTTGTCCAGGCTAGAGCACAGTGGCATGATCATAACTCACTGCAGCCTCAAACTTCTGGGCTCAAGAGATCTTGTCTCAGCCTCCTGAGTAGTTAGGACTACAGGTGTGTGCCACCATACCTGGCTAATTTTTTAAATTTCATTTTTTTTTTTTGGTAGAGGCAGAGGTCTAACTATGTTGCCCAGGGTGGTCTCAAACTCCTGGTCTCAAGTGATCCTCTTGCCTCAACCTCCAAGTAGCTGAAGAGGCTACTTTTGAGGCCACTACAAGTGCGTGCCACCACGCCTGACTAATTTTTAAATTTTTTGTAGAGACGAGTTATTGCTGTGTTGCCCTGGCTTAATTATGCATGATTGAAACAAGAGAGTGAGATACCAATCATTGCAGGTTGAGCTCCCCTGGAAGTATACTCTGAGTGGAAATTTAAGTACAAGAGATGTTTTGAGAAATGTTCTCACGATTAACACCTCCCGAGGCGGGGCTCAAGGAACCAGGAAGGGCAGTGGGATGAGCTGAATTGCTCTGCAGTTGCAACAAAGTCTCAGACAATCCTCATGGAGCTTTAGACATCCTCTCAGAGTTGTCCCACATTGGGGTGGGGGTTGGGGATGAGTCTTTGTATCTCCATATTGACCTCTCACTGGATATGGATTGCCCCAGGAGAGGGACTTTGACCACGGGCAGTGAGGCTTTCTTCAGCCAGAGACATGGCACCAGGGAGAGGTGGGCCCAGCTGAGTGCTGTCAGCCACTAACCATTCCAGCAGCTGAGGAAATTAATGCTTCAGTCCCAGATGGCACAGGCTACAGTCCACACCTTGTTCTACTTGACTCCCCTTACTCCATTTGGTAATTCTGGAGAGCGACTCCTCCAGGATTCTGTGGGCCTCTTTTCCCGGGGACAACTCGCGAGAGGAGCGTTGGTGGGATGACCCGACTGCCCCGACCACAGCAGCTGATCGTTAGCCATTACTGACAATGTCTCCCACCTCCACCACCCATTCCAGGTTGTTCTCATCCAGATGTAGTACCTGTAATGATCCAGGCGGCTCATAGGGTTGAGTGACTCAGACCCTCATTTCTGAGGGGTCTGAAACCTTGGTCACCATACATTGCTCTGGTCATGACTGTGGCACTTGCCCACTTATGATCAAATTGGGCCAAAGTGTGCCAAGAAATGCCCAGAAAATAACCTGGGTGCCAAATGTGTTCCTTCCTGGCTCCATAATGTACTAGAAACCCTATCTCTTTCTGATGATCAGGGTCAATTTCTCCTGCCAGAATGGTGACCCGTTTCCTTGCCTACTGGTCTCTTGATAGGAGCAGCCTGAAGTGACTGGCAGCAGTGGAGCTTCAAGTTAAACGGAGAGAGGCCAGTAGTTGCTCACGCCTGTAATCCCAGCACTTTGGGAGGCGGAGGCAGGCTGATCAAGATGTCAGGAGATGGAGACCATCCTGGCTAACACGGTGAAACCCAGTTTCTACTAAAAATACAAAAAATTAGCCAGGCACGGTAGCAGGCGCCTGTAGTCCCAGCTACTTGGGAAACTGAGGCAGGAGTATTGCTTGAACTGGGAGGCGGAGGCTGCAGTGAGCCGAGATTGCGCCACTGCACTCCAGCCTGGGCGACAGAGTGAGACTGTGTCTCAAAAAAAAAAAAAAGTTAAATGGGGAGAAAGGCGGGAGGAGGACCACAGCAAATCCTGTCCCTATAAGAGCAATGATAAAATTGGACAAAATTGCCAAAAGCAACCATTTCGGAACTCTGGACATTAACCAAAGGCAAATAACAAATGGAAAGACATTTATTTAATAAAAACACCTGAGCCTTTGTTGACAGTGGCGGGATCTGTGCCATTTCCACACGGGGCTGCTCCCCGCACGTCTCTCTGAACTCTTCGTGGCAGCCAGGAACCTAGAAGTCTTGCTGCTGCTGGAGGGGCTGATCTAATTTGGAGCTCCATAGAAAAGCACAACGTCCAGAAACACTGTCAAAAGCAAAGGCCATCTCTGCAGCAGACAATCAAGGAAGACCCATGTCACAGCTGCCTAAGTCTGTGATACTGATTTGGGAAAGCAGCAACCAGCCAAAAATTTACAAGAAAGAGCTGGGAAATAAGACAACCACAGGGGCTTTGATAAACCTGACATATTCCTAAGAATCTGGAATGCTGTGCACGTGCCCAAGGTGTAGGAATGTGCAGGAGAGACTGGAGAGAGCCCAGTTACCTGTTTGTTCCTGGCTGACGACGAGCCCCTGCACCAACAGCGAGTGAAGGTGGGCACACCTGTAAACTGTCAGTACTCTGAGCGCGTGCCTCACCACACCAAAGGGCGGAAACGTTACTGGCTGAAGGTGTTTAAGCAAAACCTCTGACCAATCATTGGCTGCCTATTGAGGATGCTTACCCAGATTATGCTTAATCTATAGAAAAGGTTTAAAATGAAGGCAGGAATTAAGCAAACAAATAAACAAGCAAACAAGATTTCCATGTTTGCACACTGGAGAGGAGACCGGCTCTAAATAATTTATTCAGGCAAGTCACTAAACACACAAATAAATGCAGCAGTAGCCTCTAGGGGAGACAAATCAGAACTCAGATTTGTTATAATATTTTCCCAAAGCTTTCAGTTTCCAAAAACATGGTGAAACATACAAATACATAGAAAAATATGGTCATATGCAGAAAAGAAGCAGTGAATAAGCTATCTCTGAGCAAGCTCAGATATTGGACTCGGTAGACAATGACTTAAAGGAAACTATGTTTAAATAATTAAAGCAGCCGGGTGGGGTGGTACATGCCTGTAATCCCAGCTCCTCAGGAGGCTGAGGTGGGAGGATCACTTGAGGCCAGGAATTTGAGGGCTGGGCAACATAGCAAAACTCCATTTCCAAAAACCCAAAACACAGAAAACAAAGAAATAAAGCAAAGTATGACATTAATGTCTAACCAACAGAGAAAGTCAACAAAAAGACACAAAGTATTAATGAGAACTGAATTGAAAAGTATAATAACTGAAATGAAAATTTACTAGAGGTGCTCAACAGCAGGTTTGAGCTAGAGGAAGAAGGACTCAGCAAAGTTGAAGACAAAGCAATAGAAACCATTTAGTCTAAAGAACAGAAAGAAAAAAGAACAGAATAAAATGAATAGCACCTCCCAGAGACCTGTGGGACACCATGAAGTGAAAGGGGTAAAACCTTCCTTTTTTTAAAAAGAATAGCTGAAAATGTCCCAAATTTGCTTAAAAATATCAATATGTGTATACAATAAGCTTAACAAACTCCAAGTGGGATGTCTTAGTCTGTTTGGGCTGCTTTAATAAAATTCCATCAACTGGGTGGCTTAGATATAGCAGAAATTTATTTCTTACAGTTCCAGAGACTGGGAAGTCTAAGATCAAGGTGCCAGCAGATTCAGTGTCTTGTGAGGGCTGGCTTTCTGGTTCACAGGTGGTGGCTTTTCACTGTGTCTTCATGTGGTAGAAGGGGTGAAGAAGCTCTCCTGAGCCTATTTTATAAGGACACTGACCTCATTCACAAAGGCTCTGCCCTCATAGCCTACTTTATCTCCTAATACCAGAAGGCCCACCTCCTACTACCATGGGGGTTAGGATTTCAGTATATACATTTCAGCATATAAATTCTGTGAGACACAAACCTTCAGACCATAGCATAGGATAAACTCAAAGAAATCCACACCTAGACATACCATAGGCAAAGACTGTGACTATAACATATGTCATCAAAGGCAAAGTCTTCAAGGCAACAACAGTGAAATGACTCATCATGTATAAGGAACCACAATCAGATTACAGCTAATTTATCTTCAGAAACAATGGAAGTTGAAAGGCAGTAGGATATTCAAAGTGTTGAAAGAAGAAACCAATCAGTCAGGAATTTATATCCATCAAAATTATCCTTCAAACCTGAAGGCAAAATAAAGACATCCCAGGATAAACAGACTGGAAGGATTCTTTGCTAGCAGACCTGCCTTGCAAAAAATGCTAAAGGAAGTCCTTCAGGCTAAAAAAAAAATCATATAATACGATAACTTGAATCTCCATGAAGAAATAAAGAGCGCTTGTGAAGATTATTATGTAGGTCAATGTAAATGTTAGCATAAATATGTTTTTACTTGTTTCTTCTCTTAATTGATGTAAAACATAACTGAATAAAGCAATAATTATAAAACTGTATTATTAGACTTGTAATATATCAAGATGCATTTTATATGACAGTATTTGCACAAAGAAATGAGAAAAGAAGGGAGATATATTGGAGCAAAGTTTCTATATCCTATTGGAATAAAGTTAGTTTTAATCCCATATAGATTATTTTAAATTAAAGTGCATATTGTAATGTTCTGAATAACTTTTAAGAAAATAAAATGTAAAATATAGTGAAAATAAGGAATGAAAATGGTACACTGTGAAATATCTATTTAACACAAAAGACGGCAGTAACAGGAAGAGAGAAACAAAAGACTTCAGAAATATAGAAAACAAATAGCAAAATGTCAAATGTAAATTAAACCATATCAATAGTTACATCAAATACAAACACTCAGATCCAAAGACAGATTGTCACATTGTACAAATAGCAAAATGTCAGATGTAAATTAAACCATATCAGTAATTACATCAAATATAAACACTCAAATCAAAAGATAGAGATTGCCAGATTGTACAAAAAAACAGAATCCAACTATATGCTATTTACAAAAAAAAAGACACTTTATTAGATTCAAAAACATGAATAGGTTGAAAGTAAAAGAATAGAAAAGACACACCAAGAAAACAGTAACTGTAAGAGAACTGGGGTGGCCATATATATATGTACACACATATATATACACACACACACACACACATATATACACACACACATACACACACACATATATACACACACACACACATATACACACACACATACACACACACATACACACACACACATATATACACACACACACATATATATACACACACACACACATATACACACACACACACACACACACACACACACATATATATATATAGAGAGAGAGAGAGAGTTTGTTTTGAGGTGGAGTCTCGCTCTGTCACCAAGGCTGGAGTGCAGTGGTGTGATCTTGGCTCACTGCAACCTCTGCCTCCTGGGTTCAAGCGATTCTCCTGCCTCAGCCTCCTGAGGAGCTAGGATTACATGTGCACCACCACGCCCAGCTGATTTTTGTATTTTCAGTAGAGACAGGGTTTCACCATGTTGGTTAGGCTGGTTTTGAACTCCTGACCTCATGATCCATGGAGTGGCTATATTAATATCAGGAAAATAGACCTTTAAGACAAAAAGAAGTTACCAAATAATAATAATAATAATAATAAGGAAGAGACATTTTGTAATGATGAAAGAGTCAGTCAGGAGGACATAAAAATCTTAAACCTTCATGTGCCTAATAAGAGTTTCAAAATACATTAAATAAAAACTGATATAAATACAAAGAGAAATAGATAACTTTCCACTTACAGAAGATTTCAATACTCCTTTGCTATGGTCTGAATGCATCCTCCCAAAATTCATGTTGAAACTTAATTACCAATGTGATATTAAGAGGTGGGTCCTGTAGGAGGTGATTAAATCATGAGAATAGAGCTGTTAGGAATGGGATTAGTGACCTTATGAAAAAGATGCTGCCCCTTTGGCCATGTGAGGACCCCCCCAGCCCACTGGAGAGGATGCCACATATGGAACAGGCCCTTGACAGACACCGAATCTGTGACTCCGTAATCTTGGACTTCCCAACCTCCAGAACTGTGAGAAACAAATTTCTATTGTTTATAAATTACCCAGCCTAAGGTATTTTGTTAATAGGGCAGGTATACAGAAAATTAGTGAGGTTATAGAAGCCTTGAACCACCCGATCAATCAGCTTCCCCAAACTGATCTCTATAGAATACTCCATCCAGAAGCAGCAGAACAGCCCCTCTTTCCAAGGGTACATGATACATTCTCCAGGGTGGACCAAGGTCTAAGTCACAAAACATGTCTCAGTAAATTGAAAAAGATGAAATCATAAAAAGTATGAGCTTCAATCACAACAGAATTAAATGAGAAAACGACAACAGAAAGAAATTTAGGAAATCCAAAGTGTTTTGAACCAAATGAGAACAAAAACACGACATATCAAAATTTCCTAATTCAGTTAATGGAGTGCTTAGAAGAGAATACACAGTCTCTGTTAGAAAAGGGGGATCTCAAATCAGCCGTCTAACCTTTCACCTTACCCATCTACGTAAGAAAGAACACACTAAATCCAAGGCAAGCAGAATGAAGGAAATAAAAGAGTGGAAAGCAAGTTTGTAGAGAAGGGATAAACCACAGAGAAAATCAAAGAAACCAAAAATTTGTTTTTTGAAAAGATCAACAAAATTTTTAAAAACCTTTAGCTAATGTGATCAAGAAAAACAAGAGACTGCTCAGATCACCAAAATCAGTAATGAAAGAGAGACAACCTCTGACCCTAGAGAATTCATAACAAATTATAAGGGAATACTGTGGACAATTTTACCCCAACAAATTAGGCAACTGAGTAAATGGATAGACGTCTAGAAAAACACAAATCCCCAAAATTCACTCTAGAAGAAGTAGAAAATCTGAATATACTTAGAACAAGCCAAAAAACCTGATACTTTTAAAAGTCTCTCCACAGAGGAAAACCTGAGCCTAGAGAGCCTCACTAATGAATTCTACCAAATGTTTAAAGAATAAATAATGTCAGGCCAGGCGTGGTGGCTCACACCTGTAATCCCAGCACTTTGGGAGGCTGAGGTGGGCAGATCACGAGGTCAGGAGTTTGAGACCAGCCTGACCAACATGGTGAAACCCCGTCTCTACTAAAAATATAAAAATTAGCTGGGCGTGGTGTCGCACACCTGTAATCCCATCTACTCAGGAGGATGAAGCAGGAGGATTGCTTGAACCCAGGAGGGGGAGGTTGCCGTGAGCCAAATTGCGCCACTGCACTCCAGACTAGGCAACAGAGTGAGACTCCATCTCAGAAAGTTAAAAAAGAAGTTAAAAAGGAAGAATTAATGTCTCTCTTCCACAAATTCTTCCCAAAGATGGAGAACAAAAGGACACTTTTGTCCTTCTTTGAGGCCAGTATTACCTTGGTCCCAAAGCTAGACAAAGACATCACAAAAAAATAATATTATAAACCAATACCCTTCATGAATATAGAGGAAAAAACCCTCGATGAAATATCTAAGTGAATTCACTACTATATAAAAAGGATTACATATCATGACCAAATGAAATTTGTCTAAAAAATACAAGACTGGATTAACATCCATAAATCAATTCATGTAATGCACTGTGTTAAAACAATGAGGAGCAAAACCCACATGACCTTCTCAATAGACAGAGAAAAACTCATTTGACAAAATTCAACTTGCATTCACAATTAAAAAAGAAAAAAAAAAAAACCTCTCAGCAAACCTGAAATAGATGGGAACTTTATTAACCTGATAAACAGAGGCTATAAAAATCCTATACCTAATGTTAGACTTAATGGTGACAGAATAAATGCTTTCTCCTTAACATGAGGAGCAAGGCAAGGATTTTCACTCTTGCCCCTTCTATTTAATGTTGCACTCAAGGTTTTAGACAGTTCAGTCAGATGTAATAAATAAAGACATCCAGATTGGAAAGGAGGAGGTAAAACTGTCTTTATCTAGATGACATGATCTTGTATGGGGAAAATCCTATGGAATTCACAAAAACACTCTGATAATAAATAAATAAATTCCGCAAGGACACAAGATCAATATACAAAAATCAACTGCATTTCTTCATATTAGCAGTGAACAATCTGGAAATGAAATTAAGAAAGTGACTCCATTCAACAGCATCAAAAAGAATAAAATACTTAGAAATAAATTTAATAAAAGAAGCCTAAGATTTGTACACCGAAAACCATAAAACATTGCCAAGGGAAATTAAAGAATATCTAAATAAATGGAGACGTTTCATATTCATGGATTAGAAGAATCAATATTGTTAAGATGACAATTCTCCTCAAATTGATCTATAGAGTCAACACAATCCCTATCAAAATCCCAGAAGGGTTTTTCACAGAAATTGACAAGCTGATTTTAAAAGTTATATGGAAATGAAAAGACCCAGAATAGCAAAAACAATTTTAAAAAAGAACAAAACAAGAGGGCTTTCATTTCCCACTTCCAAAATGCACTTTACGGCTTTGGTAACAGAGGCAGCGTTACCTGGTGTAAGAGCAGGCATGCTGCGTAGATAAACGAAACAAAGCTGAGAGTCCAGTGAGAAGCTGTTATATTTACGGTCAATTGAGTTTTGATAAAGGTGGCAATGTCGCTCAATGGGAAAGGCTAGGTTTTTAAGAAATGGTGCTGGGACAGCTGAATATCCACATGCAGGAAAGCAAACTTCATACCATTCACAAAAGAAAAAAAAAATTGCCCAAAATGACTGTAGGCCTAAATATAAGTGCTTACACTATAAAACTTTCCTTTTAATTTTAATGTTTTTGAGACAGGGTGTCACTCTGTCACCTAAGCTGGAGCACAGTGCATGAACACGGCTCACTGTAGCCTCAACCTCCTGGACCGAAGTGATCCTCCTACCTCAGCCTCCTAAGTAGCTGGGACCACAGGTATGTGCCACCATGCCCAGCTAATTTTTTAATTTTTTTTTTTTAGATGGAGTTTCACTCTCATTGCCTAGGCTGCAGTACAATGACACGATCTTGGCTCACCGCAACCTCTGCCTCCTTGGTTCAAGTGATTCTCCTGCCTCAGCCTCCCGAGTAGCTGCGATTACAGGCGTGCGCCACCATGTCCAGCTAATTTTGTATTTTTAGTAGAGATGGGGTTTCTCCATGTTGGTCAGTCTGGTCTTGAACTCCCAACCTCAGGTGATCTGCCCGCCTCGGCCTCCCAAAGTGCTGGGATTATAGGCGTGAGCCACTGTGCCAGGCCATTTTTTAATTTTTTTGTAGAGACAGGATCTCACTATGTTGCCCAGGCTGGTCTCGAACTCCTGGGTTCAAGTAATCCCCTGCGTCGGCTTCCCAAAGTGCTGGGATTACAGGTGTGAGCAACCACACCAGGCCTATAAAACTTTTAGAGGAGCACACAGCAGAAAATCATTATAACCTTGGGTTAGACAAAGCTTTCTCAGATTCAACATTAAAAGCATACCGTGTAAAGTAAAAAATTAGTAAATCAGTCTTCATCAAAATAAAAAAATGCTTGCAATTCAAAAGACATCATTAGGAAAATGAAGAGACAAGCCATAGACTGAAAAAATTTTTGTAAATCGTGTATTTGATAAAGAACTTCTGTCCAGAACATACAGATGACTCAACAAGAAGACAAACATCCAATTAAAAAATAGGGAAAGGATTTTAATAGACATTTCACCAAAAAGATAAACAAATGACTAATAAGCGCTTGAAGAGATGCTCAACATCATTAGTCATGAGGGAAATGCAAATGTGAACCACAATGAGATACTACTTCATACACACTAGAATGGCTATAATTAAATAGGCAGACAATAACAAATGCTAGTTAGAGCGTGTGGAAATGAGCTTTCTCATACATGGCTGGAGGAAATGTAAAACAGTATAGCTACTTGGGAAAGTGGTTTAGCTTTTTCTTTAAAAGTTAAACATTTACCTATTGGGTACAATGTTCAATATTTGGGTGATGTGTACGTGAAAAGCCCAGTCTTCACTACTGCGCAATATATCCGTGGACCATACCCCCTAAATCTATGCAAAAAAAAGTTAAATATAAATTTACTAAATGACCCAACTGTTCCTCTCCAAAATAGCTACTCAAGAGAAATGAAAACATAAGTTCACACAAAACTTGCATGTAAATGCTCATGGTAGCTTAATTTCTAATAGCCAAAAAAAAAAAAAAAAAAAGTAGAAATAACCCAAATGTCCATCAACTGGTGAACTGACAAAATGTGGTCTAGCCATCCAGTGGAATACTCTTCATCAAGAGAAAGGGAGGAAGTGCTGATGCAGGCTACAACATGGAGGAAACTCCAAACATTGTAAGCTAAAGGAAGCCAGACACCAAAGACCACATACTATGTGATGCAATGTGTATGAAATGTCCAGAAAGAGCAAATAGAGAGAGACGGAAAGTACATAGGCATTTGCCTCGGGCTGGGGGCTGAATGAAGAGTGACTGTAAATGGGTCTGAGGGATCTTCTTGAGGTGATGGAAAGGTTCTAAATCTGGATTACAAGGATGGTTGTAAAACACAGCACATTTATTGAAAATCATTGACTTGCATACTTAAAATGGGTGAACTTTATGATGCAATGAAGCTGTAAAAATAAAGTTTAATGAGACTATTTCTGTGTTCCCTGGCAGAATAATTTCCCCTTTGAGAACCAGGACCTCCCTGATCACAGGGCTTTGAGTTGCAGGAATAAGAATCACAAACTCTTCAAATAGGTTGTAGGAGGGACTATTACAAGCAGGGCCATTCCAGCTTCTGCCCCTTGGTTCCTGGACCTATATAGGTATACAGGTAACATTTCTATTTGATCTACCAGGGGCAGAACACCATATCATGGCCATCCATTTAGGCAATTTGCACCCTGGAGGACATGGGCTCATCTTCAGGCTGGCATCTCAGCTTTGCCTAAAACAAACCATTCCACTTCCTATCAGTCCACAGCATTTGGATGGCAGGGTCTGTAACTGATGGTGTATCCTGTGGTTATGCACATGTGGTCACACCTCTTTTGCCGTGATTTTATGTGGGAGTCTCTGTTGGTGGATCAAGCACTGTAAATCTTTAGTTGGGGTGAGGTGGGCGAGGGGTTGGGGTGGAGGGTGAGGTGGGGGCTGTCTGTGACTTTGTGGCCAGGAAAAGCAAACCCCCTCTTGGATGTGATGGTGAATTTTATGTGTCAGCTTGGAAGAGGTTAACATTTCAGCTGGGGAACCTCGGGTACAGCGGACTGCCCTCTGCAATGTGGTGAGTGGCATCCTATCAGGTGAAGGCTTGGGTAGGGCGAGACTGAGCAAGGGGAATCCTCCAGAACAGTGGTTCCCAGACTTTTTGGCACCAGGGACCAGTTTCGTGGAAGACAATTTTTTCCATGGACCGGGGATGGGGGATGGTTTTGGGATGATTCAATCTCATTACATTTATTGTGCACTTTTATTTTTATTATTGTTACACTATAATGTACAATAAACTAATTATACAACTCACCATAATGTAGAATCAGTGGGAGCCCTGAGCTTATTTTCCTGCAGCTAGAAAGTCCCATCTAGGGTTGATGGGAGACAGTGACAGATCATCAGGCATTAGATTCTCATAAGCAGCACTCAACCTAGATCCCTCGCATACTCGGTTCACAATAGGGTTCGTGCTCCCAAGAGAATCTGATGCCACTGCTGATCTGACAGGAGGCGGAGCTCAGCAGGTAATGCAAGCCATGGGGAAAGGCTGTAAATACAGATGAAGCTTCCTTGCCTTGTTCACCTGCCCACCGCTCTTACCGCTGCTCCAGAAGGCTGCCTTCAGACATCTGCACCATCAACTCTCCTGGGACTCCAGGCTGTCAGCCACCTGAGCACATGAGCCAATTCCATATACTAAATCTCTCTATATATACAGTTGGCCCTTGAACAACAGGGGGGTTTGGTACACCAACCCCACCCCTCCATGTGGTAGAAAATCCACGTATAACTTTTGACTCCCCCCGAAACTTAATTACTAATAGAAAACATACTGTTGGCAGGCAGCCTTCCTGATAACACAGTCAATCATCACATACTTTGTAAGTTATATGTATTATATACTGTATTCTTACAATAAAGTAAGCTAGAGAAAAGAAAATGTTATTAAGAAAAAATGTAAGAAACAGAAAATATATTCACTGTCAATTAAGTGGAAGTGGTCATTAGGATCTTCGTTTTCATCATCTTCATGTTGGGTAGACTGAGGAGGAGGAGAAAGAGGTGGGATTGGTCTTGCTGTCTCAGACAGGGCAGAGGCAGGAGAAAATCTTCATAGGAGTGAACCCTTGGGCTGGGTGTGGTGGCTCACCCTGGAATTCTAACGTTTTGGGAGCCCAAAGTGAAAGGATTGCTTGAGGCCAGGATTTTGAGACCAGCCTGTGCATCACAGCAAGATCTCATTTCTACAAAAAAAAAAAAAAAAAAAAAAAAAAAAAGTAACCGAGTGTGGTGGCATGCACTTGTGGTCCCAGCTACTCGGCAAACTGAGGTGGGAGGATTGCTCGAGTCCAGAAATTCAAGGCTGCTGTGAGCTGTGATGGAGCCACTGCATTCCAATCGGGGTGACAGAGGGAGACCCTGTCTCTAAAAACAACAACAAAAACCCTCAAAACCCAAAAGCGGACCCATGCAGTTCAGCCCTGTACTGTTCAAGGATGAACTGTATATACACATCCTATTGGTCCTGTTTCTCTAGAGAACTGACTAGTCCCCTGGGTATGTGTCAATTCCAGTCATGAGTAACAGCTGCCTTTTCCAGGGTGGAAGGGTGCAGTGTAGTCCATTTGCCTCCATGCAGCTGGCAGATGTCCTTAAAGCCTCTGCGGTTGCTGGGAGCTCACTGTTGGTTTCTGTTGCTGGCAGGTGGGACATTCAGCCTCAGGAGCTCCTGAGGCTGTAGCGGCCTACGTCAATGGGAGGCCATGTGGCCAGGCCCATGACTCTGGTCACAGCACGGGGTGGCCGATGACAGAGGCTGGCTGACATCAGCTGGCCAAGTCATTCTGTCTCCTAAGGTCTGCGTTACCTCTTCCATTGTAGAGTGCTCAGTGGGCGTTCGCATGAATAGACCTTCCTCCGGCCACATTACAGCCTTTTCAAAAACATGCCCACCTGCCTCTTCCGCAGACCTTCCCCTCCCTCATCTGCCAATCCTTTTCTTTCTAGTCTCTGAGAAGTCAATCAAACCATTCTTCACTGGTCAAGAATCCTGTATGAGCCATCCTTGAGCCAGGATGCTTTTCATACAAAATGGATGACGGGGAGCCCCATCTGAAGCTCTGCCCACTGGGAAGATTTGCCCTCACCACTGCATTCATAGAGCATGCTTCAGTCAAAAAGGCTGCACTCACTTCCGCTCCCTCTCTCTTGGGACACTTGGTTTGGATCCCGGGGCCACCATGTAGAAAATCCAGCTGCTCTGAAGCTTCCTCCTTGGACAGACCCACAGAGACACCCACATAGAGACACATATCCAAGGAGCACCGGCTCTTTCAGCTCCTAGCCGCTTGCCTTCCCAGCCCAGGTGCCAGGCTCTGAGTCAGTGAGCTTTCAGATGATTCCAGCCCCAGCCCTAACCCAGATATGTCAGATTTGCCTAGGTTTTGGGAATCCAACCACTTTTGCAGCTCTGTAATACTTAGAATTAAGTCCTAGGTCAGATCCTCAGCTTTTCTGCTCTCCAGCTGCAGGAGATGAGAGTCTCTAATTTATATGATACTACGGAGACTCTCTGGCTATCATAATTAGCCTTTAATTGGTGATTAACCACCCTCAGTCTTTGATTGTCTTTCTCCGATGCTGCAGTTGCCCCCAGCAACAGCCATCCAACTCGCAGCCCTGTGATGAGTATTTCCCTCCTTCTCCTCACATACCTGATCCATTGTGTTAGCTGTGCATTCCTTTCTGCTGGTCTTAATTGCACCTCTACCCCATGCCAGGGACCATCAATGCTCCCCTGTCGCCAGTGATAGAGTCCTCACTGCCAGCCATCTGGTGACTGAGCCAGCTCCAAAATCCCACTTCAGAGATTGCTGGACCACTCCTGGTACCATCTGTTGCAGGTTGGGTTCCCTGGCATTTGGTCTCTGAGACAAAATTTGCAGGGAGAGTCCTTTGGACCAACCTACTGGGACAGGGACTAAAGGAATGAGGACAGAGGAGAAGCAGCTAAGCTGCAGGGCCATCCCAGCAAGGGCCTGGTCAATCCCACGGGGCCTCTGAACGGGATGGCCCACCAAAATCGGCCCCCCTGGGGGAAAGGGTGCGGAGTTTTTGGACCCCCATACCTACTGGTCGTTATATGTGGACTGCCCTGGCAAGGGGGTGTGACCTTGGGTGAGGCAAGTCTGTTGGGATGAGGGCAACCCCCAGAGAAGACTCAGCTGAGAACTCTAAGGTCTAAGCCAACTGCACACTCAGCATCTGGGAGTGAGCACCTCCGTCCTGGGTGGTGAGCGTGAAGCTGGGTCGTATGTCACAGCATCAAGCACATCAACAGAAGCTTTCTCAGCCCATCTGATATTAGGTTAGAACCCAAGCTTGGACTCTGGCGTAGAGACCTAAGATACATTTGGGTAACTTCCAGGAAATCCCAGAAAAACAGTCATGAGATCACCATCTTGGTGATCAAAAGTTTTTTAGAGACGAGAGTCTTGCTACATTGCCCAAGCTGGTCTTGAACTCCTGGGCTCAAGGGATCCTCCCTCAGCCTCCTGAGTAGTTGGGATTACAGGCACAGACCACTATATCCTGATTTGGTAATCAATTTTAATGGGCTTTGTATTCCACGTTTGGAAAGAAGGAAGTCTGCAGTGATAAAGGTGGTAAATTTGTTTTAATGCTGGGAAAATAAAATGCCTCAAAGCCACACTTCCACATCCAGGTGTAACTAAGCGGAAAGAAACAGGAATGTTCTTTTTAAAAATAGCACTGTATACACTGCATTTATCAAACTGTATATTCATTGATTTGTTTATTAGCAAACTCTCGTGAGCACCCTCCCATGTGCCAGACCTTGTACTAGGAGTTGAAACTCCACTCCTCAGGGTGTTGTTTGGACAACCCAATGTCCTTGCTTTGGAGATGCACTCGGTGAGGTCTTGGGAGGGCTCAAGAGCAGATCTCTGCTTCCACTTCATCTAGCCAATCACAGAACACTCACCACCAGAGATGGATCAAGGGGTGGACATGTGTCCTAAACTGGAGCAATCCATGCCCACGTGTTGACATATGGATGTAGGGAGGAAACACACCCTTTCCATTGGCGCTGTGAACCTCGTGGTACATTATCAGCACAGAGCTCCTAGAGGAAGGATCTAGGGCAGGAGGGAAAATGAAGTAAACCAAGAGGGAAGCAGAAATAAAAAGGAGGCAGAGAAACAATGGAAAGAGAGAGAAGAGGAGAAAAGAGAAACAGTGTTTGAGCCTCTTTATGTTACAATTCTCAATTCTTACATTCTCTTTCTATCTGAAGCTAGCCTGAGTTGTGTTTCCGTTGCTTGCAACCCCAACGACCCTCACTGAAGTTCCACATTGGGGTCTGCCGCTGGTCCTGGCTGTTGGTTCCCTGCAAGGCACACATGTTCCGATTTACCAAGAGCACCGGGCACATGGACCCTTCACCCTGTGGCTAGGGGCTACAGTGCATTTGTCTCCTTTTACAGAAGATACAGGCTCCATGAGTTTCAGCGAGATTTTTTAAACGTGGCAGATGGGAAAGTGTGTTGTAAGCCAAAAAGTACTGTTCTTATGGGACCTTTTATTGCTACTGATGGTGACTCCCCAAGGTCACCTGCAAAACTGGGCACCTCATTCAAGATGCCCTCGAACCTTTAAGAGCATGGCATTGGGTGCCCTGCAAAGGCAGGGGTAGGTTTTTCACTCGCCAGCGTCCAAGAGCCCAGCACAGGGATGGCACAGAGCAGATGCCCGTCAAAATCTTTCTGACTGTCCCAAGTAGTTGGAGTCTAGTCCCTACTCAGAGGAGACTGAAGTTTAGTAGCAGTCACCACATTTGCAGAGATGCAGGCAAGAAGGAGAATGCTGCGTGCTGGGGTGTCAGCCAGGATGCCTGGTCTGGATCTGGGGTTGCCATGAATCCTCTGTGTGACTGTACTGTCCTTTTGCTGTCCTGGGCCTTTGTTCCTCCCCCTGTAAAATGAAAAGGGTGGCCAATGATGCCGCTTCTGCCCAGATCCCCTGGGCTCTCACCACTTCCATGGACACTGAGCAGAAGGCTCTTGACTCTGCTGCACATGTTTTCTGGCAGGTGGAGGGTGTGGCACGCTGGACGCGCAAGGAGTTAACACTGCCAGAGCAGCCCTCCTTGCTCCTCTGGCAGGACACCATCGAGGTGATTCCAGGCTGTCTCCCAGGAGTTTGCAGTGGTATTGAGCCCCAGTTCCCCACAGGGGAAACTGTTCTGTCGCTTTCCCTACACCGGCTCCTTCCCTTACCAGGCACAGGTCTCCACACCCCTCCAGTGCTTCTGAGAATCGCTTCCTAAATAAACCAGCCCTGCTTGTTCAAGGAGGTTCGTAAGGAGGTAAGGACCTTCTCACCCGCTGATAAAGGAACCCAATCCAAACGGCTGCAGTAAAAAGAAAGGGAGGGCTGGACGCAGTGGCTCATGCCCGTAATCCCAGCACTTTGGGAGGCAGAGGTGAGCAGATGGCCTGAGCCCAGGAGTTTGAAACCAGCTTGGCCAACATGGTGAAACCCCATCTCTCCTAAAAATAAAAAAAATTAGCCGACTGTGGCGGCACGCACCTGTAGTCCCAGCTACTCAGGAAGCTGAGGCAGGAGGATCGCTTGAGCCTGGGAGGTGGAGGTTGCAGTGAGCCAAGATCACACCACTGTGCTTCAGCCTGAATGACAGAGTAGGACCCTGTCTCAAAATAAACAAATAAATAAAAGAGAGGGGACTGGCAGACTTCGGTGCAGAGGAGCACAGGAATGGCCACACCAGTTTTTCTCTCCTATCTTGTTTGTTCTTCCTGGCTCCATTCCCAGGCAGAACCTCTCCATTCCTTGTCCCAGCAGCTCTGGGCTCACGTCCTTCTAGCATCAAGTTTTGACGAGAGACACTTGTGTCTCTGTCCCGGGGATAACAACACAAGTCCTAGCATCAATAGTGGTTGGTGTGGCTTGGGCTCTGAACCTCTTCCATGGTGGGCACAGGGGCAGGGCATTCTCTGGTCAGCTGGGGATGGGGTTCTGCCACTCAAACCCCAAGGACTCGTGGCGGGGAGGGTTGGGATGGAAGTGCTGCCTGCTGAACCAAGGGGGCAAAGGTTGAGTATGCAAAGCCATCCAGGGCCACTGCAGACTCTCCCAGCTTGAACATTCTTCCCCTACTCCTTCCCCAAAGAGTTCACTCAGCAAACATTTACCCAGCACCTATGGCGGGGGCCGGATGGTAGAGTCACAAAGCACACACGATCGAGTTGAAGATGGATGTCTCTCTGGGGCAGACACGTGGCAGAACAGGACACAGTCTTTGGAACCCCACCACTTCCTGGGCATCAGCCCTCTGGGCCTCAGTTCTCCTAATGGTCAAATGGAGCAGTAGTGACAGGATCAGGGTGACACCCAGCTTCCGTGCTGGGTCCCTCGGTGGATGCTCAGCTACTGCTTGTCTTTCTTCCTTTCAAGCGTTTAGAGAACAGAGGCAAGACGTAAGTGAGATTTCCAAATGAGCTGCTTACGTGCGGCCCCTTCGGGGACTTGCAAATGCTTTCCGCCCGTCAGCCTGGACTGTGTCCGGCATGCGAGGTGCCACGTCCTCTTTCCTGTTGACAGGCGGCTGACGATCAATCTGTGCTAATGAAGCTCTGGTTGTGAGCTCCAGCGTGAGGACAGGCCTCCCGAGCACTCTCCAGTCCCACTCTCCAGGCCCACTTTCCTCCCTGTTGAAAATAATCAGTGCTGAGATGTTCCGTGCGTGGCAGAAGAAAATGAGACAGTCTCACATCCAGGCTTTTTGCAGTGTGCAGGGCACGCCTGCCCAGACACCCTTGAGTAAAAGAGAAAAAATGAAATTGGTGAAATGTGGAATAATTTGAAGAAATTAGACCTAGTTTGTCCAAGATTAAGTATAGTTCTTAATTAAGTGGCCCAATCTTTCTTGCTGGGGGAAAAAAAAATCATTTCAGCCCTTTAATTTCCTTAAGCCTCCCTGTAAGGATGGGTGTGCAAACGTGGGGGTGGCTATGAGACTGTTGTATTTTAATCACCCACGACTGGGCTCGCCAGGAGACACTGCAGACATTTCACAGAATTCTCAATTAGCCACTTTAAAAGCTCGCCGAGAACTTTCTCTGGAAGTCCACCCGATTTTCCAGAGGGGAGGAAATTTCCATTCCCCTTGGTGCCTTTGGATATGCTAATCCCAGGCAGCTTCAGAGTGGGGGTCCAGGACCTTCACTGGCTGGATCCTCTCATTGCGGTCCAGGTTCCTCAGAGACCCTCTTAGCTCCCCACAGGGTATATTTGCTTCACAGGTCCACGGGAAAACCACGAGAGGGCAGACGGGAGCTCTGGAGGTGGCTGAGAGCAGGAAGAAGGAAAGAACCTTCTAGAAGTTCCCACAGAAAGGAACAGGGGGCTTCAGAGTGGATGTGGGGTTGGGACAGGCGTCCCTAAGGAGGGTCCGTGTTCTCAGACACGGAAGGTGGGAGGAGTGGTCTGGGGACTGGGCAATGGCCCAGCAAGGTCACCATGGCAGCCCTGGGGCCCACTGAGAAGCACAGGCAAGGAAAGCAAGATTAGGATGAGTCCCTGGGGCCAGGTCTCCCGAGGTCTTGGCAGCCTCTGTCCAGACCTGAGAGTTGATTCCTGCGGTTTTAAGCAGAGGAGTGACAAGCTCTGATGGATGGTTCTTAGAGGTGCACTGACAGCTGGTAGGAGCTAGATTGTGAGAAGAGGGAGCCCATGGCCTGGGCTGTGGCCGGAGCCGTGTGCAGGAAATGGCTGCTCAGCCGGGGTGGGTGGGGTTTGACGGGAGGCAGTGAAGAGCTGCTAGACTTGAGAGTGGCCAGGCTGAGCCCTGTGGAGTTCGCATGTTGGAAGGCAGTGTTGGGGTGCAGGGTGCAAAAATGTCCCTCCACCCCTTCAAGGGTTTTTGGTATGAGAATTAAAGTGATACAAGACAGATCAGCAGGAGAAACGCGCACAATTGACAGACCACATGACCCACAGGCATGGGAGCCTTTCTAAGGCCTGGAGGCGCAGTTACAGTTTGAACACGTACGCACTGCCTGAGACAAAGAGCAGGACGCTTGAAAATGGGCCAAGGCCTGGGGACCCAGGCTGGGGGCTGGCTGGGTGGAGAAGTGGCTGGGAGGACGAGGATTAGTTTAACGAGGTTTGTTTGCACAGAGTTCCCTTGGCCCCAGCTTCCTGTCCTTGAAGATAAGAGTGGCAGTTTCCTTTCAGTATGGGGAGGACATCTTTCACATGAGAATTTCATCTCCTGCTTTTGAGAAAGAAAATGAAGATCTGAGGGATCTTCTAGCACCTCCTGCTTTTCAGGTCCCTTTAACTCAGAATAGTCAACATGCTAGAGTGGCTTATTTTGGGGTGCAGATTCTTAATATTGGTTGAACCAACGTAGAATGAAAATGTTGAGGTGATGGATAGATGTGTGTGTGTTGTGTGTTTGGAGATGACCAGAATCCTCACAGAAAGCAGCAAGTGTTAGGGACTTGACTGTAGAACGATTGGCGAGGTGTGTGTTGCGGGGAGGGTGGGTGGTAAGGTGACCCACAACAGCTGGGTGAGGTGGTGTGCAACTGTAGTCCTAGTTACTTGGGAGATTGAGGTGGGAGGATTGCTTGAGCCCAGAAGTTTGAGTCCAGCCTGGGCAACATAGAGACCCTGTCTCTTGTAACACCTGGAGATGAACAACAGCAGGAAGCTGTAATGCACACACACACACACCCCAAGTCCTGAAGGGGCAGGGGAATCCTACAGTCCAGAGAGAAATGGGGCCACAGTGGGGACGGAAGGGATCCAGCCACTGGCAGGACCAGGGCGCCCAAAGAAAGGGAGCAGGGAAGAAATCCCAGCCTCCCTGTCCTCCCACCCTTCACTTGGAGCTTCTTTTGGCCAAAGCCAATGAGCAGATGCCAGGAGCCCGGAGGACCTCGTGCTGGGGCCAGCCTCCAGGGTGCAGAGTGGGAGGGGCAGGGCCAAGCGCAGGGGGGTCATTCTCTCGTTCATCTGTGATTGTGCCTCGACCTTCTCTTTTCCTCTAATCAGCGCTCTTCACAGTGCAGGCCTCTCTGGAATGAAGAGCTTCTCTTGGAGCAGAGACCAACACACTGCTCCCGTCTAGGAGAACGTCTCGCTCTGGGAGAAACGTTCACTAAGCCTCGAGGTGTGTTCCCAGGCGCTCCCGAGGATTTACACACGGCCTGCCCCAGGTGCTAAAGCAGCTCAGACCCCACTTTGAGGAGCCTGTCCCATCCCCTCCCTCCCTCTCTCCTCACCCTGCTCTGTGTCCCTGGGAGGGAGAGCAGGTGGCTTGGGAGGTTGACCCATGTATTCCCTCCCTGCGGCTGTCCCTCCACAGAAGACCATTGCTTCTGTGTGTGGCGGGGGGTGGGGGGCTCTCCACGCACCTGTCGCCCTCTCAGCCCGGATCTGTTCCCTTTGCTGGCCCTTCCGACAGAACCCATGCCCTGTAACCTCTCAAGGCTTCCCCTATCCACACCTTCCTAAACTGTCCCTTTAGCATCCGACTCTTGGAATGTGCCTCTGCTTCCCGCAGGCCCCTGGGCAATCCAGCTGCCATCCTTTTGGGTGAGGCTGTGGATGCTGAGAGAGAGGCTGTGGCTGGTGTGAGAGGGGAGGGGCAGCCCTGGGCAGGGGGTGAGGGATGGGAGGAGGCCAAGGAGAAGTGGCTGTGCAGACAGGGTTACAGGTCTGGGGCTAAGGCAGGGTTCTGCTCTCCCTGTGACACAAGACACCCCAAGGAGGGGCAGGGGAGAGGAGAAGGTGAGACGTTGGCTGGTAGGGTCTGCCAGGGAGAGCATCCTTCTGGGTCCATGGGGCGTGGAGAGACAGAGCAGAGTCTGGGGCTGTGTCTGGGCTCCGGGCCTGGCCGCGCACTTCCCACACCGTCAGCCCTCTTTCAAAGGCCCTGGGATTAGGTTTGCCTGTTCAAACCACCCTCCCTCCCATCCCTGGCAAGCTGAGCCCCAACTCTGGGGCCCCTGGAGGCAGCAGCCCAGCCAGCCCAGTCTGCCAACACCATCTGGGCCCGCTTAGGCCTGTGGTTGGGGCAGGGGGGACAGAGATGCCCTGGCCAGGCAGGGTTCCCAGCATGGGGGGCCGGGGGTGGCCCACAGCTGGAGGGCCACCCCAGCCGGGCTCCACACGATGGCAGCATGTGCGCACTGAAGCCCGCCGGGACCGCCTCAGCTGGGCTGGGACCCAGCACCGCCCTGGGCTCTCTGGCCCTGCTCCCCACTTTTGGAGGCGGCTGCTGCTAAGTTGTCCCAAGTGCTGTCTGGGAAACCTTTGCATCTCTCCTGGCCACCTGCTTCCCCTGGGGCCCATAACGACCCCTCAGGCCCCAGGTCCTTCATAGGCAGCTCATCCACAGGGAGGGTCCTCCCATGGGCAGGGGCAGGGTGCAGGTGACCGGGGACCTCTGGTGCCCCTCACATGGGCTGGCATCCTCTCCACACCACCCAGAGCCTCTCCCAGCCCCTAGCTGGCCTGATCTTTCTCCTTTGGCCTGAGAGTGCTGGCAGGCGCTGCCCGAGGAGCAGGTGTTTCTCTGAGAGGGTAGTGTGCTGAAAGGTGCAGCTTGGGGGGCCTGGCCCAGGAAAAATGGACAGATCCACCTGTAGGGCAGACAGGGAGGACCCAGACCCAGAGCTCCACCTGCAAGGTGAAAAGAAAACCAGGCAGCCCTTCGCCCTCCTGAGACAGTCTGGGTCCTTGGCTGGGTATAGGGTCCTGCCCTAGCTACTTCTCCACTTTCCTTCTCCCTGCCAGCTTCAGCATCTTCTCCTGTGCCCCAGAAAAATGCATACTCTCCCCACTTTGTTTCTCTGTCTTCTGCGTTTCTGCTTCAAATGTGCTCTGCTGTGAGCTTGGTCATACTCTACAGGACCCAGCGCCACGGTTGGGAGCTGCGGCAGCCTTGGCCTCGGTGTCCCACTGCCCACGGAGCTGTTGCAGGAAGGCTCAGCCTCCGGGGGAGGCAGGGAGCTCTCTCCCATGCCTGTGAGGTGTTCTAGGGGGCTCGGTGACTTCAGCTGAACAGTGGCCACAGTGTGGGCTGGTGGGTGGCAGGTGTAGGCTCCATGTCCCCAGCTGGCAGTGAGAGGGTAAGGAGCAAAGTGACGGGGGCCCTGCAGGCTCCTTCCCTGTGCCAGGAGAGGTTTCATTTCTCCACAGCAGGGTGCTCAGACAGGGGTGATTTTGCACTCAGGAGACAGTAGGCAATGCCTGGAGATGTATTTTTACATTTTAACTATTTAATTATTTTCTTAATTTAAAAATGTACTTTGATATTAATTTCATGTTTTATTGACATATAATAATTGTACATGTATATGAGGTACATGTGGCTTTGTTTTTTTTAGAGATAGGGTCTCACTATGTTGCCCAGGTTGCTTCAAGCCATCCTCCCGCCTTGGGCTCACAAAGTGCTGGGATTACCAGTGTGAACCAACGTGCCTAGCCCCTGTGATATTTTGATACAAGCATACAATGTGTAATGATCAAATTGGGATATTTAGGACCTCCATCACTTCCAACTTGTATCACTTCTTTGTGTTGGGAACATTTCAACTCTTCTAGTTATTTTGAAATATACAGTAAATTACTGTTAACTATAGTCACCCTACTGTGTTATTATGGAACACTAGGACTCATTCCTTCCATCAAATTGGATTTCTGTGCCCATAAATTAAACTCCCTTCATCTCCCACCCTCATTTCCAGCCTTTTCTCTACCCCCATGAGACCCACTTTCGCAGCTCCCACATGGGAGTGAGAACATGCGATATTTGTCTCTCTCTGCCTGGTCTGTTTCACTTAATGTCCTCTGGTTCTATCCACATTGCTGCAAAGGACAGGATTTCCTTCTTCGTGTGGCTGAATATGAGTCCACTGTGTGTATATACCACATTTTCTTTATTCTTCGTTTGCTGATGCAGACTTAGGTTGGATCCATATGTTGGCCATTGTGAATCTGCTGTAATAAACATGGGAGTGCAGTTATCTCTTTGATAGGCTCCATTCCTTTAACTGGAGACATTTTTGATTGTCACAACTTGGGGCAGACATGGTGCTACCAACATCTGGTGAGCAGAGGCCCGGGACACTGCTAAGTAACCACAGTGCACAAGCAGTCACCATGGCAATGAATGATCCAGACCCAAACGTCCACAGTTCTAGGACTGGGGCCTGGGAGAGGGGGGAGAGGGGTGTCCCAGGCTTCCCGGCAGGTGTGTGGGAGTCTTTCCAAGGACCTTTCCTGTGCTCAGAGCCTCTTTTTCCTCTTCAGAGTCCAATCTCAAGAACCAAAGGCCTGAACTGCAGATGAAGCTTCCTTCCCACCTCGTGGGCTTTGAGGAGCCTGGATTCCCTGCTCACTCTTCTCCTGCTGTGTCCACAGCAGGGCTGGTGAGCACGATGGGAGGGCACCTGGGTCCCTGCCTGCCAGTACAGCTCCTGCGACTCCTCTGGGCTCAGTTTCCCTCTCTGTAGGGGGAAATGGCCAGGGTCAAGACCCTGGAGCTGGGCTCCTGCCAGCCCTGTTGCCAGGCTATAATGGCAGATGTCAGCCTGGGTGGAGGCAGTCCGTCACTCTCAGGCCCACGCAGGCACTGACATCAGCTCCCAGCCATGGGAGACATGTGCACTGTTGATCCGGGGGCCCCTCGCAGGAATGAGCGCTGTGAGTCCCGCCTGCCTTATTGATAACTACCAAGCATAAACAAGACGCCTGGAATGTTTAAATGACCGGGCCAGTCTGTTCCAGAAGATGCCTTACATATATCAAGGCTATTTTAGGGTGCGGCAGGCCCAGCAAGAGGAGGGTGAGGGGCTCTGTGCTGATCTGGTTACGACCATGTGTGGGGACAGCGAATGCCAGCATATCTGTCCAGTGACCTCACAGGAGCGGCAGACGGCTCACGACCCCCCGTGCAAAGTGTCCATGCTGGAGGCCCAGGACAGGAATGGCGGGAAGGGGTGGGAGGAAGGGGAGTGGCGACTGGCAGAGGAAGGCCTGGGCTCTTAGGGGCTGTTTGGCAATCCCTCTTGAGCTGAGTGCGCCCCACCCCGAGACCCGAACCCACCAGCTGGGGGAAGAACACCCACACAGCCTCGGGGGCTCAGGCTTGGGGGAACGAGAAGCAGGAGGGAGAGCGTACAGGACCTGGCCTGCAGGAGTTCCCAGGGACAGGCTGCTTCCTCGCCAGGGGCCTGACTTGGGTACCTCACTCTCTGCTGCTTCCTGGTGACAGCAAAAAGGAGGAAAACGCTGACCCTGTGGTGGGCTCTGGGAGGAGTCTGTGAAAATACTTTCATGGGGGTTGTGTCAGTACCGCAGGAGTTCTGGCCCTGGTGTGTGCCCCCGCCACAGGTCCTGAGCTTCCTGGAACCTGCCCCAGCCCCTCCTGCACCTGCCTCTGTCTCTGCTTCGACTCTCCTTCTCACGGGGGGGCTCCCACCTTTCCCCCCTAACAAAGAGACTAGGTCCAAATGAGGCTGGCCAGCCTCTCCCATGCCCAGCCCCCTGTGCCAAGGAGTTGTGCTGGGGTTGGGGTCCCAGATGAGGAGGCTCCCCCCACCGTGGGCTGGAGGAGGCCCCTGGAGAGGGTGCAGAGCTGGCTCATTCCTGTGTGGGGACAGGATGGATGGGACATCGGGTATGAGAGGCACACCCAGAGGCAGGCTGGGAGTCCTGAGGCAGGCAAGGCTCATCCTGACCTCAGAGACATCCTGTCCCCTCATCCTCTTTCCTGCGGGATTTCAGTTTTCCTAAGGGCTCCGTGGGCAAGGCTTGCAGGGCAGCGGCATGATGGACTCCTTGCCATTTTATAGGACCCTGGTCCCTATGAAGGGGCAATGTGGACATGGGGTCAGCAGTGTTCAAACGGTGACCCTGGGGCTGACACTTCAGAGACCCTCGTGTTGGGGGGTCTGGGCTTGTGGGGGCCCTTCCTGCCTTTCCCGGTGTGACTTTTCTTTCTCATGCTGCCCGGGCTGCCTGGTGGTGTCTTTTTTCCCAAAGAAGTGGTCCTGGTTTTCTCATTTCTCCGCTTGACCTGCTGTCCTTCCCTCTCTTCAATCTCGGAGTGCTAAGTAGGCCATTTTCCTCTTCCCCAGCAAGCAGGGCCTGGAAGGGGTGGAACTACGGCAAGGCTGTGCAAGTCTGGCCCCTTCCTTATCTGCTCAGGGCGCTTCACCCTATTCCTGCCGCCCGGAGTGGAGCAACCCTTTCCATGGAGCCGCCACTGGAAATTCACTGCTCCTGAAAACACCGGTGCTCCGTGCACCTACCATGCTGCCCTGGAAGGCTTGCATTTCCCCCCTCAATTGTTTTTTCTTTCCTTCCGAAGCACTTTGGGTCACCCCAACAGTGTCCTGCTGTGTTCCCTGTGTGAGCAGGGTGTGGGGAGAACGGGAGGATTGGACTCCGTGTCTGTTTTCCACCCTGGAGATGCAATCAATTAGGGAAGCAGCCCAGAGCGAAGTCACTCGTCCCCACCACGAAGGCTGTGCCTCTTCTCCACCCGGAGACATAATTGGGGCCCGTTTTCATCTATTTTAATTTGGTTGACAGACATCAGACCTAAAACAGACCTGCAGTTGGGAGAGGAAAATTCCTAAATGTTTTAATTTGCTCCATCCAACTTGAGCCAAAGAAGCCATGGGCTTACTTTTTCCACCTCCCGCGCCCCTGGAAGACAGCGTATGTTCAAGTTCATCTCTGATACAGATCACCGCCTGCTCTCGGCGGCCCCTGGAATGGCCTTGCTCAGCACATAAAAAAAAAGATCCTGACATTCTCTCTGGCCCCTTGACTCTTCCCAAAGTAGCATCTCTCGGCGGGCAGTATTGCCTTGTAAGGCAGGCAGCAGGCATGAGCCAATGAGTGTGCAGTCAGATCCTGGAGGACAGGGACAGGGACAGTCATAAACGGCACCAGGGATTAGCTCCGGCTCGCTGAGCGTTTGGGAGTGGGGAGGAATGAGGAGATGGCGCCAAAGGAGGGAGAGGTGTTGGTGTGCTTTTCGAATGCCAGAACTATAATTAAGGGGTGAGAAGATTCATGCTAACCCGTAACCAAGGCTGCAAGAGAAATCATGAAATCCAATAGCCCCAGGAGTCCGGATTTGGAATTGCATGTGGCACTAGCTTTGAAGCCTATTTCGGAGTTCAGCACATTTATCACGGGGTGCTCAGGCTCTGACAGCGTCAGGTGGCGAGTGGCCGTCTCATGGTGCCCAAAGTAGCTCTGACTCTCTCTCAAGCCACCTGTTTCGGGACTACCTCAAAAGACTTGGAGGGGCTTTCCAGAGAGCCCTGTGTGCATGGGTGTGTGGGCGGATGGGGGGTCTCATCCGAGCAGAGGGCTTTCCAAGGGCACGGGCCTGGGATGCGGAGGAAGTTTCTAGGAGAGTCAACTGATGCGGAGAGATCTTCTGTTCAGTTGAGCCCAGGGGGTGAGGGCAGTGGGTGCTCTTGTCCCTGGCCATGGGCTTGAAATGTGGCTTCCAAGTGGCATAAACTCAGGTCACTGTGAAATCTGGTGAAAGGTACCTGGAGGCCCATTCCTCCTTCTCTCTACCTGTGTATGTGCTGCGCATGTTTCTGTATCAAAAGCAGTAAATAAAAAGATTGGTCCTGTCTTCTCAACCCACATGGACGTCCACAGCTCTCCTTGGAACACAGGGAGTCAGGCCTCCCGCTCCTCCCTCCCTCTCCTACCACAATCTCCGAGAGAGACGATTCCTGGAGAATCCACACAGACACACCCGGTTGTGGCCAAGCCATGTGGTCATGCTGTTGCCACAGGCGTTGGCCAACATCCTTTCTTAGAAAGCCCGGGGCTTCGTGTTCCCCCCGCCATGGGAGGGTGTGGCCCTGCCCAGCACAGTGGCTCCGCTGCTCGTTTCCGGCTTGTTTCTGGGGGAAATGGGGTCCTGGTCCCCCCTGGGATGGCCAGAGCAGGAACCTACCCGAGAGGGTCTCGTGCCTTTTAATGACCCCGTGTTGGTCAACAGATGCTCAGCCAAGTCGGATGAGACCGGGTTCTGCCCTTGGTGTCCATGTTGCTAGCTGGGGCAGGCAAAGGCATGAACTTGCAAAGTCTCGGCTTAATTCCTGGCACTCTGAGGTCCACCTCCTTCCTGAGGCTGGTGGTTACCGTGCTAATCAGCTAGGCCGCAACGGCTATTAGACATGGCCGCGTGGGGAGTCCCGCCAGCCCAGCCCCGTCACCATGGGCTGCCTTGAGCAGCTCCCCCAGCACCAGGCACTCCAAATGCTGAGCAGCGGAGTCTGCCCATGAAGGGTGGACGCACTCCCCCTGCTTCCGTATTCAGGGGTCCCAGGCAAGGAGCCTGTCCTTACTATACCACACATGGAGGGAAGGAGGCTGGACCATACCAGAATGTCCCTCCCCACGGAGCCCAGAGCTGCAGGTCTTGATGCCAAGAGGAGATTTCCATTTGGTAAGTTTGCACCGTTCCTTCTTTACCCCGACCTTTGCCTCTGGTGGCCTCAAGCTCCCCTTGAGCCGTCCCACTCGAGGCCTGCTCCAGGCTGTGCTCACTCCCTGCACTGTGCCGCTCTGGGCACCGTTGCCAGGGTCACTCCCTGCACTGTGCCGCTCTGGGCACCATTGCCAGGGCAGTCACCCTCCCTCCCAAGCTGCCTCTCCAAAGGAGCAGTGGCCAGCCCCTCCACAGCCCCACCCAAGTCCTCCCTAGGCTTTCCTTTGGAAGTCAGAGATTCTGGGCTCAAAAAGTACTCATTGCATCAGGGGCATTTCCAGCAAGAAGGCACGACTCTGCAGAAGGCCACATGACCACCTTCTAGCATCTTCTCCTGCTGCTCCTCATGACTCCTCCTGGGAGCTGCCTGCCTGTCCTCATCCTCAGCCAGACCCTTTCGGATGGGCTGATGTGTGTTTCAGTGGGTTTTCTCGTCTCGTCTTGTTTTCT